>NC_053041.3:236627315-236930345 GCF_002575655.3 Aegilops tauschii subsp. strangulata
GTTGGAAATATGCCCTAGAGGCAATAATAAATTGGTTATTATTATATTTCCTTGTTCATGATAATCGTTTATTATCCATGCTAGAATTGTATTGATAGGAAACTCAGATACATGTGTGGATACATAGACAACACCATGTCCCTAGTAAGCCTCTAGTTGACTAGCTCGTTGATCAATAGATGGTTATGGTTTCCTGACCATGGACATTGGATGTCGTTGATAACGGGATCACATCATTAGGAGAATGATGTGATGGACAAGACCCAATCCTAAGCCTAGCACAAGATCGTGTAGTTCGTTTGCTAAGAGCTTTTCTAATGTCAAGTATCATTTCCTTAGACCATGAGATTGTGCAACTCCCGGATACCGTAGGAATGCTTTGGGTGTACCAAATGTCACAACGTAACTGGGTGGCTATAAAGGTGCACTACAGGTATCTCCGAAAGTGTCTGTTGGGTTGGCACGAATCGAGACTGGGATTTGTCACTCCGTGTAAACGGAGAGGTATCTCTG
This sequence comes from Aegilops tauschii subsp. strangulata, assembly GCF_002575655.3. Taxonomy (NCBI): domain Eukaryota; kingdom Viridiplantae; phylum Streptophyta; class Magnoliopsida; order Poales; family Poaceae; genus Aegilops; species Aegilops tauschii. The sequence goes on from NC_053041.3 coordinate 236,627,829, forward strand.
GGCCCACTCGGTAGGACATCATCATAATGTGCACAATGTGACCAAGGAGTTGATCACGGGATGATGTGTTACGGAACGAGTAAAGAGACTTGCCGGTAACGAGATTGAACAAGGTATCGGGATACCGACGATCGAATCTCGGGCAAGTAACATACTGATTGACAAAGGGAATTGTATACGGGATTGATTAAATCCCCGACATCGTGGTTCATCCGATGAGATCATCGTGGAACATGTGGGAGCCAACATGGGTATCCAGATCCCGCTGTTGGTTATTGGCCGGAGAACGTCTCGGTCATGTCTGCATGGTTCCCGAACCCGTAGGGTCTACACACTTAAGGTTCGATGACGCTAGGGTTATAGGGAATAGATATACGTGGTTACCGAATGTTGTTCGGAGTCCTGGATGAGATCCCGGATGTCACGAGGAGTTCCGGAATAGTCCGGAGGTAAAGATTTATATATGGGAAGTCCTGTTTTGGTCACCGGAAAGGTTTTGGGTGCTATCGGTAACGTACCGGGACCACCGGGAGGGTCCCGGGGGTCCACCAGGTGGGCCCACCGGTCCCAGAGGGCTGCGTGGGCCAAGTGTGGGAAGGGACCAGCCCCTAGGTGGGTTGGTGCGCCTCCCACAAGGGGCCCAGGGCGCAGGAAGGGGGGGAAGGGGGAAACCCTAGGCTCAGATGGGCCTCAGGCCCACCTAGTGGTGCGCCCCCCTCTCTCCCCCCTTGGCCGCCCCCCTAGATGGATCTAGGGCTGGCCGCACCCCTTGGGGGGGAAACCCTAGATGGGGGTGCAGCCCCTCCCCCTCCCCTATATATAGTGGGGGTTTTGGGGCTGCCAAACACATGAGACTTCCTCTCTCTTGGCGCAGCCCTACCCCTCTCCCTCCTCCTCCTCTCCCGCGGTGCTTGCCGAAGCCCTGCAGGATTTCCACGCTCCTCCATCACCACCACGCCGTCGTGCTGCTGCTGGACGGAGTCTTCCCCAACCTCTCCCTCTCTCCTTGCTGGATCAAGGCGTGGGAGACGTCACCGGGCTGCACGTGTGTTGAACGCGGAGGCGTCGTGGTTCGACGCTTAGATCGGAATCAACCGCGATCTGAATCGCTACGAGTACGACTCCTTCATCCGCGTTCTTGCAACACTTCCGCATCGCGATCTACGAGGGTATGTAGATGCACTCCCCTTCCCCTCGTTGCTAGATTACTCCATAGATTGATCTTGGTGATGCGTAGAAAATTTTGAATTTCTGCTACGTTCCCCTACACTAATATGTTGTAAAGTAGACCCGAGGGCCATAGGTTTCACTAGTGGCTTCTCTCAAGATGGCATATATTACGGTGGGTGAACAAATTATTGCCGAGCAATTGATAGAAAAGCGCATAGTTATGAGAATATCTAGGCATGATCATGAACATAGGCATCACGTCCGTGTCAAGTAGACCGAAATGATTCTGCATCTACTACTATTACTCCACACATCGATCGCTATCCAGCATGCATCTAGAGTATTAAGTTCATAAGAACTGAGTACCGCATTAAGCAAAACGACATGATGTAGAGGGATAAACTCAAGCAATATGATATATACCCCATCTTTTTATCCTCGATGGCAACAATACAATAGATGCCTTGCTGCTCCTACTGTCACTGGGAAAGGACAATGCAAGATTGAACCCAAAGCTGAGCACTTCTCCCATTGCAAGAAAGATAATTCGAAGAGACTTGCAAAGATATCAAATCATGCATATAAGAATTCAGAGAAGAACCAAATAATATTCATAGATAATCTTGATCATAAATCCACAATTCATCGGATCTCGGCAAACACACCGCAAAAAGTATTACATCAAATATATCTCCAAGAACATCGAGGAGAACTTTGTATTGAGAATCAAAGAGAGAGAGAAGAAGCCATCTAGCTGATAACTATGGACCCGAAGGTCTGTGGTAAACTACTGACGCTTCATCGGAGAGGCTATGGTGTTGATGTAGAAGCCCTCCATGATCGATTCCCCCTCCGGCAGATCGCCGGAAAAGGCCCCAAGATGGGATCTCACGGGTACAGGAGGTTGCGGCGGTGGAAAAGTGGTTTCGTGGCTCTCCTGGATGTTTTTAGGGTACAAGAGTATATATATATATATGCGAAAGAAGTACGTCGGTGGAGCTCCATGGGGCCCACGACGGTGGGGGCGCTCCTACCCCCTGGGCGCGCCCTCCTGCCTTGTGGCCGCCTCGCGGAGTTCCAGACTTCAACTCCAAGTCTTCTGGATTGCGTTTGTTCCAAGAAAGATCATCGCGAAGGTTTCATTCTGTTTGGATTTCGTTTGGTATTCCTTTTCTGCGAAACACTGAAATTGGCAAAAAAACAGAAACTGGCACTGGGCCTCCTGTTAATAGGTTAGTCCCAAAAATAATATAAAAGAGCATATTAAAGCCCATTAAACATCCAAAACAGATAATATAATAGCATGGAACAATCAAAAACTATAGATACATTGGAGACGTATCAATGGGCCGGGTTGCCTGCCTATGGCGGCTCAGGACTTGAAATAGCACTTCTGACTTGGCAATTCATAATATGCAGGAAATGTTGGATGAGGCCGAGTCGTTTGTGGCCGGCTTGCAAAGGAAATTGAAGAAGGAGAGAGGGCTCAAGTTGAAGGCACAGAACTTGTCTTCAAACCTCCAGAAATCCCTACGCCAAGCAACTGATCCACCGCAGGATGCCAAGGCCAACTTTGAGAAGGAGAAGGCAACTTGCTAAAGAGAGTTGAACATGCTGAGGCTGAACTTAAGCCGGTGAAGCAAGAGTTGGCAACATTGAAAAGCCAAATCAAGGACATGTGTGTGGCCATTTTTGGTAAGTATAATCCATTCAAGCCGGTAGAGCCAGACCGACTCATCTTATTTTCTGGGTTACTGATAATTTTTTATGTATGTTGACAGGTAGAAAAGGCCATAATCTTGTGGAGCAACTTGTGGTGAAGCTGAAAGCCGTGTACAAATTTCTTGAGCAATTGTATGTTGGCGGCACATCCTGCATCATGGTAGTCAAAAATACTAAGGCGCCACCCTAGTGTATCATGGACATGCTGAAGGAGTTGTCCACATTACCAGAGTGGATAAAAGAACACTACAAAAAAAGACACATCCGTGACATTTTGGGCCGAACGAATTTTTTTCTGTCATGCTTATGACACTTCTATGACGATAATTGTGACAAAACCCGGTATCATCATAGATGTGGTGGGCTCCTACTTCTATGACAAAAAATCATGATAGAAAATGGGCTTTGACGCAACTGCATGACATTCTTTGGGCCGTCCATGACGGAAAAAACCATGCTAGAAGCAAGGGCGAGGAAAATATCGGGGAGTTCCCGGTTACGGTGGGTGGTCGGGGCCGAGCGATAAGCATTTCTCTCATACACATACGCGCGTGGGTGAGAGGCGTTGGGCTCTAAATGAACCCGAGCGAGGCGTTCGCCTACTGAACCCGAGCGATTGCATTGCAGGCTACGCGTTACTGAACCCGAGCGATCGATCAATCTGGCTGTTAACTGAACCCAATCGAGCGATTCCTTCGCTACTGCTGCTAACTGAAGCCGATCGAACCTGCCGCCTCTTGATGAACAGTGAGCATTGTTGGGGGGTTGGATGAACAGTTCCCGGTGGGGATTGGATGAACAGGACCCCGTGGTAGTAGAGGTCGTTGCCGCTGGATGAACAGGACCCCGGTCGATCAAGCCGGTTGGGGGGGGGATGAACATGACCCCGTGGAGGGCTGGATGAACAGGACCCCGTGGAGGGCTAGTTGAATAGTAGCCGGCGGAGGGCTGGATGAATAGTAGCCCATGGAGGGGTGGTTGAACAGGACACCATGGAGAGGGCTAGTTGAACAGTAGCCGGTGGTGGAGCGGTGGAGGCTGGATGAACAGGAGCCTGTGGATGAACTGTCACAAGTGGAGGCTGGAGGAGGTCGATGGTGGATGAACAATAGCGCATGGAGGCTGGAGGAGGTCGATGGTGGAGATGAACAGTAGCGCGTGGAGTCCCATTTTGCGGTACACCACACCCCTCCCTATGAACATGACCCCCGTTTCGACTGTAGCGCTCCAACACAAGTCCGTGTCCTCTGTTTTGCGGTACGCCACACCCCTCCCGATCAACAGGACCCCGTTTCAACCGTAGGAGGTCCAAGAGAAGTCCGCTTCCTCCGTTTTGCGGTATGCCACACCCCTCCCGGTGAACAGGATCCCATTTTGACCGTAGGCGGTCGAACACAAGGTCGTTTCCTCCGTTCTGCGGTACGCCAGGCCTTGTTTCGATCGGCTGTTCCGTCCAAGCCGGTTGGCTCCCGATGAACACGGCGCATTCCGTTGCCCCCCAATGAACACAACGACGCAGTTTCTCCGTTCCGACCCAGCCATGTACACGAGCCCTAGCCGTACGTATGCGCGAGTAGGCATTCGAGACCCCGCCCGTATGTACGTACGTGGCCGTATTTACTTTCTTGCATCCTAGCTATACGTACGAGTACATGCTACGTCCACGCCTCTACTACGACATGTGCCCTTCCTTACTCAGCCACGGTTCATCACTACAGCCTGCAGACAGACCGATCGACCAGTATGTATGTACACGTTCGCGACCAGAATGACAACGCTACATACGTTTCGACCAGGTGGGTCCCGACCGTCAGGGAGGATAAGGAGGCACTTCCTTGTGTGCGAAGATGTAGCTGGTGGGTCCCAGCTGTCAGGGGGAAACATTTTTTTCACGAAATACGGTGGCCCGTCTGATGGGTCCCTGCTGTTAGGTGGAGGAATCATTATTTTGCGCGTAATAAGGTTGCACTTCCTTGCTGCGGCCATGGACCCAGCTGTCAACCTCTCCACGTGCAGTACTCTTCCGATGGAAGTCGTTCCTTGACCACATTGACCAAGACGCACCGAGAGCACCAAGGCGATGGACGAGGAGAGGCCTAGGAAGGGGACGATGCCTGAGCCGGGGAAGACGCGGCAGTGGATGCCCACGCGGAGATGAGTATGATGGTTGACCGGTTCGGCTGCGGTGTGAGGCCGCCGTCGCCGCAGAATAACAGGGGGTGTGGGTGAGTAGAGGGATGGCCTGGCCAGCGGTGGGAGTAGTAGCGGGCGGTGAGGCCTCCGCGGTAGCACAGCCGGCCACGAGAGGCAGGAGCAGGCAGCACGGCCGGCGCTGGTTTGGGCGGCTGGAGCAACAAGACTAGAGGTTGAAGAAGCACTACGGCCGTTGGATGGACATCGTAAGTCACTGGAGCTAGAATCATTCATATTGACTAAGTTGACAAAGCCCTCCGTCCGCGTCAGTAGGCCCACAAGTCAGCCTCCAACTATGGTGGGTCCCAGCTAGCAGGGGAGTATTCATTTTTTGTGTGTAATAAGGAGGCACTTCCTTGCTTGCGAAGATATAGCTGGTGGGTCCAAGCTATTAGTGGGGAAAACATTTTTTCACGAAATACAGATGCCCTTCCGGTGGGTCCTAGCTGTCAGGTGGAGGAATCATTATTTTGCGCGTAATAAGGAGGCATTTCCTTGCGTACGGCTGTGGACCCAACTGTCAGCCTCTCCATGTACAGTCCACTTATGATGGATGTCGTTCATTGACCATGTTGACCACGCTGCGCCGAGAGCACCAGGGCGGTGGATGACGGTGAGGCCTAGGAAGGGAACGACACATAGCCAGGGAAGACTCGGCAGTTGTTTCCCACGCGGAGGGGAGTACGAGGGTTTACTAGTTCGTCTACCGTCACCAGAGAATAACAGCAGGTGTGGGTGAGTAGAGGGATGGCTAGGCCAGCGATGGGAGTACAGTGGGGCAGTGAGGCCTGCGCAGCAGCACAGCCGGCCGCGGGAGGAGGGAGCAGGCAGTCCCGCCGGTGCTTGTTTGAGTGGCTGGAGCAGGAAGAGAAGAGATTGAAGAAGCACGGCGGTCGTTGGATGGACATCCAATAGTCACTACTCTCGTGTGTTCACTAAGTTGACATGGCGTTGCATGTGCGTCAACCTTTTTTTAGGAAAGCGTACGCGTCAACCTATAGTAGGCGCACAAGTCAGCCTCAAATGTGTGGAAAATAGCATACAACCCATCTGCCATTATTTCTAATAATTTATAGCCCATTTGCTAATTCTTAAGGATTTTTTTGGAGCCCATCTTTTTGGTAGCATTACAACCCATATTGTGGCCACGGTTAAATATTATATGAAATTTTGCATATTTCGGTGCGGTGAACTATTTTTAATCCCGAAATTTCGAGTCACATTCAAACTAATTTGAAAAATAAATTCATATCAATATAAAATCCAAATAATTGTCCACGCATAAAAATCATGGAATTTAAAATCTCGAAATGGAAAAAAAAGAAATTTGAAACTAATTGCCGGTTTGATTTGTTTTAAAAATGTACACCCCATTTCTCATTACTGATATCCCATTTTCTTGTCTTGAAAGATTTGCAGCCCAGCAGGGCTGACAAAGCAAGTAGGCCTCGGTTGGGTATTCTGCAAAAGAACAAAAAAACCGGGCTAGCCATTTTCAGAAAGAAAAAAACTACTGGGCTGGTCTTGTGGTAAACATAAAAGAAAAGGCTGGCTAGACAGGCCAGAGTGCCCCGCACAGCCCAGTTGACACCTTACTTCCGTCTAAAAAACAAAGATAACTCGGCAAGCTACTTTCTTCAAAAGAAATACTAGGAAAGCTATTGGGTCCCTCATGTCAGCCGCTCCTTGTGCAATTCTCTTGTTTATTGACTACGTTGATAATGGCATGGGACCCAGATGTCAGAAATCCATTAGGAGGAACCATTTTTCTGGCTTGAAATAAGGAGGCACTTGCTTGCGTACTGCCATGACCCTCGTGGGTCCCTGTTGTCATCCTCTCCATGTACAATCATCTCCTGATTGTGTACGCGTCAACCTAGTAGGCCCAGAAGTCATCCTCTAAACCCGTGGCGGACAAATACTGCCCATTTAAAAAAATAACAGCCCATTCCATACGTTCACATGGAAAGTTCAACATACAGAGAAAAGTAACAGGTATAACCAGTTATAGAGTACTGAACTTCCACGTTGACAACCATCATAGCCAAGTTAACTATCTACTCCCACTAATACTCTAGTGTACAAGTGCAGACTTACTCCTAGCTAACTAGACGATGCCGGCCGCCATCTGTGGTACACGCTAAATGCCGGCACCGACGTCCTCCTCCTCGCCTCGGACTTGCCGGAGGTGCGATAGGGCGCGTTTCTCACGCGCGTTGGCCCTTTCCATGCCGGCGTGGTCCACCTAAGCTTCGGCTTCTAAGCGGGAAACCCACTTGACGAGCTGGTAGTAAAATTCGGCGTCGTGCACGCGTGAGTGCCCGACAGCCTCTAGGGCTATTTGTCGGGCGCCGGCCTCCATGTAGTCGGCCCAGTCGTGGGCACTCTGCTCGCGACTCAAAGCGGCGGTGCGTTGTTGCTCCGTGCCCCGCTGGCGGTGTTAATCAGCGATACACTGCTCCTCCGCCAGGCGGTCGTGCTCCAACAAGTCCACATACTCTGATTGCCATCTAAAGACCGATAGAATGCCTCGTCCCTCCATCTTCCTTCCGGTGAATAACCAAACACTAGCTCTAGCACGGAGCGCCTCTGGCGTCACCTATTGCGGACGGTTGGGGGCATGACGGACGTGGTGAGAGGGAGGGCAAGTGGCGAGCAACGTCGGGCCGGTGGGGGTTGTGAGGGGAGCCGATAGGGCGAGTTGGGTGACGGTGCTACCAGAGAATGCCGGAAACCAGTAATTATAGGCGGAAGGTAGGTGAAGCAGCGTGTCGCGGAAAACGCGACGGTCATCGGAATTCAATGCATAAGCAGGCATGGCTTAGCGCGCCAGCTTACGGTGGAAAACTGGAAAAATTGATGTGTCGTCCTGTCCCGTCAGTGTTGCGTCCCGTCTGTGCTGGGTCGCACATCGGCATGACGGTCAAACGAGTGCACTCGAATCATCTAGATGAGGTACTCCCTCCTTGTCAAAAATGATTCCACCACTCATCATCTACCTTGGTTGGTGTGATTTTTGAATTGAGCCCTGCAAACCGGAAAGGAGGTAGTACGTGCGTGATGCGCTATTTATTCGTGTAGGATCAAGTATGTCGGATAGTGTATGTGTAGGATCGAGTAGGTCGGATAGTGTATGTGTAGGATCGCATTAGTTGATGAACATTCGCTGGGAGATAAGACATTTGCGAACGTTTTTGCTGGCAATTTCTTCAGATTCGCATGGCATTTTCTTCAGAACAACATGTCGGTTTCTTTAGAGGTAGGCATTTTTATTCAGAAAACTGCCACCTTTAAATCTTGCGTCGCAACTAAAACTGCCAGGAGCGTATTAGTAGGCTAGCTAGTGATCGATAAGTAACTTGTAAACACTGAGCGAACAGAAATAAGGAACTGCTAGTAACTTGTAAACACTGAGAACATAGAAATCAGGATCATGCTATGCACAGTAGTAAGGGCCGATCCGTTCGAAATGTTCACACGAGACTCAAAGGCTTGGCATTGTAATATGTTCACATTAGTGGCCCAAATTCACTACCAACTAGTAACATGTTAATACATCTCAATGATTCACAGATCATATACAAATATGTAGCTCCAGAAGCAAAGATCTAGAAAAAACATATGTTCTTCCTACTAACATGGATGCTTCTCTGGGCCAACATTCAGTACAGAGTGAAAGACAAATTTTTTTGTGAAGTCTACAATTCCTCTTGCAAACGTAAGTGGTTTCACCAACAGCTGGAACCATGAGAATGAACACATGACGGAGGAACATCCACTACAATATGATTTGGTCTTCTCTCGATCACACGGCGAGACTATTTTTGGAATACAAACTTTAACCTAGGCAAAATTATGCCCATTGTATAATCTGACCAAAGCAATGAAGCACCTAGTGTTGGCCAATAAATAGTACAGTACTACTTTTGTGCAGTCCATGAAGTGACTATCCAGTCTTTCTGTGTCTATTTTCAAATGGCACTACATGCAGTGAGTATACTATTCTTTTCTGCAGTTCCACCAAAAATGCGGTCACTTTGTTTGTTTGCCAAATAGCAATGGGCAGACATCTATTTGCATAAATATCAACCTGCTAGTAAACATATACCACACCTTGTATTTTTGGTTTAAACACGCCTCTTCCGCTTAGCATCTGTCATGTTTTGCACTGGACAATTTGATAATGTCATGTTTTGCATTGGACAATTTTGTACTGAATTGATTTGCTGGTTCAGAGCAGAAATATAGCATCTATTCTTCATCAAACCAAGGATATCCATTTTCGCAGTGATGGAAGAGGTGAAATTGATACAACCTAAATTGAGCATCCAATCGTTTAATCATGTCCAACACCTCCAATGTAGGTCCACCCTGCCAATAAATTCACATGCAAACCACTAATATTACTATCTAATGACAGTACAAAAAAAGTAGCAAGATAGTAGCAAACCATGTACCTTCATAATGAACAGCTCATAGTGCCACCAATTGGATATAAAGGTTTGGAAGAAAACATGCTCCTAATGTTGAACCATTTGGACTTTTTGTGCAGTTCCACTAAAATCGAGCATCCCTGTTTGCATAGATATTGAAAGTGTGATTACTATAAAAGTGGCACTAGTTGAAGCATAGACTCACAAATATAAGCATTCCAATTTCTTACTAGGAAAAGGTAGCAAGACTATTTCTAACCACCTGTTTGAAGGAATAAATAAGGCAACAATGGCTAATGTCAGGAAGGCATACATAGTTTTTTCTTAAAAATTGAACCATTCCTAACCTTTCCTCTTCTTTTAAGCATATTTTGTGCAGTTCAACTAAAATAAAATGCCATCACCGCCTTGACAATTCAGTGACACTGTACAAAAAGAAATGACTTAACATTACATCATGATGTCAGGTATGTAATCGACAGGCATTAGAGACAAACATACAGAGCTCCTCCGATAACATAATGAACATTAATTTTAACAAAGGTGTGACTAGCTTTACCGGGATTATTTGAGTGAACTCTACACCCTTTGTTCCTTAATATAAGACGTTTTCGCAGTTCATTTAAGGTACCCAAACGTCTAGTATTTAGAAAAACAGGTAGTAGTTTTCTTGAGCACATATCTGGGAAAGCTTGCCACACTTTATATATGTCCATACGCTAATGCAACACCATACGAATAGTACAAATATACACTAATCTAGTGGCTAGTGCAACAATAGAGTAGTCTTTTTTTATTACAGGGTACAGTACAATGGTTTTACTGAACAGATTTCCATAAGCTAGCACTGGAAGATTTCTATAAGCATTAACAATACAAAATGTAAAGGTAACAAGTTTCAGCATTGGTATACTAGCTGTGCAACAGCATTAAACCAAATACAAAAGTCTAAAGGTAACTAGCATTATTAACTAATGACAGTATAAAAAATGCAAACCATGTACCTTCAAGGTAAATATCATTTCAAACTCGAGGGAACTTGAAAAATTACTATCCCAATCTTGATAATCGATCAAACATAAAAACTTGATCGAACGGATCAAGAGAACAGCCGGAGGAGGAGATGACCACTCTTGACCTTTCCTCTTCTCGTAATTTTTTGTACAGTTTAACCAAAATAAAATGACATCAGCGCCTTGGCATTTTGGTCACACTGTAAAAAAATGAGTTATCTCATGAAAGTGATGTATGTAATGTATAAGCATCAACAGTGCAAAAATCTGAAGGTAGTAACAAGTTTCATCCTTGGCATACTGGCTGTGCAACAACATTAGAATGCCTTAGCTGAAAAATCTTTAATACATCCACAACCAACAGCTAACCCTGAAACAATCTGGTGACACTGAATGGCATTGCTTAAATTTATCGGTGGCATTAGACTAAGTGCGGCATTAGTTAAATGTGGCATCACTTTAGCAGTAGCATTACTTGACTTTACCGCTGGTGTTATACTAACAGCATAAAAGTGGCAATAAGAGCATGGGATGCCCATTCGGACAGTGGGCGCACCAGTACGATGTACCTCCACGGACGCATAGAGTGGTGCCCAGAGCAACAAATATCCAGGCAGCATATGTGGATTACGTCCCATTTTTGTTCTCTTTAGACACCTTTTTCCTATGTGAGGACATCAAACCGATCGACCTGGTCATTCTCTATTGCGTTGTCATGCCTTTCTACCCTTTTTCAATGAAGAGACATGAGACTCGTTCCTTAGCTATGGATTTTTTCCCTTTTCAACCTAGGTGCGGGTTCGATGCCTAGTCTCTTGGACAGTACTTTCTCCCTTCCTTTCCATATTCAACCCAGACATGGATTAGTCTGTAGGAAGTAGGGTTTCCTTTAATAGTGCAAATTAAGGTTTTCGTCTGCGTGACTAGCAGAGCAGAGGATAGCAAATTGGGAAGATGGTGGAGTGGAAAAAGACCCACATGCAGCGAAGTGGCAGATGGGGCAATAGAACAAGGGTATGGTTCAAAAATAGGTAGCATACCTGAGGGTCGGCGAGAAGTGGCTTCGCTCGTGGTCGTCTTCCTCCGCACACACTTCGGCAGCGAGCTTGGGGATGGAGGCCATCCCGCGCGGGCGCTAGGTCTGAGAGGACGGCCTTGTCGTCAGTGCGTGACCTCGCTCGCCGACGACGAGTGCGTCAACGCTGCAAGTCCTTTTCTTCCCTGGCGGATCTGTGACCACCGGTGAGGAGGGAGAGAGAGACCGTCTTTTTTAGATCTGGAGAGAGGGTGATAGTGTGAGAAGAAATTGGGCAGCCCTTAGCAAGAAAGCATTGAAGCTCCAGCCTATATATCTTTTTTGATACTAGTACTAGAGGTGGAGTAGTGGTAGAGTACTTCATATTTTCTCTACATACAGTACCAGTTAGTCGTGCTTCACAACTAAACGGCACACCATTAAAAAAATAAAGGTCGATAACTAATGCGGCACCTCGGGCCAACGCGGCCAGATCGCATTTTGCACGAGAAATTACACACCATGTTTCGTTGACATGTGGTCCCGTTCCAACATGTCAGTGAGACGACGACGAGTCCTTTTGTACAATTTCTGAACGGACGTCTATGTAGGCCGGGGCGCCTCTTCGTGTACCGTGGCAACCGTCCACCGCCTCTTCGCCTTTCCCTCTTGATTTGGAACTGCTGTCGCACGTTCTTCCTCCCTGCTCCATTTGCCTTCACCCTTCCTTCTTCCATTGTTCGATCATCTTCTCCATGGAGGGAACAGGCCAGAAACGACCCTGTTATTCTTGCCCCAATCTGAAAGATGACGTGGTGGAGGAACTCATTGATCGGTGCGACGTCATCACCTTGGCTAGCATGGCAGGTTCGTTCAAGACCATTCTCGACACAACAAATAACATCATTACAAGGAATGCAAGGGTCCAGGAGCGGTTTGATCTCCCCTATCTGTTGGGGAACATAGTAATTTCAAAAATTTCCTACGCACACCCAGGATCATGGTGATGCATAGCAACGAGAGGGGAGACTGTTGTCTACGTACCCTCGTAGACCGTAAGCGGAAGCGTTTATCAACGCGGTTGATGTAGTCGTACATCTTCACGATCCGACCGATCCAAGTACCGAACGCACGGCACCTCCGAGTTCTGCACACGTTCAGCTCGATGACGTCCTCGCCTTCTTGATCCAGCAAGACGGGCAAAGTAGTAGATGAGTTCCGGCAGCACGACAGCGTGGTGATGGTGTTGGTGAAGAACAATCTCCGTAGGGCTTCGCCAAGCACTACAAAACTATGACGGAGCACAAACTAGAGGGGACAGGGTTGCCGGCACATGGCTTGGTGTTTCTTGATGTGTCTTTGGTGCTAGCCCTGCCCCTCTATTTATATGTTGAGCCCTGGGGTCGAAACTTGGAGCAAAAGCCTCCTCAAAGTCGGTTTTGCCCGAAAGGCAAGAGTCCCACTCGGACTCCAGGACCAAACGCCACAATCGTTGGCGTCTGGCCCAGACGCCATGGGCCTCGCCATGACCAGGGTCTCCGGCGTTTGGCCCCCTGGTCTCCGCAAAATTCCTTTTGCACCGACTTATAGCCCCGTGGGCCTGACCCCTTGGCCTAACCATATCATCCAATATATGAATCTTTACCTCCGGACCATTCCGGAGCTCCTTGTCATGTCCGTGATCTCATCCGGGACTCCGAACAACATTCGGTCACCAACATACATAACTCATAGTACTATATCGTCAACGAACGTTAAGCGTGCGGACCCTACGGGTTCGAGAACTATGTAGACATGATCGAGACACCTCTCTGGTCAATAACCAATAGTAGAACCTGGATGCCCATATTGGCTCCTACATATTCTACGAAGATCTTTATCGGCCAGACCGCATAACAACATACGTTGTTCCCTTTGTCATCGGTATGTTACTTGCCCGAGATTCGATCGTCGGTATCTCAATACCTAGTTCAATCTCGTTACTGGCAAGTCTCTTTACTCATTCCGTAATACATCATCCCGCAACTAACTCATTAGTTACAATGCTTGCAAGGCTTATAGTGATGTGCATTACCGAGTGGGCCCAGAGATACCTCTCCGACAATCGGAGTGACAAATCCTAATCTTGAAATACGCCAACCCAACAAGTACCTTCGGAGACACCTGTAGAGCACCTTTATAATCACCCAGTTACGTTGTGACGTTTGGTAGCACACAAAGTGTTCCTCCGGTAAACGGGAGTTGCATAATCTCATAGTCATAGGAACATGTATAAGTCATGAAGAAAGCAATAGCAGAATACTAAACGATCAAGTGCTAAGCTAACGGAATGGGTCAAGTCAATCACATCATTCTCCTAATGATGTGATCCCGTTAATCAAATGACAACTCATGTCTATGGCTAGGAAACATAACCATCTTTCATCAACGAGCTAGTCAAGTAGAGGCATACTAGTGACACTATGTTTGTCTATGTATTCACACATGTATTATGTTTCCGGTTAATACAATTCTAGCATGAATAATAAACATTTATCATGAAATAAGGAAATAAATAATAACTTTATTATTGCCTCTAGGGCATATTTCCTTCAGTCTCCCACTTGCACTAGAGTCAATAATCTAGTTCACATCGCCATGTGATTTAACATCAATAGTTCACATCTTTATGTGGTTAACACCCATAGTTCACATCGATATGTGACCAACACCCAAAGGGTTTACTAGAGTCAGTAATCTAGTTCACATCGCTATGTGATTAACATCCAAAGAGTACTCAGGTGTGATCATGGTTTGCTTGTGAGATAATTTTAGTCAACGGGTCTGTCACATTCAGATCCGTAAGTATTTTGCAAATTTCTATGTCTACAATGCTCTGCACGGAGCTACTCTAGCTAATAGCTCCCACTTTCAATATGTATCCAAAGTGAGACTTAGAGTCATATGGATCAGTGTCAAAACTTGCATCGACGTACCCTTTACGACGAACCTTTTGTCACTTCCATAATCGAGAAACATATCCTTATTCCACGAAGGATAATTTTGACCGCTGTCTAGTGATCTACTCCTCGATCACTATTGTACTCCCTTGCCAAACTCAGTGGTAGGGTATACAATAGATCTGGTACACAGCATGGCATACTTTTTCTTTTTGAAATGCACAGCATGGCATACTTTATAGAACCTATGGCTGAGGAATAGGGAATGACTTTCATTCTCTTTCTATCTTCTCCCGTGGTCGGGCTTTGAGTCTTACTCAATTTCACACCTTGTAACACATGCAAGAACTCTTTCTTTGACTGTTCCATTTTGAACTATTTCAAAATCTTGTCAAGGTATGTACTCATTGAAAAAACTTATCAAGCGTCTTGATCTATCTCTATAGATCTTGATGCTCAATATGTAAGCAGCTTCACCGAGGTCTTTCTTTGAAAAAACTCCTTTCAAATACTTCTTTATGCTTTCCAAAAAATTCTACATTATTTCCGATCAACAATATGTCATTCACATATATTTATCAGAAATGTTGTAGTGCTCCCACTCACTTTCTTGTAAATACACGCTTCACCGCAAGTCTGTATAAAACTATATGCTTTGATCAACTCATCAAAGCGTATATTCCAACTCCGAGATGCTTGCACCAGTCCATAGATGGATCGCTGGAGCTTGCACATTTTGTTAGCACCTTTAGGATCGACAAAACCTTCTGGTTGCATCATATACAACTCTTCTTTAAGAAATCCATTAAGGAATGTAGTTTCGACATCCATTTGCCAGATTTCATAAAATGTGGCAATTTGCTAACATGATTCGGACATACTTAAGCATCGCTACGAGTGAGAAAATCTCATCGTAGTCAACACCTTGAACTTTGTCAAAACCTTTTTCGACAAGTCTAGCTTTGTAGATAGTAACACTACTATCAGCGTCCGTCTTCCTCTTGAAGATCCATTTATTTTCTATGGCTTGCCGATCATCGGGCAAGTCAACCAAAGTCCACACTTTGTTCTCATACATGGATCCCATCTCAGATTTCATGGCCTCAAGCCATTTCGCGGAATCTGGGCTCATCATCGCTTCCTCATAGTTCGTAGGTTCGTCATGGTCAAGTAACATGACCTCCAGAACAGGATTACCGAACCACTCTAGTGCGGACCTTACTCTGGCTGACCTACGAGGTTCGGTAGTAACTTGATCTGAAGTTACATGATCATCATCATTAGCTTCCTCACTAATTGGTGTAGGAGTCACAGAAACTAATTCTTGTGATGAACTACTTTTCAATAAGGGAGCAGGTACTGTTACCTCATCAAGTTCGACTTTTCTCCCATTCACTTCTTTCGAGAGAAATTCCTTCTCTAGAAAGGATCCATTCTTAGCAACGAATGTCTTGCCTTCGGATCTGTGATAGAAGGTGTAACCAACTGTCTCCTTTGGGTATCCTATGAAGACACATTTCTCCGATTTGGGTTTGAGCTTATCAGGATGAAAC
Source organism: Aegilops tauschii subsp. strangulata (assembly GCF_002575655.3). Lineage (NCBI taxonomy): Eukaryota > Viridiplantae > Streptophyta > Magnoliopsida > Poales > Poaceae > Aegilops > Aegilops tauschii. The sequence continues at coordinate 236,643,867 of NC_053041.3, forward strand.
TTTTTCACATAAGCATCGCAACCCCAAACTTTAAGAAACGACAACTTTGGTTTCTTGCCAAACCACAATTCATATGACATCATCTCAATGGATTTAGATGGTGCCCTATTTAACGTGAATGCAGCTGTCTCTAATGCATAACCCCAGAACGATAGTGGTAAATCGGTAAGAGACATCATAGATTGCACTATATCCAATAAAGTACGGTTATGACGTTCCAACACACCATTATGCTGTGGTGTTCCAGGTGGCATGAGTTTGTGAAACTATTCCACATTATTTTAATTGAAGGCCAAACTTGTAACTCAAATATTCGTCTCCATGATCAAATCGCAGAAAAACTTTTATTTTCTAGTTACAATGATTCTCCACTTCACTCTGAAATTCTTTGAACTTTTCAACAGTTTCAGTTTCATTAAGTAGATATACCCATATCTGCTCAAATTGTCTGTGAAGGTCACGAAATAATGATACCCGCCGCGAGCCACAACACTCATCGGACCGCATACATCGATATGTATTATTTCCAATAAGTCACTAGCTCGCTCCATTGTTCCGGAGAACGGAGTCTTAGTCATCTTGCCCATGAGGCATGGTTAGCAAGCATCAACTGATTCATAATCAAGTGATTCCAAAAGCCCATCAGCATGGATTTTCTTCATGCGCTTTACACCAATATGACCTAAACGGCAGTGCCACAAATAAGTTGCACTATCATTATTAACTTTGCCTCTTTTGGCTTCAATATTATGAATATGTGTATCACTACGATCGAGATCCAACAAACCATTTTCATTGGGTGTATGACCATAGAAGGTTTTATTCATGTAAACAGAACAACAATTATTCTCTAACTTAAATGAATAACCGTATTGCAATAAACATGATCAAATCATATTCATGCTCAACGCAAACACCAAATAACACTTATTTAGGTTCAACACTAATCCCGAAAGTATAGGGAGTGTGCGATGATGACATATCAATCTTGGAACTACTTCCAACACACATCCTCACTTCACCCTTAACTAGTCTCTGTTTCAATTCTGCAACTCCCGTTTCGAGTTACTAATCTTAGCAACTGAACTAGTATCAAATACTAAGAGGTTGCTATAAACACTAGTAAAGTACACATCAATAACATGTATATCAAATATACCTTTGTTCACTATGCCATCCTTCTTATCCGCCAAGTATCTAGGGCAGTTCCACTTCTAGTGACCAGTCCCTTTGCAGTAGAAGCACTTAGTCTCAGGCTTTGGTCCAGACTTGGGCTTCTTCACTTGAGTAGCAACTCGCTTGCCGTTCTTCTTGAAGTTCCCCTTCTTCCCTTTGCCCTTCTCTTGAAACTAGTGGTCTTGTCAACCATCAACACTTGATGTTTTTCTTGATTTCTACCTTCGTCAATTTCAGCATCACGAAGAGCTTGGGAATCGTTTCCGTTATCCCTTGCATATTATAGTTCATCACGAAGTTCTAGTAACTTGGTAATAGTGACTAGAGAACTCTGCCAATCACTATCTTATCTGGAAGATTAACTCCCACTTGATTCAAGTGATTGTAGTACTCAGACATACTGAGCACATGCTCACTAGCTGAGCAATTCTCCTCCATCTTGTAGGCAAAGTACTGTCAGAGGTCTCATACCTCTCGACACGGGCATGAGTATGAAATACTAATTTCAACTCTTGGAACATTTCATATGCTCCGTGGCGTTTCAAAAACCGTCTTTGAAGCCCCGATTCTAAGCCATAAAGCATGGTGCACTATACTATCAAGTAGTCATCATATCGAGCTTGCCAAACGTTCATAACGTCTGAAGTTGCTCCTGCAATCGGTCTGTCACCTAGTGGTGCATCAAGGACATGATTCTTCTGTGCAGCAATGAGGATAATCCTCAGATCACGGATCCAATCCGTATCATTGCTACTAACATCTTTCAACTTAGTTTTCTCTAGGAACATATCAAAAATAAAACAGGGGAGCTAAACAGGAGCAATTGATCTACAGCATAGATATGCTAATACTACCAGGACCAAGTTCATGATAAATTTAAGTTCAATTAATCATATTACTTAAGAACTACCACTTAGATAGACATCCCTCTAATCATCTAAGTGATCACGTGATCCAAATCAACTAAACCATGTCCGATCATCACGTGAGATGGAGTAGTTTTCAATGGTGAACATCACTATGTTGATCATATCTACTATATGATTCTCGCTCGACCTTTCGGTCTCAGTGTTCCGAGGCCATATCTGCATATGCTAGGCTCGTCAAGTTTAACCTGAGTATTCTGCGTGTGCAAAACTGGCTTGCACCCGTTGTAGATGGACGTAGAGCTTATCACACCCGATCATCACATGGTGTCTGGGCACGACGAACTTTGGCAACGGTGCATACTCAGGGAGAACACTTTTATCTTGAAATTTAGTGAGAGATCATCTTATAATGCTACCGTCAATCAAAGCAAAATAAGATGCATAAAAGATAAACATCACATGCAATCAATATAAGTGATATGATATGGCCATCATCATCTTGTGCTTGTGATCTCCATCTCCGAAGCACCGTCATGATCACCATCGTCACCGGCGCGACACCTTGATCTCCATCGTAGCATCGTTGTCGTCTCGCCAACTATTGCTTCTACGACTATCGCTACCGCTTAGTGATAAAGTAAAGCATTACAGGGCGATTGCATTGCATACAATAAAGCGACAACCATATGGCTCCTGCCAGTTGCCGATAACTCGGTTACAAAACATGATCATCTCATACAATAAAATATAGCATCATGTCTTGACTATATCACATCACAACCTGCCCTGCAAAACCAAGTTAGACGTCCTCTACTTCGTTGTTGCAAGTTTTACGTGGCTGCTACGGGCTGAGCAAGAACCGTTCTTACCTACGCATCAAAACCACAACGATAGTTCGTCAAGTTAGTGTTGTTTTAACCTTCTCAAGGACCGGGCGTAGCCACACTCGGTTCAACTAAAGTTTGAGAAACTGACACTCGCCAGCCACCTGTGTGCAAAGCACGTCGGTAGAACCAGACTCGCATAAGCGTACGCGTAATGTCGGTTCGGGCCGCTTCATCCAACAATACCGCCGAACCAAAGTGTGACATGCTGGTAAGCAGTATGACTTGTATCGCCCACAACTCACTTGTGTTCTACTCGTGCATATAACATCTACGCATAAAACCTGGCTCGGATGCCACTGTTGGGGAACGTAGTAATTTCAAAAATTTCCTATGCACACACAGGATCATGGTGAAGCATAGCAACGAGAGGGGAGAGTGTTGTCTACGTACCCTCGTAGACCGTAAGCGGAAGCGTTTATCAACGCGGTTGATGTAGTCATACGTCTTCACAATCCGACCGATCCAAGTACCGAACGCACGGCACCTCCGAGTTCTGCACATGTTCAGCTCGATGATGTCCTCGCCTTCTTGATCCAGCAAGACGAGCGAAGTAGTAGATGAGTTCCGGCAGCACGACAGCGTGGTGATGGTGTTGGTGAAGAACAATCTCCGCAGGGCTTCGCCAAGCACTACAGAAACTATGACGGAGGACAAACTAGAGGGGACAGGGTTGCCGGCACACGGCTTGGTGTTTCTTGATGTGTCTTTGGTGCTAGCCCTGCCCCTCTATTTATATGTTGAGCCCTGGGGTCGAAACTTGGAGCAAAAGCCTCCTCAAAGTCAGTTTTGCCCGAAAGGCAAGAGTCCCACTTGGACTCCAGGACCAAACGCCACAATCCTTGGTGTCTAGCCTAGACGCCAGGGTCTCCGGCGTTTGGCCCCCTGGTCTCCGCAAAATTCCTTTTGCACCGACTTATAGCCCCGTGGGCCTAACCCCTTGGCCTAACCATATCATCCAATATATGAATCTTTACCTCCGGACCATTCCAGAGCTCCTCATCATGTCCGTGATCTCATCCGGGACTCCGAACAACATTCGGTCACCAACATACATAACTCATAGTACTATATCGTCAACGAACGTTAAGCGTGCGGACCCTACGGGTTCGAGAACTATGTAGACATGATCGAGACACCTCTCTGGTCAATAACCAATAGCGGAACCTGGATGCCCATATTGGCTCCTACATATTGTACGAAGATCTTTATCGGCAGACCGCATAACAACATACGTTGTTCCCTTTGTCATCGGTATGTTACTTGCCCGAGATTCGATCATCGGTATCTCAATACCTAGTTCAATCTCGTTACCGGCAAGTCTCTTTACTCGTTCCGTAATACATCATCCCGCAACTAACTCATTAGTTACAATGCTTGCAAGGCTTATAGTGATGTGCATTACCGAGTGGGCCCAGAGATACCTCTCCGACAATCGGAGTGACAAATCCTAATCTCGAAATACGCCAACCCAACACGTACCTTCGGAGACACCTGTAGAGCACCTTTATAATCACCCAGTTACGTTGTGACGTTTGGTAGCACACAAAGTGTTCCCCCGGTAAACGGGAGTTGCATAATCTCATAGTCATAGGAACATGTATAAGTCATGAAGAAAGCAATAGCAGAATACTAAACGATCAAGTGCTAAGCTAACGGAATGGGTCAAGTCAATCACATCATTCTCCTAATGATGTGATCCTGTTAATCAAATGACAACTCATGTCTATGGCTAGGAAACATAACCATCTTTGATCAACGAGCTAGTCAAGTAGAGGCATACTAGTGACACTATGTTTGTCTATGTATTCACACATGTATTATGTTTCCGGTTAATACAATTCTAGCATGAATAATAAACATTTATCATGAAATAAGGAAATAAATAATAACTTTATTATTGCCTCTAGGGCATATTTCCTTCACTATCTTCTTCGTCGTGACCCTGCTGACGACTGGCGCGCGGACGACAGAAGCCTCGCCTTGTGCAAGTTGATGCCTCTTGATAATGATACGTGTGATGTTAAGATGCCATCGCTTGAGGGTAAGGCTTGGGCAGGTGCAAATGGAGATTGGGTTGTTTATATTGGGTACAACTGTGAGTGGGAACTTGCGAATGTGTACACTCGCCACCAGGTTCCACTTCCAAGAATCTCAGACTTCCCAGAGGTTGAGCACACCGGTATTCTACGTACGTTCAACTACGATCATGGTGACTGTCGTCTACAGAAGATAGCAATTTGTCGAGTTCCCAACCGCTCTTGGGGTTATAGGAATGCTTGTGTTGTCACTATCTTCGACAAGCTTGTTTCTGTCCTTCATAATTCGACTTGATGGATATTGCTCAAAAATCAGTTTCTGTACATGGATGTGTACTATGATGCAATTCAATACGAGGGTCTTGTGTTTGCTGCCACCACCCGTGGCACTGTTTTTGCATGGAATCCTGATGCTTTCGGTATGTTTGTCTTCAACCATAAATATAATTGTTTCATCCACATGCATGCGGGTTAGCTAGTTTCCCTTTACTAGTTAACCTTCTTGTGTTTCCAAGGTCCTCTGAACATTCCACCACCTATACTTGAAAATTATAACCAAGGGGGAGATGATGATGGTGATGATCACGAGCATGAGGACGAGCAGGACCCATATACTCAGTGGCGCCTGGCAACTTATTACGATGGATCACCTCTTCTTATCTGTATACATGGCACTACTGATGTTACTAAGGAAGCAGGTGTTGTCTCGCATGGTTGCACTCTCCGGACCTATTCCAACATCCGTTGTAGGGTATTCGGGATGGATACTAATGTGCTAGCGCCAACACCTTCTCCCTGGTTCATATTGATAGTCTTGGAGGAAACTCGCTCTTCCTTGGACAAAACTATCCAATGATGGTGAAAGGCGATCCAGCTGTTGTTGACACAACGTTACTACCATTTATGAGAAGCGTTTCCAATGCCGACGAGTGGTTGAGCTGAAGTTCATTTCATTGCTTGTTATTTGTTGTGTGATGAAAACTTTAGTATTTATAATGTATCCTCGTTGTCGTTGTGGGTTGATGACCTATTGTATGTAATGCTAAATGATATGCCAGTGATAAACTTACTAAATTTATGAATGGCTTTCGAGTTGCTTCTCAGAGTGGGTGCTGCGACGAGGCAAAAAAATATACATAATTGTACGTGCATTGCAACAGGTTATCGGATGAGTCCAATCAACAATAGTACTACTATTTCTACTACCTTCACATGCTTCGCGCGTCGGGCGGGTGTTTTTAGTGTAGCTGCAAATCCCATCACCCTAGGTCCTCAGATGAGTCCAGTAGAAATTTCATTCTGATGTTTGGGTTCAAACTTTCAAAACTGATGCACTATCACTACATCTACGTATACGTAATACAACAAGTTTTAAACTTGAGACCAACCATCCACCCTCACAAAGAACACTTTTTAACCTAGCACAGACTCCAGGAAGTTTGGCCACTGTGTGAGGTGGGCCATACGTTAATGTGTTCGATGTACGTAACCAGCACCTCAAATCCTCGATATATAGTAGGCTGGCATGGGCCAGAACAAGCATTCACGTATAGGAGTACGGCACATGCCACCAGCACGACTTCCATCTGACACCATATTTCTTGGAGTCCGTGCTACAGCTATCTCTTCAACCTCCTCATTTCTCTAACTCAGCCATCGCGCGGCGGGCGAGGTGGGGGTTTGCCGATAGTCGGTTTCCTCAACTGCGGTCCCACTTGTAAGGCCAGCTCCAAAGCATGACCCCAAACGGACGTCCGTTTTGCCCGGATTCTGTTCGTTTGGGTAGGGCAATGGGGTCATGTCCGGGCCATTTCTCGGATGCGGTGTCCGTGCGCCCAACGCTTGGATGCATCCCGGTCGCGTACATTTTTCTTTGCAAACACATATCTTTTTTTCATCATTGATTTTTGGTACATGGAAATACATCACCAAATTTTGACTAGAAAAGCAAGACCAAAGAAAACAAGAACCACAAGAATACATTTTAGAAGATATCCAACTTCCATAACTGCTCATGTAAGTTGGATTAGTGCCTTTCCGATGCATTCATTGTTGATTTGCGGAGCCTCGATTTTGTGTGCTTCTTTCTTCTTCGAGTGTAAATAAGTAGACGTTGCTTCCTCGCATCTAGTCTAATGTCTAGCCTATATTCTATCAACAAGTGCACTAGTCTCATCTCTAGCATGTATGCTAGCTAAAAGTGCTAGAACATCTACTAAATTGCGCTCTATCAATATATCGATGTACTGCTACCTCTTGAGCACTGCGTTGGTTTTCCCTTCAAGAGGAAAGGGTGATGCAGCAAAGTAGCGTAAGTATTTCCCTCAGTTTTGAGAACCAAGGTATCAATCCAGTAGGAGACAACCGACAAGTCACCTCGTGCCTACACAAACAAATAAGAACCTTGCAACTAACGCGATAAAGGGGTTATCAATCCCTTCACGACCACTTGCAAAAGTGAGATCTGATAGAGATAATAAGATCAATATTTTTGGTATTTTTGTGATATATATTGGAAAGTAAAGATTGCAAAATAACAGACGGAAGGAATAGTAAATTGATAGGAAGATAATATGATGAAAGATAGACCCGGGGGCCATAGGTTTCACTAGTGGCTTCTCTCAAGATAGCATAATTTACGGTGGGTGAACGAATTACTGTCGAGCAATTGATAGAAAAGCGCATAGTTATGAGAATATCTAGGCATGATCATGAATATAGGCATCACGTCGCGACAAGTAGACCGAAACGATTCTGCATCTACTACTATTACTCCACACATCGACCGCTATCCAGCATGCATCTAGAGTATTAAGTTCATAAGAACAGAGTAACGCATTAGGCAAGATGACATGATGTAGAGGGATAAACTCAAGCAATATGATATAAACCCCATCTTTTTATCCTCGATGGAAACGATACAATACGTGCCTTGCTGCCCCTGCTGTCACTGGGAAAGGACATCGCAAGATCGAACCCAAAGCTAAGCACTTATCCCATTGCAAGAAAGATCAATCTAGTAGGCCAAACCAAACTGATAATTCAAAGAGACTTGCAAAGATAATTAAATCATGCATAAAAGAATTCAGAGAAGATTCAAATATTTTTCATGGATAATCTTGATCATAAACCCACAATTGATTGGATCTCGACAAACACACCGCAAAAAGAATTACATCGAATAGATCTCCAAGAAGATCGAGGAGAACTTTGTATTGGGATCCAAAGAGAGAGAAGAAGCCATCTAGCTAATAACTATGGACCCGAATGTCTGGGGTAAACTACTCACACGTCATCGGAGAGGCTATTGTGTTGATGTAGAAGCCCTCCGTGATCGATTCCCCCTCCGGCGGAGTGCCCCCCAAGATGGGATCTCACGGGTACAGAAGGTTGCGGCGGTGGAAATAGGGTTTCATGGTGCTCTTGGATGTTTTCAGGGTATATGAGTATATATAGGTGAAAGAAGTAGGTCGGTGGAGCCACGAGGGGCCCACGAGGGTGGGGGCGCGCCTACCCCCTGGGCGCGCCCTCCTATCTCGTGGCCTCCTCGGTTCTTTCTTGACCTCCACTCCAAGTCTCCTGGATTGCGTTTGTTCCAAAAATAACTCTCCCGAAGGTTTCATTCCATTTGGACTCCGTTTGATATTCCTTTTATGCGAAACACTAAAATAGGCAAAAAAACCCAGCAATTTGCACTGGGCCTTCGGTTAATAGGTTAGTCCCAAAAATAATATAAAAGTGCATAGTAAAGCCCATTAAACATCCAAAACATATAATATAATAGCATGGAACAATCAAAAATTATAGATACGTTAGAGACATATCAAGCATCCCCAAGCTTAATTCCTGCTCGTCCTCGAGTAGGTAAATGATAAAAACAGAATTTTTGATGTGGAATGCTACCTAGAATATTTCTCAATGTAATTTCCTTTATTGTGGCATGAATGTTCAGATCCGAAAGATTCAAGATAAAAGTTTAATACTGACATAAAAATAATAATACTTCAAGCATACTAACAAAGCAATCATGTCTTCTCAAAATAACATGGCCAAATAAAGTTATCCCTACAAAATCATATAGTCTAGCTATGCTCTATCGGAGAGTAGGAATTCTTTTACTCCTTAGCCCCTTCGTCGCTCTGGTGAGAAATCTTGACGTAGGTGTTTTGAACTATTCCTCTTCCCCTTCAAATTTTTCTTCAGGATCTCGTGGTTAGTTTTCGTTCGTTGTCCATCCTTTTTTCAATCCGGCGCATTTCTCTTCGAGTGTTTTCGGTCCTCGTCATCTTTTGCGAGATCAGTCCTCAGTTCTTTCTCATCCGATGTAGTTTCCCTGTCCGAAGTTGTCCTTGTTTTCCCACCCGCCCTCCCTTCTTCTTATTGGAACCGGAGTTTATAATCGAGTATCCATCCTACTCGTGCGAAGTCTTTGCATTCTTTCCTCAATGTTTTCAACCGATGCTTTTTCTTCAAAGCTATTCGTCGATTTCCCCTTTCTAGTTGCCGTTGTTTTTTCCCATCCCACTCGTGCGAAGCTTTTGTTTTTCTCATCAATCATTTCAACCGGTGCTTCTCTATTCAATTATTCGTCATTCCAGTTGCCTGTGCTTTTCCCGCCCTCCCACCCCTTTTTATTCCCGGAATCTGAGCCGCTATTCAAGCATTTATTTCATTCGTGCGGAGTATCTTCAGTCTTTCCTCAATTATTTCAACCGGTGAATTCTTGTCAAGTTCATCTTTGATTCGTCTTGTTTTCTCTTCCGGTGGATCCAATTCCAATTTTCGGTAGTGATTATATTCTTTGCTCGGCCTAAATGTGTCCCATTGCTCGTTCCCCTCTCGTCATTTAATCGTTCCGGAGTGATGAAGACATCTCAGGAGATTCGTCTATGCTCGAATTAATTCGAGGTTGTCACCTCATTCAAATATTTTAATTGTTTCGGTGCATCACCTATCTGGTCAACAATCCTTTTTCAACGGTGTTTCTTTTTGGTGGCCCTAACCCACAGGTCTTTTCCCAGGATCTTACCTGACTCTTCTAATTTTCCGGAGATATTCTCAAATCCTTTTCGAAGTCTGACGTAAGAATGAATTTCATCAGTCAGATGCCTTTCCAAGATCAATTTTAAATTATTTTCATTGTTGACTCTACCTCTTCGATTTTCATTCTCCCGGAGTATCTCATCAATTTTGGTGTTTTCTCTTCATCTTTCTCAACATTCGAAGACCGAGAAGAGTTTCTCTTAAATCATGTCCGTTCTCCCGAAGATTCATGTCGCTAGCTTGACGTTATCTTCTCAATTGTTTCTAGTCGTGTAATTCTTTTCACCCATCCGGAGTATTTCAGGAGTTGTTTTTCCGTCTCATTTATCCGGAGGTCATCTTTTCAGAATATTTCATCGTTCTAAGTTTTCTAATCCGTTCGCCGATTATTCTGTATTCATGCCCCTTCGTTCATTTACATATTCTTCCGGTGCTGCGTTCAAGTATGCCTCAATCAGCTCGCGATCTCTTCTTTTAATTGCATCTTGTTTTCCTCAAGTATATTCGTGCTTTTCCTATTTTTCCCGGTGAGTCATCCTCCTTCGTCAGTCAATTTTGAACTCCAACGGTGGTTCGCTCAAGATTCTTTCTGTTATTATCATATCAATTAATTCGTTCTTCCAAATCCTACCGGTGGTTCACGAAGATTTTCTCAAGTTTTGGCGCTATATATCCCTTGATCTTTCCAACGCGAATAAGTGGTATGCAAATCCTTGGTATCTCATCAATTTAATTGGTGGAGGATAAGCATAACGTAATCCTTATTTTCTTTCTTCAAGTGGTTTTATCTCGTCTTTTCGGAGATTGTTCATCTTATCACATTCTCGGTTCAAAGTGTTTTCATCTTTTCTTTTCCGGAGTTCTAAGCTTCTCGCCGATTTCGTCGGAACCTCCATCGGAATCATTGCAAGGCTTTAATTTATTTCTTTTCTTCCTTCAATTTTATCTCGTCATTCTTTGGTTACCGGAGTTCTTCACAGGTGGCTCGTCATGATTTAATTCATTCCTCACGTGTTCATCAAGATTCTTATCAAAGGAGCTCAAGTACCTGTCCTTCTTGTTTTTCGAAGTGGAAATAATTCTCTGTTTTCTCTCGAAGTGGAGTTTTGCTTTTCGTCGTTCTTCTCAGCTATCCATTCTTTTTCGGTTGTGGTCGGTTATCACCTCAAAATCTTGACATGTTATCTATAAGTCCACAACAAGCTTATTCTTTTGTTGTTGAATTTCCAACAACTCTGTTAAATCCTTTCTTCTAAGGTTGCTTTCGATTTCTTTCGTGGCACAAGTTGTCTTTTCTTCCCCGTTCCTCTCATTCTATTAATTCAAGTCTTCCGGAGATTTTGTGTTGTTCCTCAAGTCAAGTATCTTCCCATTTCTCGAGCTCGTGCTGTCTAAATCCTTTCAGTCTTATTGGTTTCCTTTCTCGTTCTAACCGGAGTGGTTTCAGAGTCTATCTGATTCCGTGAGCATTTGATTCTCGTCATTCTCGTCATTCCTTTTCTTCTCGAGTGCTCTCGATTCTTTGATTTCCTCTTGCGTTCTTATTCTTTTTTTTCTATCTTCTCCCAACCGGAGTGGTTTCGAATTCAGGCTTATTCCTTGAGCTTTTGCTTCTTGTCTCACTCAACATTCCTTTTTCCTACTCGAGTGTTCTTGACTTTGTTCATCCTCTCTCTTTTGTTCTTATTTCACCTCATCCCCTTTTTCTCTTCCGTCTCGGTCCTAAGATCTCGGGACGAGATCTCTTGTTAGTGGAGGAGTGTTGTAACGCCCCGGATCCGATGCGCCAGGTGTCTGCCAGTTATTCGCTGTCGTTGCCATGTCTTTTGCTTGCGTGTTGCATTTTGCCATGTCATCATTTGCATTTCATATCATGTCATCATGTGCATCGCATTTGCATACGTGTTCGCCTCATGCATCCGAGCATTTTCCCCGTTGTCCGTTTTGCAATCCGGCACTCCTATGTCCTCCGGCACCCCCTTTTGCCTATTTTCATGTGCGGGTGTTAAACCTTCTCGGAATGGGTCGGTATTTGCCGGGTGGCCTTGGTATATCACCGACAGACCGCCCGTCAGATTTCGTCGCTTTCGGAGTCCGTTTGATAGCCCTACCGTTTAACTTATAGCGGCACCGTTGCCGGTACCTTCGTCGGACATTTTCGGTCTCCGAAAATTGTTGCCGGGCCTCTCTCTCTTCTCTCCTACAGCTCTTGGCCCTTCTGCAGAGCCCCCCCTGCAGTCCACCTAGCCTGCCTAACCCCCTCTCTCGATCGGATCCGTCGGATCGCGATCGGAGACTCCGAAACCCCCTCAAACTCCCCAAACCCTAGCAAAACTGCTATATATAGCAGCCCCCCTTGCCATTTTTGGCCTTCTCCTCCCTCCTCCTCGAAACCCGCACCCCCCAATCATCAGCCGCCACCACCTCCCACCGTCTCCTCGTAATCTGGCGCCGGCCACCTCCTCTCCGCCACTTGGCGCCGTCCCATAGGCCGCGCCGCCGCCAGCTGCCGCTCCGAGCCTACCAGCGCCCGCCACGTCGTCATTCTCCCTCTCCCCGTGCCGCCAGGCCCGTCGGGGCCCGAGGCCGGCCCGCCCGGGCCCGACTGTGCCCCGCAGGCGCCCGAGCGCCCGTGCCCCTGCGCCCGAGCCCCGCTCACCCGCTCTTCCTTCGCTCCAGCCCCGCCGCCTCGTCGGGCGTGCGCCGGAGGCCGCCATTGCACCGCCGCCCTCAGGAGGCGCCGCCGTCTCTCCGGGACCCCGCCGTCGACCACCGTCACGCTGCCGCCCGACCTCCCTCTCCCTTTCCTTTCTCCTTCCTCCCCTCACCAGCTCCCTCTCTCCCTTGTAGCAAGCCACCACCGACCTCCGCCGTGGACGCCGCACCTCGCCGCCGGCCTCCTCCCGCCAGATCCGGGCAGGGGATGGCCGGATCTACCCATCCCCGACGTCCTCCAGTCGCCCCACCGCCGGAGCACCGCCCCGCTTCTAGGCCACCGCCCCTACCTCCTCTGATCCAGGCGGGATCGAGGAGGAGGACGAGCAGCCGCTCGCGGCCGCCCCAGTGCCGCGTGGGCCCTGCCGAGGCCCAGCCCCGCTCCCTAGTGCCGGCCTGCCTCCTCCCTCGTCGTGGGCCGAAGCCCAGGGTGAGCCGCCCCCTATCCCACGCCCTGGGCGTCATTTAGCTATATGTCGCTCACCTGTTTTTTTTTCTGTTTTTGGCTAAGTCCTAGATTTTTCCATCTCATGTGCACTTGTTTGACCTAGCGTAACTTTCTGCTCGTAGATCCATTTTGCATATATAATATGTAAAATTGTTCGCCTCGTGATGCTCTACATTTTGTTCAATTGCACCATGTTCATTAGAGGTCATCTTGATGCCCTAATCATCGTTGCAAGAGTGCTAGTTGCTGTTATCTGCTGTCTGCTATCAGAACTTGGCGATTTGTTATTTTTGTATCATTTAATCTGTGCATCTTATGGGCATGAGCTCTACATGTGTTTTGTTGTATGCCATGCCATCTTTCCAGTGGTGTATGCCATGTATTTTTGTGATCTCTGTGGTGACTAGCACAAGCATGCAAACTAGGCCCCGTAATGTTTCTGATTTCAGGGACTTAGTGATTTCTCTAAGTCCTTGTCTGCTGTTATTTTGTTGCCTTGTAAACTTGATGCTACAGAGAGATCCATGCATATTTTGGAGATGTTCAGTAAGGATGTTTTGTAGATATAGTTGTAATTGATCCGTCCATTCCCTTGTTTGCAATTATAGAGTGCCATAGCATGACTCAATCGTGCTCTACTTTTGCTATAAAATATTTCGGGCAGATTCTTAATATGATACTCATTTTTGCCAAGCTTGTTGTAGTTGATCCATACATGCTATGCTTTTGTTCTTGCCATGGTTAGCTTCATAAACATGCCATCTTGCTGTAGGTATGCTTGTTTGGTCATGTATTGCTCTGTAGTGAGTGCATCAAGCTCACCAACATGCCTACATATTATTGTTTCTGCCATGCTCTGTTTTCTGCTAAGTCTGAAACCTGATAACGAAACTTGCTATGTTTACATGCTTGCCATCACATCTTCTGGTCCTTTTTGGCTTAAGTTCAGTAAGAGACTTTTCTCATATGCATTTAGTAGAACACTTCCATGCCTTGTTTTTCTATGTTAAGTTCCTGTAGCATGTTGATTTCGTGCTCTGAACATTGCTACCTGATGCTGCTTCTGTCATGTCCAGTAATTTCTGCCAAGTCTGGGAACCTGTTATTAATTGCAATCTTGCCATGTCCTTTTGAGCATGTTCTAGTGATTTCTGGAGATAGCTCAGTGTTCATGTTTTGTCATGCTTTACCTGTACATCATGTCCATGCCTTTTGTTCTCATGTTGAGTTGCTTTAGCATATTGTTTTGATGCCTGCTAGTTGCATAGTTGCTGTTTTGGACAGATTGTTGCTATGTCTTGTTTGGAGTGTATGTGTTGCACCGTAGCTTCGTTTTGAGCATGCTCTATATGAAACTTGCTTAGTTTTGCATGTAGTTTCATATTATCATGTTGCATCCTTGTTTTGAGGTGTTTCCTTGATGTTTGTATGCATTTTGCATCAATGCCATGTTTAACTTGTTTTGCTCATATCTTCTAGGCCGTAGCTCCGAATCTAATGAACTTTATATGAAACTTGACTAGAATTTCGTGTAGATCATCGTGGTGCATCTTAACTTGCTGTTTAACAAATTTGTCGTGGAATTATCACGGCAGATGTCCTCGGGCTAGGACTTAGTCGTGGAGCCATCGCAACTAGGAAGCTTGAAGGGGTTAATGCGGGACAAGGAACACAAGGGTTATACTGGTTCGGCCCCTTACGGTGAAGGTAAAAGCCTACGTCCAGTTTGAGGTGGTATTGATTAGGGTTATGATCACCAGGGAGCTAAGCTGCTATGCCCGGCTCACGATGAGATTGTTCTTGTCACTAAACCGTTGCCGGGTCGTCCCTTTATATAGAGAGGCTGACGCCCAGCAGCCCTTAGAATCCCGGCCGGCTCATAAGAGTGTCCGGCTCGGACTCTCAATCATACTTGCCTTGCACTACAAGTTCTACCATAATAACGTTTGTAACCACGGGCCTTAAGCCATATCCGGGTCTAAGCCCATCTCTGGCCCATCGTCTTCAAGCTTGGCTCCGGGCTTCTGGTAATGACCATTAGAGTAACCCGGCCCCTCCTGGCGGGTGACTCTAAGGTCTATATCCTCAACATTAGGCCCCAGATTGATTTGAGCCGGCTCATGTCAATCTTCAACTCTGCCAACAGAAAAAATCTCCGGCTTACCATTCATGTGAAGGCCATAACCCGGCGTGACGTCATCCTCTGGACTCCGGATAATCCGCCGTGACATCATCTTTCATTAAGCCCGTTTTTTACTCTACCAGATCCGCAACGGATCTTTGCTTTTACTGTCATCCCGAAAATCGAGGCACCGTGGGGGGAGATAACCACGCCGTGGTCTCCTTGAATCTCGCGCCCACTTATGACCTTGCCTTATAAATAGGCCGGCCCGACGGGCTCTCGGTCACTTCCTCTCCATCTTCTTCCTCGTGCCATCGCTCCTCTGCCCGAGCTCCGCCGCCGTCGCCGCCGCGGGTCTTCTCGTCGTCACCAGCTCAGGCCGCTGCATCACCCTGAACGGACCAGAGAAACGCAACAACCTCCGCGGCCCTCCAGCTCCGGTAAGTCTTGCTTGTCCTGTAGGATAGATCTACCGTAGGGTTCGTCCGTGTTCTTCGTGTTCATCGCCATTGCCACATACTCCGGTAGCTTTCCTTCTTACTGCTCCTGTTGATCTTAGGCCTGTATAGACTTACTGCGGTAGTCGTTTAGCACCCATTTTACATGCAAACAAACTTCTTTCTACTGCATAAAGACCTCCTTCGAACTCAAGAACATCCACTCGTCTGTTTCTAGGTCTAGAAAATTTTCATTTCACCCGACCATTTTGATCCAAAAAAGTTACTGCAATATGTGAAACCTGTTTTACCACACTTAGTAAAAACTGCAACCATTGAATCTTGGCGGCTTACAATTCCGGTTTAAAGAAACCATGCGCTGTAGAATCTTCCGATTTAAAGAAAACCATGCTTTGTAGAATCCTCCGGCTTAGCTGTGATAAGGCCATAGATAATCAATTTATTCTGAATGCCCCTGTGGCTTAAATAACCCACTGTACCAGAGTATATATCATTAGTCCCCTTCATAAGCCGCCACCTTAGTTTTGAACTGTAAATCTCCGGCTTATAATTAACCCGGAAATTTTTCCTTTTTGTCATAGACCGCCAACTTTCACCATGCCTCCCAAGGCTCCCATCACTTGCAACTGGATGAGGTCCAACGTCACCAACGAGACCCTAGCCAATTTTGTTAAGTCCGGATATCTGCCTAAGAAGGAAATCATGTCCTACCATGCCCCTGACCCGTCAGAAGAGAGACCACAGCCAAAGGACGGGGAAGTAGTGATTTTCGCAGATCATATGAGCCGGGGCTTCGCACCGCCCGGCTCAAAGTTTTTTAGGGACGTGCTCAACTTCTTCGACTTGTGGCCTCAAGATATAGGGCCCAACTCTGTATCCAACATCTGCAATTTTCAAGTCTTCTACGAGGTTTACCTTGGAGAAGAACCTAATCAGCTGCTCTTCAGAGAGCTTTTTTATTTAAACCGCCAGAATGAGTGCGCCAACGGGCCAAGTCTGGAGTTAGGTGGCATTTCCATCCAGCGGCGTAGAGACTGTCTTTTCCCTTACGCAGAGCCGCCGAGCCACCCCAAGGACTGGAACATGACTTGGTTCTACTGCCAAGATACATCCCCGGCTGACGAAAGCCCGCTGCCCGGCTTTCGCCCAACACATCTAGAGCCGACTCACCCACTGTCGGACAAGCTGACTCAAGCAGAGCGCCAGCCTCTGCTTCCTACTATCAATAAAATCAAGGCCCTCCTGGGCAACGGTCCGAACGGAATCGACCTGGTCCGGGTCTGGATTTCATGGCGGGTGATCCCATTGAGCCGCCGCCCCGGCTTAATGTGTGAGTACACCGGGCGAAAGGATGACCCTCAGAGGCACAGCCGCAATGATCTTCCAGAAGATGTTGCAGAGGAGGAGACCAATGCTCTTTTAAACGAGAGCCTGGCAGACTGCGGAAGGACCGGGTTAGCCCCCTTCTGCAAGACCAACCCAGCCCCAGCGGTAAGCCGCTGACTTTAACTTTTTATCTCCATCTGCATATAACCTTCATCTGAACCGTTTTAAGAATTCATCATTGTATTTTTTCAGGCTGATGATAAGTTCTGGCGGGTCAAATATGACCATGAGGCGGCCAAGAAAGCCAGGAAGGCGAAAAAAGCCGCCAAGAAAGCCGCCCCTCGCAAAAAGGGAAGCAGGCCTACTGCTTCGGAGCTGATGCAATTAAGCGACAGCTCCGAGCCAGAGGTAACTCCTGAGCATTTAAGTCCTTGCTATATTCACTGTTTGTTGCTGTCCGCCTGATCGATACTTGCTCATTGACAGGATGACACCGGCGCAAGTAACCCGGTGGTTGAAGAGGTAATGTCACTTTCCTCTGACTCGGAGCCCTTGCCACAGTTGAAAGTCCGAAGGGTAACCCGGAAAGTAAGCTTTTCACATCCTTTAGTTCATCAAGACCCTCAATTTCTTTTGAAGCGACAGGTTCACGAAAGCCGGCGTCACACCCGGACCAACAAGGACACCGACCTCTCCGCCGGGTTACCCGACGCAACAAGGAAGCGCCGAACTGAGGTTATTTCCCACTTGTACACTTTTCACCCGTTGGCGGGTGTTATCCGTCAGCCACTCAACTCTTCTGACTCCAATTACCAGGAGACCTCCCCCTCTTCGGGTGACTCCATGCAGTCAAATCTGCCGGCTTTCAAGACTGCGCCCGGGTAACAACAATCATCTCATGTTGTTCTGATCTTTACTCATATGCTTTGTACTAACCTTTGTTGTTCTTTCAGTGCCCAGGCAAAGCTCACCAAGAGAGTGAAGAAAACCAAGTCGGCCGGAGTGCCGGATTTGCCTGAGCTGGCGGTGACAGTCCAAGAACCGCCAGCTGCCTCCGCCCCCGAAGCCACCACTCCAATGGACACGGCGCCTGAAGCCACCGCCCCAATTACCAAGGCAACGACCGAAGCTTCGGTTAACCCGGAGGCCTCCGGCTCAGCTCCTCCAGCAGACGACCCGGATGTGGTAATCACCCGGACGGAGTATGTTGAGCCGGGGAGACCGACCGTGTTGGCCAAGTGCTCCGCTAAGGGAGAGTTGCTGCAGCCCCACCGGGCGAATCTGGACCTCTCCAACTACAACAACCTGAGCATTGGAGAGCTCGTCTCTGGCTACATCAGCCAAGTACACAAGAGCCGGGACGCCGAGGTCGCCATGGTAAACCAGATCCAGCAAAAATCTGAGGTATCCTTCTGCTATCTTCTTACTTACTGCATAGTTACCTTTGCCATGCTAGCCCCCAAGTCGCCGACTTATGATTTGAATATGTTGTAGACTTAGATTCTGGCTTACTCAATTGAGCCGGCTGTATGTAGATAGATAAGTTCAATATGCATTAGCCCCCAAGTGCCAAGTGTCTTTGCTTGGAAAGTGCTTGGGACTTATATAGTAACTGCTCATGTCATAACCCGGAAATTTGTACAGGCTGTTGGCAAGAAACTAGAGGCGGACCTTGCGGATCTCAAGAGCCGGCTGAAGACGCAGGAGATGGAGACCCGGAAGGCAAACGCCAAGTTTGTATCTAGCATCGCCGCTCAAGAGAAGCTAAAGACAGAATTTGATGCTGAGCGGAAAGCCTGGGCCGAAGAGAAGACCGCACTGGTGACCCGGGCGGAACAGGCGGAGAAGGCTCTCTCTGAGAAGACCGCCGAGCTCTCCGGCCTAAAGCGCCAGGTTTCCCAAATGGTGGCCGCCATCTTCGGTAAGTCGCCTCACCGGCTTTCATCAATGTTAGAATGTTTCTAGCTCATGATTCATCCTTGTCGCCGGCTTACTTGATTCTGTTAAACAGGTCCAAGAAGTGCCAACCTCAACCAGAGCGTGGTCACCAAGCTAAATTCCGTGTATACCCTGGTGGAGCAGCTCTACACCGGGTCACAGCGTGCCTTAGCTGTGGTGGCCCTATCCAACAAGGTGCCGACTCACCTGGCAGAAGTCCTGCGCCGGCTCGCCGTTCTGCCTCAGCGGATCCAAGAACTGCGACGGGCTTCTGCGAGAGCCGGAGCCATCGCCGCGCTGAGCCGGGCCAAGGCATTCCTGCCGGAGCTAGACCCGGCGGACATCGCCCTTGGCTATCCAAGCCTGAAGGAAGACGGCTCAGCTTTTGATCAGAAGGACTTCGCAGCGTGCGTGAAGGCTGTACGCCCGGTGGCCACCCTCATCGGGAATGACACAGATCTGACCAAGTACCAGCCGGGTTATGACGCGGAGAATCAGAGGATTCCAACCCCTCGCTATGAAGCTCTCAACCTGATCCCGCCGGCTCGTCAGCACACCTTCGCCCCGGAGATAGACCCGACCGGGTTAATTGACGAGGAAGCCCAGTTCGAGGCTCTCAGCGGTATCGACTGGAAGTCATCAACCTTCCAGGTCTTGGGATCAACCGGAGGAGAGGACAGGAACGAGCCGGAGACTTCCACTCAGCGGGCATCGTAACTCGGCTGTCGGTTTACCAAACAGTGCTCCACCCTTGCTAGATTTGATGAGTTTTGTAATAAAGTAGGAGCAACAGTCTATCTCTCCCGTGCCATCGTGCACATATTGAATGCCAAGGTCTTTTGAAGTTGTCTCTTTGATATTTCTCCGGGTCATAATCATCCCTTTGTTTTTCTCAACCTCAAAGAGGTGCCTTTAAGTATCCTGCATAAAAAGGCAAATCACAAGTCTCGAGGCGGCTTACCGCCCTGAGAATCAGGTGTTTCGGATAGATAACCCGGAATATGAATCAAAAAACACCGGTCCTCAATTATATCCTTAACACAGTCGTAATAACACCCTTAGTGGCCTGTAAGCATACTTCCGGTTTAGATAACCCGGGTAACAAGGCTGATATCTTAACTCCGAGTTACCTGTCTTGATGACACCCATGGTGTTCAACTAACATCGTAAACCAAAGTTAAGCCGGTAAAGCGAGAACCGGCCGTACACACCTTGACATAATCAGAGTAAACTTGTGATAGAACATAAGAACTTAGGGGCTTCCAGTTCGAATACGACCAGAAACCCGGCCCAAAGGGGTTAAGCTAAGATTCGGATACGATCACATAGCCCCCAGTGGGTGTGGCGATGCCAATCAAGAGGGTACCGACAGCTATGCTCTCTTTGGTTCGAATACGACCCATGTTTGAACAGGAAGCCCCCAAGTGATTTTAAGAAATTGTTTAACGACGCTGATTCGAATACGATCCACGTCGGTTCTCAGAGAGGTTAAACTATGATTCAAATGTGACCAAAGGTAACCTCCCAATGAGCTCGGCACTTTGCCAATCAAATGGGTATCGACAGCTATGTTCCCTTTGGTTCGAATACGACCCATGTTTGAACAGGAAGCCCTCAAGTGACTTTACTGCTTACGGCTAGATTCGAATACGATCATAAGTCGGATCCTCCTTTAAGTCATCATGTAATCTTGTAATAAAAACAACACGCGCATATTTGGAGGAGAAAATAGGACAGAGGTCCTGCTTTATTGCTTTATCATAATATATACATGGCTGAGAAAAGTATGTGCATCACGAGAGCCGGCGGCTCAAGTGTAGTAAGGCCGAAGCTGAGCTATGTTCCACGGCCGACGGGTCTCCTCCTCCGACTTACATGAATCTTTGTGCTCCCGAATGTCAATGAGATAGTATGACCCATCGTGCAAGTTCTTGCTGACCACAAAGGGCCCTTCCCAAGGTGGGGATAACTTGTGTGCATCTGTTTGATCCTGGATCAGCCGGAGCACTAGGTCGCCTTCCTGGAAGACCCGGGATTTGACCTGGCGGCTATGATAACGGCGCATGTCTTGTTGGTAAATCGCTGAACGGGCTGCTGCCACATCCCGTTGTTCGTCCAACAAGTCAAGAGCATCTTGGCGCGCCTGTTCATTATCCGTCTCAACATAAGCCGCCACGCGAGGTGAGTCATGACGGATGTCACTGGGGAGGACTGCTTCTGCTCCATAAACCATGAAGAAAGGCGTGAAGCCTGTAGACCTGTTAGGAGTAGTGTTGATGCTCCATAAGACGGAGGGCAACTCCTCTACCCAACAACCCGGCGTCCGTTGCAAAGGGACCAAAAGCCGGGGCTTGATGCCCTTCAGAATCTCCCGGTTAGCTCTCTCAGCTTGACCATTGGATTGAGGATGAGCCACTGAGGAAACATCAAGTCGGATATGCTCTCATTGACAAAACTCTTCCATGGCGCCTTTGGAGAGATTGGTGCCATTGTCAGTTATGATGCTGTGCGGAAAACCAAAGCGGAAAATCACCTTTTTCATAAATTGAACCGCCGTGGCTGCATCGCACTTGCTAACTGGCTCAGCTTCCACCCACTTTGTGAACTTATCAACTGCCACCAAGAGGTGGGTCTTCTTATCCTTGGACCTTTTAAAAGGCCCCACCATATCAAGCCCCCAGACCACAAAGGGCCAAGTGATTGGGATCATCCTCAGCTCCTGAGCCGGCACATGAGCCCGTCGTGAGAACCTCTGGCAACCATCACATTTACTGACCAAGTCTTCTGCATCAGCATGAGCCGTCAACCAATAAAAACCATGACGAAAAGCGTTGGCCACAAGAGACTTTGAGCCGGCGTGATGGCCACAATCCCCTTCATGGATCTCACGCAAGATCTCTTGACCTTCCTCAGGGGAGACACAACGCTGAAACGCTCCTGTAACACTGCGATGATGTAACTCGCCATCAATAACAATCATTGACTTGGCCCGCCGGGTTATTTGCCTGGCCAAGGTTTCATCCTCAGGCAACTCGCCCGGGGTCATGTAAGCCAGATATGGCATTGTCCAATCTGGTATGATATGGAGAGCCGCCACCAGTCGTGCCTCCGGGTCAGGGACAGCCAAGTCTTCCTCCGTAGGCAACTTAACCGAAGGGCTATACAGAACATCCAGGAAAGTGTTAGGCGGCACCGGCTTTCGCTGAGAGCCTAGCCGGCTTAAGGCATCAGCCGCCTCGTTCTTCCTGCGATCAATGTGCTCTACTTGGTAGCCCTGAAAGTGCCCAGCAATGGCATCAACTTCGCGGCGATAAGCCGGCATGAGCGGGTCCTTAGAGTCCCACTTGCCTAATACTTGTTGAGCCACCAAGTCTGAGTCACCGAAGCATCTTACCCGGCTCAAGCTCATTTCCTTAGCCATCCGAAGACCGTGGAGCAAGGCCTCGTACTCAGACGCATTGTTAGTGCAAGGAAACATCAACTGTAGCACATAATGGAACTTGTCACCTTTAGGGGAAGCCAATACAACACCAGCCCCCGAGCCCTCCAACTGCCTGGACCCATCGAAGTGAATAGTCCAATATGTGTTATCCGGCTTCTGCTCAGGCACTTGTGACTCTGTCCAATCATTGATGAAATCCACCAAGGCCTGAGATTTAACAGCAGTGCGTGGCACATATTTGAGACCATGAGGTCCAAGTTCTATAGCCCACTTAGCAATTCTCCCTGTGGCCTCTCTGTTGGATGATGTCACCAAGGGGGGCAGAGCTGACCACAGTGATGGGATGACCCTGAAAATAATGCTTAAGTTTCCGGCTCGCCATGAACACACCATACACAAGCTTCTGCCAATGCGGGTACCGTTGCTTGGACTCAATGAGCACTTCGCTGACATAATAAACCGGCCGCTGAACCGGCTGTTCTTTACCCACCTCCTTGCGCTTTACCACCATAGCCACACTAACGGCTCGTGCATTTGCCGCCACATACAGTAGCAAGGGCTCCTTATCAACCGGAGCAGCAAGGACTGGGGGCTCTGCCAGCTGCTTCTTCAAATCCTCAAAGGCGGTATTAGCTGCATCATTCCAGACAAAGTTATCAGTTTTCTTCATCAACTGATATAAGGGCATGGCCTTCTCACCCAAACGGCTTATAAAACGGCTTAAAGCAGCAATGCGACCCGCCAAGCGTTGAACATCATTTATACACGCCGGCTTAGCCAGGGAGGTGATGGCCTTGATCTTCTCCGGGTTAGCCTCAATGCCCCTGTCAGAAACCAAGAAGCCCAAGAGATTGCCTGCAGGAACACCAAAGACACACTTGGCCGGGTTAAGCATCATCTTATAGACCCGGAGATTATCAAAGGTTTCCCTTAAATCATCTATCAGGGTTTCCTCTTTTATGGACTTAACCACAATATCGTCCACGTAAGCGTGAACATTACGCCCAATCTGTTTATGAAGACAGTTCTGTACACAACGCTGGTAAGTCGCCTGTGCACACTTGAGTCCAAAAGGCATGGATACATAGCAGAAGGCTCCAAAGGGAGTAATGAACGCCGTCTTCTCCTGGTCCTTAACTGCCATCTTAATCTGATGATAACCGGAATAAGCATCCAAGAAACTTAGACGTGCACAACCTGCCGTAGCATCAATGATTCGATCAATACGGGGGAGGGCAAAAGGATCAGCCGGACACGCCTTGTTCAAGTCCGTGTAGTCCACACACATCCGCCAGGTGCCGTTCTTCTTGAGTACGAGAACCGGGTTAGCCAACCACTCTGGGTGAAAGACTTCAACGATAAACCCGGCCGCCAAGAGCCGGGCCACCTCTTCACCAATAGCTTTCCGCCTCTCTTCATTAAACCGCCGAAGGAACTGTCTGACCGGCTTAAATTTAGGATCAACATTGAGAGTATGCTCAGCGAGTTCTCTAGGTACACCTGGCATGTCAGAAGGTTTCCATGCGAAGATGTCCCTATTCTCACGGATGAACTCGATGAGCGCGCTTTCCTATTTTGGATCCAGATTTGCACTGATGCTAAACTGCTGAGATGAGTCACCTGGAACGAAATCAACAAGTTTAGTCTCATCAGCTGATTTAAATTTCATTGCCGGCTCTTGTTCTGTAGTTGGCTTTTTCAGAGAGGTCATATCTGTTGGGTCAACATTGTCCTTGTAAAACTTCAACTCCTCTGTAGCACATATAGATTCTGCATAAGCCGCATCGCCTTCCTCACACTCCAGAGCCACTTTCCGGCTGCCGTGAACCGTAATGGTCCCATTGTGACCCGGCATCTAGAGTTGTAAATACACATAACACGGCCGTGCCATGAACTTGGCGTAAGCCGGCCGTCCAAATATAGCATGGTATGGACTTCTTATCTTGACCACCTCAAAGGTCAATTTCTCCACCCTGTAATTGTTCTCATCACCAAAGGCCACTTCCAATTCGATCTTGCCGACTGGATAAGCCGACTTACCAGGTACTACGCCATGAAAGATAGTGTTTGACTGGCTGAGGTTCTTATCAACCAACCCCATACGGTGGAAAGTCTCATAATAGAGGATGTTGATGCTGCTGCCTCCGTCCATGAGCACCTTTGTGAACTTATATCCTCCCACTTGTGGGGCCACTACTAATGCCAAGTGGCCCGGGTTATCCACCCGGGGAGGGTGATCCTCCCTGCTCCATACTATAGGTTGTTCAGACCACCGCAAGTAGCATGGAACCGCCGGCTCAACAGCGTTCACAGCCCTCTTGTGAAGCTTCTGATCTCGCTTGCACAAACTAGTGGTGAACACATGATACTGTCCGCCGCTAAGCTGCTTTGGATTGGTCTGATAACCCCCCTGCTGCTGTTGATGACCCTGGCCAGACTGTTGATTAAAGCCCCCTTGACCGTTCTGAGGACCGGAATTTGAGCCGCCACCCGGGCCATGAAAGCCGCCGGCGCCTGAGCCGCCGCCCGGGCCATTGTAGTTCTTAAAGGCCTTCATGATTGCACAATCCTTCCATAGATGAGTCGCTGGCTTCTCTCTAGAGCCGTGCCTCAGACAAGGCTCATTCAACAGCTGCTCCAGTGAAGGTCCTGACCCGCCGCCTCGGGGAGGGGGCCTCCCCTTGCGTCGCTGGTTATTGCCTTGTGCGCTGGCGTTGGCCACAAACTCTAGGCTACCATCTGCCTTGCGCTTGCCTCCTCCTTGGTTCCCCGGGTTAAACTGAGGACCCTTGCCATTGTCGTTCTTCTTTCCCTTCCCTGCCCTTTCATCATCTGAAGGGGGATCCTTGGTACCATCAGAATCGGCGTACTTGACAAGAGCTGCCATTAGTGTACCCATATCACTGCAGTCGCGCTTAAGCCGCCCGAGTTTCATCTTCAGGGGCACAAAATGACAATTCTGCTCCAGCATTAAAACCGCTGAGCCGGCATCCATCTTGTCTGACGAGTGTATGATCTCCTTAACCCGGCGAACCCAATGTGTCGTAGACTCACCCTCCTGCTGCTTACAGTTAGTCAAATCCACAATTAACATAGACTGCCTACAGGTATCTTTGAAATTTTGGATGAACCGGGCTTTCAGCTCAGCCCAAGACCCAATGGAATTCGGTGGTAGCCCTTTCAACCAAGTGCGGGCAGTTCCATCTAACATCATGGTAAAATATTTGTCCATGGCCGCCTCACTGACCTCCAGTAGCTCCATAGCCATCTCATAACTCTCGATGCAAGCTGCGGGTTGTAAGTCAGCTGTGTAGTTAGGCACCTTCCTAGGGCCCTTGAAGTCCTTAGGTAGACGTTCATTACGGATAGCTGGCACTAAGCAAGGGACACCCCCGGTCCTGGTAGGGATACCCACATCAATGGAAGTCGTCGGATAAGCCGGGGGGGTCTGGTAAGCCGTCAATTGAGGTACTTGCTCCGCCTCTTGCCGCGCTTGGTCTGCTGCGTAAAAGGCTCCATTATGAGCCGGGCCATGGCCAGGAGGCGGGTCATGGCGTCGGACGTTGCTTGAGCCGGTTGCTGAGACCATGTGCCGGCTGTAACTCGGGCTCTGGCCTGGACGAGGGGTCGAGTGGATCCTGTCCCGGCTGTAGGAGTACGCCTCTTGCTGTGCCAGTGCTGTCTGAAGGAGTTCCCTGACCCGGCGGGTTTCAATAGCGTCGGAGAGTCGCCGTCAACTGGTAGAGCCGCCAGCCGTGCTGCCGCAGCGACCATGTTCTCCAGCGGGTTATTATAATGACCCGGGGGTATTGGCACATACTGAGGCGGGGCAGGGGGCACCTGGGGAGGCCCCATCACACTTGGCTGAGTAAGGGGTCCAGACCCGGGCGCTATGACCCCTGGCGGGTTACTAGACCCTGCACCCGGCGTGTTGAAGAGGTTGCGTGGATCGTAAACCGGAGGGAGTCGAGATTGGGCCTTTTGATGCCTCCTTCTCAGGACCTCATTGGCTGCGTTTTGATCCATCGTGAGTTGGAAGGACTGCGCCTGTATCAGCTGAGTTTGGGCATCGAGAGCCGCCCTCTCCGCAACCAGCCTGATCCCCTCCGCTGCAATATCCTCTTTAGCTTTTATTAGATCCAATTTTAACTGTGCCACCTCTGCGTCGTGCTGAGCTTGATCTGCCGGGTCAACCGTGGCGGTTAGCAGGGCCGTCATCTTGTCCGTGAGATCCATCAGCACCTGAGCCGGAGAGGGCACCGGGTTTCCTGCTCCCGCAGGGGGGTTCTGAACAGGCTGCATGCCAGCCATAAAGACTCCAACCTGACTTGGCGGCTCAAACGGGTCCGGAATGCTGTCACCATCGGAACAGCCCATGAGCCTGCCATCTTGAAGTTGATACAATGAGTTCGACTCATCGGTGGCCGACTCACCGTCAGAGCCGGCGGCCGCCTCACCACCAGACCCAGACGGATCAGAGGGCCCTCCGTGGATGCATCCCACAAAAGCGCGCCTTAAGGCAGGCCGGGCCCGGGCGGGTCGTGCGCGCTGAGCCGTTTCGATGAGATCGGCGCAGAGATCCGGCTCAGGGCCCGGCTCACCAATCTTACCAATGAAAACATGAATTCCGCCGAAGGGGACCCGGTACCCGTACTCAATTGAGCCGGCGTCGGGGCCCCAGTTTGCATCGTCGATGTAGAGCTTGCCGCGACGACTCTTGGTCATCCGGCCCACAGCGTATCCCTTGAGCCCTTCGAAGCTGCCCTTCAAGAACTCAAATCCACTGTGCGCTGGCCCCACGGTGGGCGCCAACTATCGCGGAATTATCACGGCAGATGTCCTCGGGCTAGGACTTAGTCGTGGAGCCATCGCAACTAGGAAGCTTGAAGGGGTTAATGCGGGACAAGGAACACGAGGGTTATACTGGTTCGGCCCCTTACGGTGAATGTAAAAGCCTACGTCCAGTTTGAGGTGGTATTGATTAGGGTTATGATCACCAGGGAGCTAAGCTGCTATGCCCGGCACTCGATGAGATTGTTCTTGTCACTAAACCGCTGCCGGGTCGTCCCTTTATATAGAGAGGCTGACGCCCAGCAGCCCTTAGAATCCCGGCCGGCTCATAAGAGTGTCCGGCTCGGACTCTCAATCATACTTGCCTTGCACTACAAGTTCTACCATAATAACGTTTGTAACCACGGGCCTTAAGCCATATCCGGGTCCTAAGCCCATCTCTGGCCCATCGTCTTCAAGCTTGGCTCCGGGCTTCTGGTAATGACCATTAGAGTAACCCGGCCCCTCCTGGCGGGTGACTCTAAGGTCTATATCCTCAACAAACTTGAACATAAGGGTTATTCAGTTCTGGACCAATTTCGAAATTTGCATATGAGGACTTACCGGAATTGTTATATGTTGTTTCCGGCCTCATTTAAACTTGTTTTGATGTGTTGTTCTTGTATGCATCATCTTTTGTCATGAGTAGCTTCATATAGCCTTGTCATGCATCATACTTGGTTGAGCATCATGCCTTGTTCATGTGTGGTGTGTTTACCTTGTTGTGTGCTTCTTCTCGATAGTCCCCGTGTCGTTGCGATCGTCACGATTCATTCGTCTTCGTGGCTTCATCTTCTTCATGGACTCGTTCTTCTTCCTAGCGGGATTTCAGGCAAGATGACCGTCACCTTGGATCTCATTAGTATCATTGCTATGCTAGTTGCTTCGTTCTATCGCTTTGCTGCGCTACCTATGCACTTGCTCCTCAAGCCTCCCAAATTGCCATGAACCTCTAACCTTTGTCACCCTTCCTAGAAAACCATTGTTTGGCTATGTTGCCGCTTTGCTCAGCCCCTCTTATAGCGTTGCTAGTTGCAGGTGAAGATGAAGATTGCTCCATGTTGAATTATGTTTATGTTGGGATATCACAATATCTCTTATATTATTAATGCATCTATATACTTGGTAAAGGGTGGAAGGCTCGGCCTTATGCCTGGTGTTTTGTTCCACTCTTGCCGCCCTAGTTTCCGTCATACCGGTGTTATGTTCCTTGATTTTGCGTCCCTCACACGGTTGGGTGATTTATGGGACCCCCTTGACAGTTCGCCTTGAATAAAACTCTTCCAGCAAGGCCCAACCTTGGTTTTACCATTTGCCTAGCCTATTTCTTTTCCCTAGGGAGTCGCTCTCTCGAGGGTCATCTTATTTTACCCCCCCGGGCCAGTGCTTCTCCAAGTGCTGGTCCAAACCGAGCGATGTCCGGCGCCCCCTGGGCAACCAGGGTCTATGCCAACCCGACGTCTGGCTCATCCGGTGTGCCCTGAGAACGAGATATGTGCAGCTCCTATCGGGATTTGTCGGCACATCCGGGCGGCTTTGCTGGTTTTGTTTTACCATTGTCGAGATGTCTTGTAACCGGGATTCCGAGACTGATCGGGTCTTCCCGGGAGATAGAATATCCTTCGTTGATCGTCAGAGCTTATAATGGGCTAAGTTGGGACACCCCTGCAGGGTATTATCTTTCGAAAGCCGTGCCCGCGGTTATGTGGCAGATGGGAATTTGTTAATATCCGGTTGCAGAGAACTTGACACTTGACTTATTTAAAACGCATCAACCGCGTGTGTAGCCGTGATGGTCTCTTCTCGGCGGAGTCCGAGAAGTGAACACGGTTTCTGGGTTATGTTTGATGTAAGTAGGAGTTCAGGATCACTTCTTGATCATTGTTAGTTTCACGACCGTTCCTTTGCTTCTCTTCTCGCTCTATTTGCGTAAGTTAGCCACCATACATGCTTAGTCGCTGTTGCAACCTCACCACCTTATCCATTCCTTTCCCATTAAGCTTTGCTAGTCTTGATACCCATGGTAATGGGATTGCTGAGTCCTCGTGGCTCACAGATTACTACACCACCAGTTGCAGGTACAGGTTGTGCGATGATCATGACGCGAGAGCGATGTCTTGTTTTGGAGTTCTTCTTCTGCTTCTTCTTCGATCAGGGGATAGGTTCCAGGTCGGCAGCCTGGGCTAGCAGGGTGGATGTCGTTTGAGTTTCTGTTTATGTTTCATCCGTAGTCGGATGTTGAGCTTATGTATGATGTATTGTTGTATTCTTGCGGCATTTGTATGCTTTGTATGTATCCCCAAATATTATGTAATGTTGATGTAATGATATCCACCTTGCAAAAGCGTCTTCAAGATGCGCTTCTATCCTTGGTGGGACCTTCGTGTTCCTTTAGGATAGGGTCGCATCTTGGGCATGACAAAAGGTATAAGTGAAGCACTAGAGGAAAATTATCTAGCTCAAAAGATATAAGTGAAGCACATAGAGTATTCTAATAAATTCTGATTCTTGTGTGTCTCTCCCAAAAGGTGTGTACAGCAAGGATGATTGTGGTAAACTAAAAATGAAAGACTCAAATCATACAAGACGCTCCAAGCAAAACACATATCATGTGGTGAATAAAAATATAGCCTCAAGTAAAGTTACCGATAAACGAAGACGAAAGAGGGGATGCCTTCCGGGGCATCCCCAAGCTTAGGCTTTTGGTTGTCCTCGAATTTTACCTTGGGGTGCCTTGGGCATCCCCAAGCTTAGGCTCTTTCCACTCCTTATTCCATAATCATCAAATCTTTACCCAAAACTTGAAAACTTCACAACACAAAACTCAACAGAAAATCTCATGAGCTCCGTTAGTATAAGAAAACAAATAACCACTTTAAGGTACTGTAATGAACTCATTATTTATTTATATTGGTGTTAAACCTACTGTATTCCAACTTCTCTATGGTTCATACCCCCCGATACTAGCCATAGATTCATCAAAATAAGCAAACAACACACGAAAAACAGAATCTGTCAAAAACAGAATAGTCTGTAGTAATCAGATTTGTTCGAATACTTCTGGAACTCCAACAATTTTTAAAACCTAGGACAACCTGGAAAATTTGTATATTGATCTACTGCAAAAAGAATTGGTATTTTATCACGTTCTGGTGAATTTTAATAATTATTTTCGTGAGCGCAAAGTTTCTGTCTTTTTCAGCAAGATCAAACAACTATCACCCAAGAAGATCCTATTGGTTCTACTTGGAACACACACTAATTAAAACATAAAAACACATCTTAACAGAAGATAGATGAATTATTTATTACTAAATAGAACCAAAAGCAAGAAACAAAAATAAAATTGGGTTGCCTCCCAACAAGCGCTATCGTTTAACGCCCCTAGCTAGGAATAAAGGCAAGAATAGATGTACGTATTATCATCTTTGGTGTGCAATCCATAAGTGGCTCTCATAATAGATTCATAAGGTAATTTAATTTTCTTCCTAGGAAAGTGTTCCATGCCTTTCCTTAACTGAAATTGGAATCTAAGATTTCCTTCTTTCATATCAATAATTGCACCAATATTTCTAAGGAAAGGTCTATCAAGAATAATAGGACATGTAGGATTGCAATCTATATCAAGAACAATGGAATCTATGGGCACATAATTCCTATTTGCAATAATAAGAACATCATTAATTCTTCCCATAGGTTTCTTAATGGTGGAATCCGCAAGATGCAAATTTAAAGAACAGTCATCAAATTCACGGAAACCTAACACATCACATAAGGTTTTTGGAATCGTGGAAACACTAGCACCCAAATCACATAAAGCATAGAATTCATGGTCTTTAATCTTAATTTTAATAGTAGGTTCCCACTCATCATAAAGTTTTCTAGGGATAGAAACTTCTAATTCAAGCTTTTCTTCATAGGATTGCATTAAAGCATCAACTATATGTTTGTAAAATATTTATTTTGACTATAAGCATGAGGAGAATTTAACACGGATTGCAACAAGGAAATACAATATATTAAAGAACAATTATCATAATTAAATTCCTTGAAATCCAAAATAGTGGGTTCATTGCAATGTAAAGTTTTGACCTCTTCAATCCCACTTTTACCAATTTTTGCATCAAGATCTAAAATCTCCGAATCATTGGGACGCCTTTTAAATAAAGTTGACTCATCTCCAGTCCCATCATTATCAAGATTCATATTGCAAAACAAAGATTTAATAGGAGACACATCAATCACTTCTAGATCTTCATCTCTATTGTCATGAAAACTAGAAGAACACGCCTTTACAAAGCAATCTTTCTTAGCATGCATCCTAGCGGTTCTTTCCTTGCACTCATCAATGGAAATTCTCATAGATTTGAGAGACTCATTGATATCATGCTTAGGTGGAATAGATCTAAGTTTCAAAGAATCAATATCAAGAGAAATTCTATCCACGTTCCTAGCCAATTCATCAATCTTAGACAATTTTTCTTCAAGCAAAGCATTGAAATTCTTTTGGGAAATCATAAATTCTTTAACACTAGTCTCAAAATCAGAGGTCATCTTATTAAAATTTCCATAAGAGTTGTTGTAGGAATTACCATAATTATTAGAGGAAATACTAGGAAACGGCCTAGGATTAAAGTTTCCTCTATACGCGTTGTTACCAAAATTATTCCTACCAACAAAATTCACATCCATAGATTCATTATTATTCTCAATCAAAGTAGACAAAGGCATATCATTAGGATCAATAGGAGCACTCTTATTAGCAAACAATTTCATACGTTCATCCATCTTTCCACTCAAAACATTAATCTGTTCTATCGCATGAACCTTTTTACTAGTAGATCTTTCGGTGTGCCATTGAGAATAATTAACCATAATATTATCTAGGAGTTTAGTAGCTTCTCCTAAAGTAATTTCCATAAAAGTGCCTCCCGCGGCCGAATCTAAAAGATTTCTAGAAGCAAAATTCAATCCGGCATAAAATTTTTGTATGATCATCCATAAATTTAATCCATGTGTAGGGCAATTGCGAATCATTAATTTCATCCTCTCCCAAGATTGTGCAACATGCTCATAATCAAGTTGCTTAAAATTCATAATACCGTTTCTAAGAGAGATGGTCTTAGCGGGAGGAAAATACTTAGAGATAAAAGCATCTTTGCACTTATTCCATGAATCAATACTATTTTTAGCCAAAGATGAAAAATAAGTTTTAGCATGATCTCTAAGCGAAAACGGAAATAGCTTCAATTTAACAATATCATTATCCACGTCTTTCTTCTTTTGCATATCACACAAATCAGCAAAGTTGTTTAGATGAGTAGCGGAATCTTCACTAGGAAGGCCAGAGAATTGATCTTTCATGACAAGATTCAACAAGGCAGCATTAATTTCACAAGATTCAGCATCGGTAAGAGGAGCAATCGGAGTGCTAAGAAAATCATTATTGTTGGTATTGGAAAAATCACACAATTTAGTATTGTCTTGAGCCATCGTGACAAACAATCCAACACACAAGCACACAAGAAGCAAGCGAAAAAAAGACGAAAGGAAAAAGAGGGCGAATAAAACGGCAAGGGTGAAGTGGGGGAGAGGAAAACGAGAGGCAAATGGCAAATAATGTAATGCGAGGGATAAGAGTTGTGATGGGTACTTGGTATGTCTTGACTTGGCGTTAGCCTCCCCGGCAACGGCGCCAAAAATCCTTCTTGCTACCTCTTGAGCACTGCGTTGGTTTTCCCTTGAAGAGGAAAGGGTGATGCAGCAAAGTAGCGTAAGTATTTCCCTCAGTTTTAAGAACCAAGGTATCAATCCAGTAGGAGACAACACACAAGTCACCTCGTACCTACAAAAACAAATAAGAAACTTGCAACCAACGGGATAAAGGGGTTGTCAATCCCTTCACGGCCACTTGCAAAAGTGAGATCTGATAGAGATAATAAGATAAATTTTTGGTATTTATATGGTATAGATTGGAAAGTAAAGATTGCAAAATAAAAGACAGAAGGAATAGTAAATTGATAGGAAGATAATATGATGAAAGATAGACCCGGGGGCCATAGGTTTCACTAGTGGCTTCTCTTAGGATAGCATAATTTACGGTGGGTGAACGAATTACTGTCGAGCAATTGATAGAAAAGCGCATAGTTATGAGAATATCTAGGCATGATCATGAATATAGGCATCACGTCCACGACAAGTAGACCGAAACGATTCTGCATCTACTACTATTACTCCACACATCGACCGCTATCCAGCATGCATCTAGAGTATTAAGTTCATAAGAACAGAGTAACGCATTAGGAAAGATGACATGATGTAGAGGGATAAACTCAAGCAATATGATATAAACCCCATCTTTTTATCCTCGATGGCAACAATACAATACGTGCCTTGCTGCCCCTGCTGTCACTGGGAAAGGACACCGCAAGATTGAACCCAAAGCTAAGCATTTCTCCCATAGCAAGAAAGATCAATCTAGTAGGCCAAACCAAACTGATAATTCGAAGGGACTTGCAAAGATAATTAAATCATGCATAAAAGAATTCAAAGAAGATTCAAATATTTTTCATAGATAATCTTGATCATAAACCCACAATTCATCGGATCTCGACAAACACACCGCAAAAAGAACTATATCAAATAGATCTCCAAGAAGATCGAGGAGAACTTTGTATTGAGATCCCAAGAGAGAGAAGAAGCCATCTAGCTAATAACTATGGACCCGAAGGTCTGTGGTAAACTACTCACACATCATCAGAGAGGCTATGGTAATGATGTAGAAGCCCTCCGTGATCGATTCCTCCTCCGGCGGAGCGCCGGAAAAGTCCCCAAGATGGGATCTCACGGGTACAGAAGGTTGCGGCGGTGGAAATAGGGTTTCGTGGTGCTCTCGGATGTTTTCACGGTATATGAGTATATATAGGCGAAAGAAGTAGGTCGGTGGAGCCACGAGGGGCCCACGAGGGTGGGGGGCGCGCCTACCCCCTGGGCACGCCCTCCTACCTCGTGGCCTCCTCGGTTCTTTCTTGACCTCCACTCCAAGTCTCCTGGATTGCATTTGTTCCAAAAATAACTCTCCCGAAGGTTTCATTCCGTTTGGACTCCGTTTGATATTACTTTTCTGCGAAACACTGAAATAGGCAAAAAAACAGCAATTTGCACTGGGCCTTCGGTTAATAGGTTAGTCCCAAAAATAATATAAAAGTGCGTAGTAAAGCCCATTAAACATCCAAAACAGATAATGTAATAGCATGGAACAATCAAAAATTATAGATACGTTGCAGACGTATCGCGTACTATTCTTCCCAATACCAAAACTTGCATCCATTCTACACAATAAAATTTTAAGTTAGCACAACTAGGCAAATCCGAGAGCACAACCGAAGCTAAAGTAGCACATACCCCATCTATTGAGCACTTGATGAACACCCATCTGGGATGTTCCGGCATTGTAGACACGCAGCGCGAGACCTTCTTTGGGCAGACATCGCACGTAATGAGTGGCAACGGTGCGCCGACGAGATTTTGGGCCAGCACCGAGCCCGACCGACCGCCATTCATGTATCTGTCGGGGGACCGCCGACGGTGTAGATCCGAGCGGCTAGAGGAGGAGCCAGTACCTGCATGCGGCCTTGCGGCCTAGCCGGGGCCTTCCGTCCCGGTGCCCGGCCAGTCCATGGCGCGGTGCGGCCTCCCACAGCCGGACGAGCTCAAGCCCGACTGAATCCGCTCCAAATCCGGCCGCCGGGTGCGCAAAACATGTAGCCGTGGTTGGGTAGCTCGGGGGCATCGAGGGAAAGGGGGCTGGGCGAGCGCGTGTCCGAGCTGCATGCGCTGGAGTTGGTCTAAGTGAAGATGCAAGACAGCAAGTGTTTCCCTAGCAGCGTGGCGGACCAACCGTGTGGGGGTGCGAAGTGGCTTCGCTCGTGTGGGGAACAGAGGACATTTGTTGTGTGATGAAAACTTTAGTATTTACTAGAATGTTTTGTTGGAACTAATCTATAATCCAACATGTATCCTCGTTGTCGTTGTGTGTTGATGACTTGTTGGATGTAATGAATGGTACATTTGCATATGCATGTCATAAACTCAATTTATGAATGGTTTTCGACTCACTTCTTGGAGTGTGAGTACCGTAGTATTATAGCCAACATCCGGTTATATGAAGTTGCCACATCACATAGAGCCAACCTAATATTGGAGTATGCTAGCACAATAGTTAGTTCTAGTTACATCAACTAGAGCTAGGTGTCGCATAGAGGCCGAGAAATATGGTGATAGCATGACTGCGTGTGGTGGGCCTGTACGTAGTATGATGTAGGCACAGGGCTTGCCGTGTTTCCTACTCCTCCGATCTAAATGTGGAGTAACTCCAAAAGCGGCCACTGAAGATCTTTATTGGATTTGTGTTTCATCACCAACACATCGATGTGAAAGATGTGCAGGTTCACTGGGTCCTCTTGCGTTTTCACTGACATGTGGGACCGCATGTGAGCAAACAGATGATGGGCTCCACGCGTCTGCTGGCTGGCTGAGAAGAGAGAGAGAGGAGGGCTGAGCACGGACTCCAGGAAATTTGTTCGACGTAACTGAAAGTGCTAGTTATCGACTAGAGGGGGCTGAATAGGCGATTTTTATGAAAGTCTTCAAAACATGGGAGTTTCGAAGACAAACAATAGAAATGAACCTATTGACATGCAGTGGAAGGTAGACTACACTAGTGAAGCCATAGTCAAGCAAGTAATGAAGCTAAAGCACAAGACTATTAGCAGCTAGGTAGTATGGATCAAGATGGAAGAGAGTATGAAGCCAAACACAATAGTCGTCACACAGTGAAGTCAAACAGATAATTCAAGCAGGCAATGACTTCACGAAGACAAACTGTAAGTAAAGAGAGAGAGAAGATAGAACTAGTTGCTTGGTGAGGACAGTGATTTGTTGGACCAGTTCCAGTTGCTATGACAACTGTACGTCTGGTTAGGGAGGCTGAGATTTAACTCAGAAGACTGCGTCTTCACCTTATTCCCCTTGAGCTAAGGACACCTAGTCCCCGCCCAATCACTCTGGTAAGTCTTCAAGGTAGACTTCCAAACCTTCACAGACTTCGTTCACCTGCAATCCACAATGACTCTTGGATGCTCAGAATGCGACGCCTAACCGGCTGGAGGATTCACAGTCCTCAAGTGTAACAAGTCTTCAGGTCACGCAGACAGAAAGACTTCAGTGATGCCAAACACTCTCTGGGCTCTGGGTGTTTTGGGCTTTGTCCTTGCAAGGATCTCTCTCTCTCTCAAATGCTTCAGAGGTGGGTTGCTCTCAAACGATAAAAGCCCTGCACTAACTCTGAGCAGCCACCAATTTATGGTGTAGGGGTGGGCTATTTATAGCCACTCGGCAACCCGACCTGATTTGTCCGAAATGACCCTGGGTCACTAAGGAACTGACACGTGTTCCAACGGTCAGATTTCAAACACACGCGGCAGCTTGACTTGGGCTACAAGTAAAGCTGACTTATCTGACTCTGGATAAGATTTGCGCTTATTGTCTTCGCTCGAAGACATAGGATTTGGTTGAGCATCACTTCAGTCACTCTGACTTTGTTCACTTGGACCCCACTTAACAGTACGGTGGTTCCTATGACTCAACAAAGAAGAAAATGAAACTACGTAACAGCTATGTCTTCGCACTCCATAGTCTTCACGTGAATGTCTTCTCGAGTCATAATCTTCATTGTGAATATCTTCACATACCACCATTGTCTTCAATGTCTTCACACATTTTTAGGGGTCATCTCCGGTAGGTAAACCGAATCAATGAGGGACTACTACCTATGTTATCCTGCAATTCTCACAAACACATTAGTCCCTCAACCAGGTTTGTCATCAATACTCCAAAACCAACTAGGGGTGGCACTAGATGCACTTACAATCTCCCCCTTTTTGGTGATTGATGACAAACTAGTTGAAGTTTTCAACGGGGATAAAAGTATGTGAAATTGTAAAGGATTAAGATATTGTCTTCATAAGTAGCAAAAGGCTCCCCATGAAGATGTGCATATAAGTACTTTGCTTTTGAATGAAAATGCACATGGCAGGTTGCACTTGTGGAGATCCTCTTCAACTAATGAAGACAATTCATCATGCATGAAAGGATATAACGAAGGTAATGGCATGCACAATGAAAAATGGACGTCTGCGAAATGATTTCATGCGGGATTTATCATCGCACATGCGGAATTTATCGTCGCATCACAGAATAGCAGAAAAAGTAGCAGACGACCATCAAGTTTAAGTATTACAACTCAAAGAACCAAATGTATTAAAAGCGAGAGTTGTAAGCACTTGGCAAAAGTATAGCAACCACCCATATGGACCCGCTTGAAGACTATCAACTCATATGCTTCTCCCGCTTTTGTCAGTAAGCACCAAAAAGGTTTGAAGACATAGAGTTTCTACTCATTCCCATGAGGAGTAGGAGAAGCAGCAGGGTCGTCGTTGAGGTTCGGTGGTGCAGAAGAACTTGGTGCAGTGTCGATGTGTGGTGACGTTGTAGTTGGCGAAGTAGCATCATCTTCATCATCGATGACTCTTGCATTGACAGTTGCCGCAGAGGAGGAGTACTCAGAATCTTCGAGTGAGGGAGTCCGACGCAAGACAGCATTCCTGGGAGGAGTGGAATCAAACTTGAATCTCTCTGTGAAGCCATCTTGTTGAAGATCATCTTCAGAGCTTATTAGTGTCAAACCCTTCCACGTCCGCCGACAGGTTTCATGAGTGACAAATGCATTCTTGGTGGCAAGGTTGCGAATGCGATTAACATCCACCAACAGGCTTTGCATCTGATGCTTCAGCCAGTCATGATGCTTATCCTGTTTTTGATGCAGGGCAACGAGAAGTTCTCGGTCATTGAGAACACGAGAACGCTTCCGAGGCTGTTGAGCAATTGTGTTTTCAGTGGCTTCAGTATGGGCATGATGAGGTGCACGTGTATTGCCAGCCAAAGGATACACACGAGTAGCAGCAAGAACTCCTTCAATGGGTTGAGTGAAACTTTGACGATCGACATTGTGAAGATAAATGGGCTCCTTGGCAGGTTCTGGGTATATGGCTTCGACAAACATATCAACCTCTGGTAAGAAGATAATGTGGTTGCGCGCAGAGGGCTGATAGTTGACAGCAGAATGAAGCTTGATGAGGCGCATTACCCATGGAGCATAAAACTTCAGACCAAATAAATCAGAGCCAGATGCAGCCAATTGCCTGATGAAGAAGTCTTGAGCATTGAAGCTGATGCCATTGAAGATATATGTCTTCATTGCTCCTTCAAGCTTTGCTGCAGGAGAATGTCCTTTGACAGGCCATAGAGTTCCCTGATGATATGATAAATAGTGCGGGGCAGATACTCTATGTCTTCAACAAAGAATTCCCTTGGATATTCAGCGACGCGTGGCAGTGGCTTCATCATGCTCAGCATTTGGCTCATGTTTGGCTCAGGCTTCTGGAAGATGCTCTCCAAAGCATTGCGGTGAGGTTGACAACCGGGTTCATATAGTTCACCTGGAGTGTGTAGGCCAGTGAGCTCAATAATATCAAGAGCTTTGGCTTCGTGGTGTACATTGCCTATCATCCACTCAAGGATCCATGTCTTCGGATCCCCGTTGTAGCCGCGAATGTGGAGGGTGGCATAGAATTGTAGCGGAAGCTCTTCGTTCCAGTGCTCTTTATCAGTCACAAATTGTACCAGACCAGCATCTCTGAATCAGTCAAGGGCTTCTTCCAAGCAGGGCAGGCCAGCAATAGCTTCACAGTCTAGACGCATATGGGGAAAGATGCGCCCTTGATCGTAAAGAACACTAGAGTAGTAACTGCGCTGCTGATAGCTCCAGAACCGATCAGATGAAATTCTTGGCTTCGAGTATGGGTTCTTGTCGCTATCAAAGAAGGTATTGTGTGCAATGAAGCCATTCACATTAAACGATCCTGGTGAAGTTGTTGTACCTGGAAACCTAGACAGCCTCGGTTTTGGCTTCTGGACCTGAGGCCTGTGCTCCACATGATAATCAAATTGAGGTCCGGGAGCAGGAGGAGGAACCAGAATATGCCAGCGAACCATGACATGTTGGCCACGATCAAATGCCAGCTCAATAGTGTGTGGCCTTGGAGGTGGTACAGGAGCATCGGCATTGACATGAGCTGCTAGTGGTACAATGGCTTCAGGTGCAATATTGACTTCAGGTGCATTAGAAGCTTTAGGCACATTCACTTCTGGTGACATATTAACTTGAGGCGCCACATTTGCTTCAGCCATGACAACGTCATTGGCTTCAGTATTGGTGTTGGTGGCCGCCTCAGTATTATCAACCTCCACTTGAGTAGCTGGAGGGTCGGACACGTTCTCCTCGAGAACAACTTCTTGGCTGGTAGGGGGTGTGGCAACACGCTCTTCTTCTTCACGGGTTTCTTGTTGTTCTGCGGCTTCAGCCGGTGTATCTTCAGCAGCTTTGGCTTTAGATTCTGAGACATTCACAGTTGGAGTGGCTTCAGGAAACACTTGGCGTGATACTGAGTTGTGGTGCTCTTCTCCTTCTGGAACACTTGAAAGAGTGACTTGTGGCCTTGGTCCTCTGCGAAGCCTATGAAATGCGGGCGACGCTTGTGGAGAGGGAGTTGGCTGGACCACATAGTCATCATCATCAAGCACCGGAGTGGTGACTTGAGTTGGGGGAGTACTTGGTGATTCTTCTTGACGGGGGGAGTCTTGAGGGTGATCAGCCCATGAATCATCCTGAGCAATTGGCATCAAAGGACGACCAATGCTGATGAGTTCGCTATTCGTGAGAACAGGCGATGATACCATTTGGTGCTCAATCTAAGGAAGGACTTCATCATCATTTACATTGTCTTGGGGACATATGTCTTCAGCTGCGGTGGTGTCAACAGCTGGAATGTCTTCAGCTTCAGGAGCCTCTGTGGTAGCAGGC
This sequence comes from Aegilops tauschii subsp. strangulata, assembly GCF_002575655.3. Lineage (NCBI taxonomy): Eukaryota > Viridiplantae > Streptophyta > Magnoliopsida > Poales > Poaceae > Aegilops > Aegilops tauschii. The sequence goes on from NC_053041.3 coordinate 236,684,139, forward strand.
TCGTGAACAATTAACTAACGCTCTCGGTGTTCGGACGCAGGACAAGCAACTGAGATTGGCTCGACGACAAGGGGCTCTGTGGGAGCAGCCCGATCTTTCTTCTTTGTCTTTCTCTTCTTGGTCGGTGGAGCATCGTCAGTGGTGTTCTTGGTCTTGCGCTTTCTGGCTTCGGCTTCAGCTGCCCTTGTTTTCTTGAGTTCTGAAGCAACTGTGGGGACCTTAGGCTTCGAGCCTCTCCTACTAGCACGGAAGACAATGCGAGGTGCTTCCTGCCTTGATGCTTCAGCTTGTGCCACAGCTGGCTTCTTCTTCTTGGCAGTCATCTTGGGGTCAATGCCTGGATGCCCAAGAGCCTTGCGCTTCTCAGCTTCATTATGAGCTTGAACACATTTGGCAGCGGAGAGCTTCATACGTTCTCTTGATCCTTTTGCTGCTTCACGTTTCTGTTGAAACTGCTCTTTGAGGTCATGCAGCATTTGCTTGAAGTTTTGAACATCAGCCACGCTGAGCTTGGCCATGTGCTTCTTGAACTAAGCCTTCTCATAGTCAATTTTGTTCTTCAGTTCAACAATCTTCTGAGCCAGAGCCAGCTCATTTGCAATGGCTCCGTGAAAGGAGACACTGACGCCAATTGGAAGCTGAAGATCATCGATGCTGAGGTTCGGATTTTCAAACCACTCATCAATGAAGTTATTCAATATGTCCACATCAAAGAGGGGCAAATCGTTGAAGATTTCTGCCTCTTGCTTGCTCTTTATCAGCAGCTCGAGAGCATCGTCACCAAGATCTTTGTCACTTGACAGATCAATGGCTTCGTTCTCATTCCCTAGAACGGCAGCTAGGGTCAGTGCTTGACTAGAACTCTTGACAATTTTCTTCTGGGGCTTCTCTGTCTTCTTGGAGACACGAGAAAGATCTTTAGAATGCACAATTGGTGCAGGAGGAGCAGTGGACAGAGGCTTCGCACGCGAAGCGCTTGGTGCAGCAGCAGGTTTCGAAGCCTTTGGTTTCTTTTGCTTTTGTGGCTTCGGCGGAGCAGGAGCTTCATCAGAATCAGCATCATCTCCAGACTGATCCACTCTGGCCCTCTGAGCGGCGATGTAGGAGAGAAAACCATCAAAGTTGTCGAAGGGGCCGATGACATTGGGATTGGCATCACGTGTGCCATCAGCCCTAGGAGCAGAAGGACCAGGATTGAAGTTTCATCTGAGGCTCTTCTTGTTCTTTACTGCAGAGTCCTTGGCAAACTTGTAGTTGCGCTTGAACAAACTGTCCTCGCGACACCATAATAGAGACGATGGGTCGGCATCTGCAGGCTGTGGTCCACGGACCATGCAAGGGTAGAAACCCTGAGCAATAGCTTCAGATTTGGTCTTGGGTTGAAGATTTATATAAAGAATATCTCCCCAAGGACGCTTGATGGCATTCTTTTCAGCATATTCCTTGGTGACGAATCTGTACTTGAACCATTGCTCGGCCCAATATCTTCGAATCCATTCGATTCGTGTTTTGCGTTGGCCATAGCTCTCTTCAGGATCAGTTTTGTATAACTCATAGAGATCTTCAGGAAAATCCATTGAAGTGCCCCCGCGGCGCTATCTGCCTCCCTTCCTTGCTGACTTTTCTGTAGCCATGTAGTTCAAACCGAATGGCTTCAAAACTTGCAAAGGCTTCCGTCTGCTGGTCAGACAAGAACTGGCTTCGGGAGAATTGATGTGATGCTGTAAGAATTCTGCAAATGAATGCAGACTATGAGAACCAAGGGATTCTCCCACGGACATGTACCTGTGACAACATTAGAGATGCCAGGGAAGGGGAAGAGGTCATATGCATTCTCAGAAGATTTTGAAGATAAATCAGTTTTGAAGACATTGACCTCATAGCGGGAAGACATTCACTTACATGTTGGGAGTTGGTTCCAGATTTGTACGAATCCAAGAATAGGTACAAGTGAGGAATCTAACTATGTGTGAAGCATAAGTGAATATACTAGGCATGTTATGAGATGCAGAACAGGATAGATCCAAGTTTGTGGGGATAGAAACCACTTTTGGTGAAGAAGGATGAATCTATCGGATCAAAAAGGCAGTAAAAGTGAGTTTTAATTACCACACGAAGAACTGCTAGACGAAGTAGAGAGGAGGCCGAGCAGTTCGATCTTCCGTGCCCTAAATTGGCAACGGAGGACACCTACGGCGGCGGCGGAGAAGACGAGGTCCGCAGCCGGCGTCGGTGAGGTCGCGGCAGCTAAGCGCTTCTTCGCCGGCGTCGTCGAGAGCTAGCGGTGGCGCTAGGGTTTGTGCGAGGTGGAGAGGTGGAAGAAGTATTTTGACCGCGATGTGATGTGTATTTATAAGGAAAGGGATAGCACAGTGCAATTACGCAGGTGCCCCTGGCGGTTCACATCTGAGGGACACGTGGCGAAAATGCAACACATTGGAAGTTGTTCCATGTTCCCACGCACGCCTGGACTGTCGGGTGGTCGTTCCGTCTTCTCCGGGTGTCAAGCAATAAGGATAAAGCTTTTAAAACAGATTCAATTTTTGTCTCTGTGTCTTCTGCTGACAAGGATGCAGAGAAGACATTCGACGGTTTCAATAGAATCCATATGATTTGGATAGATAGAATTTGAGATAGAAGCCTAGAAGAGGTTAGGGTCCGATCACATTCACTTAGTCCAACTGATTCAAATGAGAAGACATAGCTATAAGTGAATGTTGTAGAGGACAGAACACAAATATATGTATATATCTGAGTAAGACCAAATCAACAAAGTGAATATCAACATGAAGACAAATCAATGTTGAAGATAAATCAAATGCGAATACTTTGCAATTGCAACGCCAAGAGAAACACTTCAAACAAAAGTTTGGTGGTGGTGTTACCCACCGTATAGGAAGTATTAGACCCAGACACGGCGCACAATTATCGTGGCGCTCCGAAGTCAAATTCCGCATTAATGTATTCACACTTAGAGTGTATGTCATCATTGGTTGAAGATATACATTACTTCGTGTGTTGCACATCTAAGTCATCAACATGCATAAGTGTTAGGATGTGTGCCTAATCACAGGACATTTGAGGATTCCAAGATATTTAGCTCACACCGCAACTTGCGAAACCTTTTCTCATCCAAGGGCTTTGTGAAGATATCTGCCAATTGCTCTTCAGTGTTGACCTTAATGATATCAATCTTCCTTCATGACATGATCTCTGAGAAAGTGATGACGAATTTCAATGTGCTTTGTCTTCGAGTGCTGAACAGGGTTGTTGGCAATCTTGATGGCGCTTTCATTGTCGCAGTAGAGTGGTACTTGTTTCAGATGGATGCCATAGTCCTTGAGAGTTTGCTTCATCCATAGAAGCTGAGCGCAGCAAGATCCAGCAGCAATGTATTCAGATTCAGCAGTGGAGAGAGACACACAGTTCTGCTTCTTTAAAGACCAACAGACAAGTGATCGTCCCAGAAAGTGACATGTGCCTGATGTAGACTTGCGATCCACCTTGTCACCAGCATAATCAGCATCCGATTATCCAACTAGATCAAACTCAGAGCCCTTTGGATACCATAATCCTATTGTTGGGGTGTAAGCCAAATATCGAAGAATTCGCTTCACAGCTAAGTGATGCGATTCCTTTGGTGCCGCTTGGAATCGGGCACACATGCAAACACTAAGCATAATATCTGGCCTAGATGCACATAAGTAAAGTAAGGAACTTCTTCAGGCAGTCTTTGAGGTATTTCTCTTGAGATATAAAGATGTCGTTGCTTTGCTGACGAATTTGAAGACCTAGGAAGAACTTTAGCTCACCCATCATGGACATCTGATATTGCTCTTGCATCATGTGTCCAAATTCATCACTGTATCTCTTGCCAGTGCAGCCGAAGATAATGTCATCCAGATAGATTTGGCATACAAACAGTTCACCATCATATGTCTTCGTGAAGAGTGTGGGATCCAGGGAACCAGGTTTGAAGCCTTTACTCTTCAAGAAGTCTTTGAGTGTGTCATACCAAGCGCGAGGGGCTTGTTTTTGGCCATACAGTGCCTTGTTGAGCTTGTATACCATATCGGGATGTTTTGGATCTTCAAAACCAGGTGGTTGTGCAACATAGACTTCTTCTTCAATCTCGCCATTTAGAAAGGCACTCTTCACATCCATTTGATACAGAAGGATGTTATGATGATTTGCATAGGCTATCATTATGCGAATGGCTTCAAGTCTAGCCACAGGAGCAAATGTTTCATCGAAGTCAATCCCTTCAACTTGAGTGTATCCTTGAGCAACGAGACGAGCCTTGTTTCTGACAACTTGACCATGCCCATCTTGCTTGTTGCGATATATCCATTTGGTGCCTATTATGTTGTGCTTGCGAGGGTCAGGACGCTTGACTAATTCCCACACATTGCTCAGCTTGAACTGTTGAAGCTCTTCTTGCATAGCTTGAATCCATTCAGGTTCCATGAAGGCTTCAACAACTTTCTTGGGTTCAGATACTGAGACAAATGCAAAGTGCCCACAGAAATTTGCTAGCTGTGTTGCTCTTGAACGAGTGAGTGGACCAGGTGCATTGATGCTATCAATTATCTTCTCAATCTGTACTTCATTTGCAACATGAGGGTGAACTGGACAAAGATTTTGCTCTTGCTGATCATTGTCTTCATTTGGAGGATTGGCTTCAGTCTGACCATTGTCTTCAGGTTGATTAGGCGCAGAAATGATAACTTCTTCTTCAGCCTGAGCTTCAGATGGTATGATTTCTCCATTTCCCATGAGCTTGATGGACTCACTAGGTGGAACTTCATCTAGCACATTTGGCAGGTGCTCTCTTTGTGAGCCGTTAGTCTCATCGAACCACACATCTACAATTTCAACCACTTTATAGTGAAAGAGGTTGAAGACTCTGTAGGAGTGCGAATCCTTTCCATAACCAAGCATAAAACCTTCATGTGCTTTCGGTGCAAATTTTGACGTGTGATGTGGGTCCTTGATCCAGCACCTGGCACCAAATACTCTGAAGTAACTAACATTTGGCTTCTTACCAGTTAGGAGATCATAGGATGTCTTCTTCAGAAGCTTGTGAAGATAAACACGGTTGATGACATGGCATGCAGTATCAATGGCTTCGGGCCAGAACTTTCTTAGAGTCTTGTATTCATCAAGCATCGTCCGAGCCATCTCAATGAGTGTTCTGTTCTTGCGCTCCACGATGCCATTCTGCTGAGCTGTGTACGGAGCTGAGAACTCATGAGTGATGCCCAATGTGTCCAGGTAAAGGTCGAGGCCGGTGTTCTTGAATTATGTGTCGTTGTCACTTCTAACATGCTTGATCTTGACGCCATAGTTCGTCATGACACGGTTGGCGAAGCATTTGAAGACATCCTGCACTTCAGTCTTGTAGAGGATTATATGCACCCATGTATATCTTGAATAATCATCAACAATGACGAAGCCATAGAGACAAGCAGTGGTAGTGAGAGTAGAGTAGTGAGTAGGGCCAAATAAGTCCATGTGTAGCAGCTCGAAGGGTTGAGATGTCGTCATGATTGTGTTCGAGGGATGCTTGGCCCTTGTCATCTTTCCAGCTTCGCAGGCACCACACAGATGATCTTTCTTGAACTTGCCGCCCTCGATGCCTACGACGTGTTTCTTCTTCGCGAGAGTGTACAGGTTCCTCATGCCAGCATGCCCTAGCCTCCGATGCCAGAGCCAGCACTCTAATGATTTTGCTAAAAGACATACGGCTAGTTGTGGTCCTGCCAAGAAATCTACCATGTACAAATCATCTTTCCGATACCCTTCAAAGACTAGAGACTTGTCAGATTCCATTAGAACAAGGCAACGATATTTTCCAAATATCACAATCATGTTCAAGTCACAAAGCATTGAGACAGACATTAAGTTGAAACCAAGGGATTCAACAAGCATCACTTTATCCATGTGCTGATCCTTTGAGATTGCAACTCTACCTAGACCCAATACCTTGCTTTTACCAGTGTCAGCAAATGTGATGTGGCTCTTGTCAGATGGATGTAAGGTTGAGTCCATGAGAAGACTTCGATCACGAGTCATATGATTAGTGCATCCACTGTCCATAATCCATTCCAAAGCATGTGGTGTCATACCCTAAAGTACAGTTAGGGGGATAGGCTTCAGCAAGAGTATTGTGAAGCATAAACATTTGACGGACAAGAGGATTATCAAAGCTAATATCAAGGTTAGGACTGATAGGATGATTGGCAAGCGATTCAGGAACAAAATACATAGTAAGACCATTTGGGCATTTTATCTTGCGCCCCACAAGATGTTTTAGGTCCCCAGCAATAGCATCGGACGCCTTTGATTTCCGGCTGGAGACATTTCCCTACAAAAGAGAGTTAAGTTTTCTTAACCACCCACATTTTCAGGGGTGGCTTTGAAGCAATGAGTCTAAGTGCAGCATCTGAGAACTTCCGCTTTGGAGCCCTAGCAAATAGCCTTGCAGGAGGTGAATAATACTCATATGAATAAGCATAAAAGTTCTTAGTTTTATGAACATAGCAGTTTGAAGAAACACGCTCATATTCATACATCAGAGTATGATTTCCCTGCAAAACATTGACGTTAGGGTGACTCGGGTGAGTCCTCTGTCTGTATGAAGCCTTTAGGCCATATGAAGCCTTTGGTCTGGAGTTTGTCTTCTTCCCTTGTGGTGTCATGATGACATTCACAAGAAGATTATCAAGACAACTTTTGGGTACCCAGATCTTCTTCATAGGCGGTCCATTCCTGCAGTTAGTACCAATATACCTGGCAAACACTTCACCAGACTGATTCTTAAACAGTTTATAGTTTGCATCAAAGGATTCATCAATGACAATTGGGTTAGCACAAGTGAAGCCAGATAAGGTGGATGGGTCCACTGAAGGTCCCTTTACAGCAACCCATGTGGTTTTGGGGTACTGCTCAGGCTTCCAGTAAGAACCATCAACATTCATTTTCCTCTCGAACCCAACACCCTCTTTCCTAGGGTTTCGGTTCAGAATTTGCTTTTTGAGGACATCACATAGTGTCTGATGCCCTTTGAGACTTTTGTACATCACTGTCTCAAGCAATGTCTTCAACCTAGCATTTTCATCAGCAATAGCAGTGGCATCCTCAGCAGAGAGGTTAGTTACCACATCAATAGTTGAAGATATTGCAACAGTAGCAGGAGTAGAACATTCAACAACAGAAGTAGCGTTATCACGCTCAAGGCATTTTAGACATGGTGGTTCAAATCCTTCCTGAGCGGGACTGATCTATTGAGCGCGAAGTGACTCGTTTTCTTTTTGAAGATCTTCATGAACTGCTCTCAATTTCTCAAGTTTTTGCTTCCTTTGAGGATAATCATAGGAAAGCTTTTCATGAGTTGTTGAGAGCGTTTCATGACGACTTTCAAGTTCCTCATACTTAACATGAAGATTTTTTGTCTTCAATTAAGGACTGAGATCGGGTCATTTCCGCGTCCAACGAGTCATCACTTTTGTCTAACAGTTTTTGAATATGTTCCATGGCTTTCTGTTGTTCAGTTGCAATTTTAGCAAGTGTTTTGTAGCTGGGTTTGGATTCACAATCAGAGTCATCTTCACTTGATGTTTCAAAGTAAGCAGCACGTGAGTTTACCTTGGCACCACATGCCATGAAGCAGTAGGTGGGAGCGGAGTTGTCCTTGTCATTAGCATCCGCGTTGGTGACGGAGCCATTGTCTTCAGTGTTGAAGATGGACTTGGCAACGTAGGCTGTAGCTAGAGCCAGGCTTGCAACGCCAGAGTCGGACTCCTCCTCGGACTCCACCTCCGCCTCCTCAGAAGCAGACTCCTCCTCTGAATCCATCTCCTTGCCAACAAAAGCACGAGCCTTGCCAGATGAGCTCTTCTTGTGTGATGAAGACTTCGATGAAGACTTGGAAGAAGACTTTGAGGATTTCTTCTTCTTCTTGTCATCAGAATCATATTCCTTGCTCTTCTTCTTCTTGTTGTTTTCATTGTCCCACTGCGGACACTCAGAGATGTAGTGACCAGCTTTCTTGCACTTGTGGCATGTTCTCTTCTTGTGGTCATGAGTAGAAGCTTCATCATTTCTCGAGCTGGATCTTGAAGACTTTCTGAAGCCTTTCTTCTTGGTGAATTTCTGGAACTTCTTCACAAGCATAGCAAGCTCCTTTCCAATGTCTTCAGGATCCCCAGAACTGCAGTCAGATTCTTCTTCAGATGAGGAAACATCCTTTGCCTTCAAAGCGCGAGTTCGGCCATAGTTGGGACCATAGATATCTCTTTTCTCAGATAGCTGAAACTCATGTGTGTTGAGCCTCTCAAGTATGTCAGACGGATCGAATATCTTGAAGTCAGGGCGTTCTTGAATCATCAGGGCTAGGGTGTCAAACGAGCTGTCAAGTGATCTTCAAAACATGGGAGTTTCGAAGACAAACAATAGAGATGAACCTATTGACATGCAGCGGAAGGTAGACTACACTAGACAAGCCATAGTCAAGCAAGTAATGAAGCTAAAGCACAAGACTATTAGCAGCTAGGTAGTATGGATCATGATGGAAGAGAGTATGAAGCCAAACACAATAGTCGTCACACAGTGAAGTCAAACAGATAATTCAAGCAGCCAATGACTTCACGAAGACAAACTGTAAGTAAAGAGAGAGAGAGAGAAGATAGAACCAGTTGCTTGGTGAGGACAGTGATTTGTTGTACCAGTTCCACTTGCTGTGACAACTGTATGTCTGGTTAGGGAGGCTGAGATTTAACTCAGAAGACCGCGCCTTCACCTTATTCCCCTTGAGCTAAGGACACCTAGTCCCCGCCCAATCACTCTGGTAAGTCTTCAAGGTAGATTTCCAAACCTTCACAGACTTCGTTCACCGGCAATCCACAATGACTCTTGGATGCTCAGAACGCGACGCCTAACCGGCCGGAGGATTCACAGTCCTCAAGTGTAACAAGTCTTCAGGTCACGCAGACAGAAAGACTTCAGTGATGCCAAACACTTTTTGGGCTCTGGGTGTTTTGGGCTTTGTCCTCGCAAGGATCTCTTTCTCAAATGCTTCAGAGGTGGGTTGCTCTCAAACGACAAAAGTCATGCACTAACTCTGAGCACCCACCAATTTATGGTGTAGGGGGTGGGCTATTTATAGCCACTCGGCAACCAGACCTGATTTGTCCGAAATGACCCTGGGTCACTAAGGAACTGACACGTGTTCCAACGGTCAGATTTCAAACACACGCGGCAGCTTGACTTGGGCTACAAGTAAAGCTGACTTATCCGACTCTGGATAAGATTTGCTCTCATTGTCTTCGCTCGAAGACATAGGATTTGGTTGAGCATCACTTCAGTCACTCTGACTTTCTTCACTTGGACCCCACTTAACAGTACGGTGGTTCCTATGACTCAACAAAGAAGAAAAGGAAACTACAAAACATCTACCTCTTCACACTCCATAGTCTTCACGTGAATGTCTTCTCGAGTCATAATCTTCGTTGTGAATATCTTCACATACCACCATTGTCTTTAATCTTCACACATTTTTAGGGTCATCTCCGGTAGGTAAACCGAATCAATGAGGGACTACTACTTGTGTTATCCTGCAATTCTCACAAACACATTAGTCCCTCAACCAGGTTTGTTGTCAATACTCCAAAACCAACTAGGGGTGGCACTAGATGCACTTACAGTAACCAGAACCTTGATATAGGCTCGATATAGTGGGGTGGCATGGGCCATAACTAGCATTCACGTCTAGCAGTACGACACACGCCACCCACACGAGTCCCATCTGACACCAATTTTCTTGGAGTCCGTGCTACATCCATCTCTTCTCCCTCCTGTTTTCCCAGCCATCGCGCGGTGAGCGGGGTGGGGGTTTGCCGATAGTCGGTTTGCTCAACTACGGTCCCACTAGTAAGTGAAAATGCAACACAACACGCATTCCCTCTTGAGCGGCGTGCCGGACCAACCGTGGGGGTTTGCTGATAGTCGGTTTGCTCAACACGAATACGGCAGGCTTTTCCTTTTGAACCTATAACTTGTAAAATTTGGTTCTGCTCCATGGCGCCACCTATAGATAGAAATAATGATTTTCCCTAGAGTAATGAGAAGTTTGGTTCTGGCACGGTTCATGCATGGAGTACGTATGAAATTATGAAGTTAATGCGAAAGGTAAGATAATTACTAGTAGTACTGTTGAGGATATAGACCTGGGAGTCACCCGCCAGGAGGGCCGGGTTACACTAAGGGTCATTGCCAGAAGCCCGGAGCTAAGTTTCAAGATAATGGGCCAGAGATGGGCTGAGACCCGGCGATGGCTTATTGCCCATAGTTATCATCATTGTTATAGTAGACTTGTAGTGTAAGGCAAGTATTGTTTAGAGTCCAAGCCGGACACTCTTATGAGCCGGCCGGGACTCTAAGGGCCGCTGGGTGCCAACCTCCCTATAGAAAGGGACGACCCGGCAGCGGTTTAGGGGCGACAACAATCTGGTCGAGAGCCGGGCATAGCTGTTTAGCTCCCTGGTTATCGAAACCCTGATTAATACCACCTCAACTGGACGTAGGGTTTTACCTTCACCGTAAGGGGCCGAACCAGTATAAACCCTCGTGTTCCTTGTCCCACTTAACCCCTTCAAGCTTCCCAATTGCGATGGCTCCACGACTAAGTCCTAACCCGAGGACATCTGCCGTGACAATTCCACGACAGTTGGCGCCCACCGCGGGGCTGGCGCACGGTGGATTTGAGTTCTTGAAGGGCAGCTTCGAAGGGCTCAAGGGATACGATGTGGGCCGGATGACCAAGAGTCGTCGCGGCAAGCTCTACATCGACGATGCGGACTGGGGCCCCGACGCCGGCTCAGTGGAGTACGGGTACCGGGTCCCCTTCGGTGGAATTCATGTCTTCATCGGCAAGATTGGAGAGCCGGGCCCCGAGCCGGATCTCCGCGCCGGTCTCATCGGAACGGCTCAGCGCGCACGACCCGCCCGGGCCCGGCCTGCCTTAAAGCGCGCTTTTGTGGGATGCATCCACGGAGGGCCCTCTGATCCATCTGGGTCTGGGGATGAGGCGGCCGCCGGCTCTGACGGCGAGTCGGCCGCTGATGAGTCAAACTCGTTGTACCAACTTCAAGATGGCAGGCTCATGAGTTATTCCGATGGCAACAGTATTCCGGACCTTTTTGAGCCGCCAAGTCAGGTTGGAGTTTTTATGGCTGGTGCGCAGCCTGTTCAGAACCCCGCTTCCGGATCGGAAAACCCGGTGCCTTCCTCGGCTCAGGTGCTGATGGATCTCACGGATAAGATGACGGCCCTGTTAACCGCAACGGTCGACCCGGCGGATCAAGTTCAGCATGATGCGGCGGTGGCACAACTAAAATTGGATCTGATAAAAGCTAAAGAGGACCTTGCAGCTGAAGGGATCAGACTGGCTGTGGAGCGGGCGGCTCTCGATGCCCGGACTCAGCTGATTCAGGTGCAATCCTTCCAACTCACGATGGATCAGAACGCGGCCAATGAGGTCATGAGAAGGAGGCATCAAAAGGCTCAATCTCGACTCCCGCCGGTTTACGATCCGCGCAACCTCTTCAACACACCGGGTGCAGGGTCTAGTCACCCGCCGGGGGTCGTAGCACCCAGATCTGGACCCCTTATTCAACCACGAGTGATGGGGCCTCCCCAGGGGCCCCCCGCCCCGCCTCAGTATGTGCCAATACCCCCGGGCCATTATAATAACCCGCTGTAGAACATGGTCGCCGCAGCGGCACGGCTGGCGGCTCTGCCCTTTGATGGCGACTCTCCGACGGCTATTGAGACCCGCCGGGTCAGAGAACTCCTCCAGACAGCGCTGGCGCAGCAAGAGGCGTACTCCTACAGCCGGGATAGGATCCATTCAACCCCTCGTCCAGGGCAGAGCCCGAGTTACAGCCGGCACATGGTCTCGGCGACCGGCTCAAGTAATGTCCGACGCCATGACCCGCCCCTGGTCATGGCCCGGCTCATAATGGAGCCTTCTACGTAGCAGACCAAGCATGCTAGGAGGCGGAGCAGGCGCCTCAAGTGATGGCTTACCAGACCCCCCCGGCTTATCCGACGATGTCCGTTGATGCGGGTATCCCTACTAGAACCGGGGGTGTCCCGTGTTTGATGCCAGCTATCCGTAATGAACGTCTACCCAAGGACTTCAAAGGACCTAGGAAGGTGCCTAACTATACAGCAGACTTACAGCCGGCAGCCTGGATCGAGAGTTATGAGATGGCTATGGAATTGCTGGAAGTCAGCGAGGCGGCCATGGCCAAATATTTCACCATGATGTTAGATGGAACTGCCCGCACGTGGTTGAAAGGGTTACCACCGAACTCCATCGGGTCTTGGGCTGAGCTGAAAGCCCGGTTCATTCAAAACTTCAAAGATACCTGCAGGCAATCTATGTCAATCGTGGATCTGACTAACTGTAAGCAGCAGGAGGGTGAATCCACGACCCATTGGGTTCGCCGGGTCAAGGAGATCATACATTCATCGGATAAGATGGATGCCGGCTCTGCAGTCTTAATGTTGGAACAAAACTGTCGCTTTGTGCCCCTAAAGATGAAACTCGGGCGGCTTAAGCGTGACTGTACTGATATGGGTACACTGATGGCAGCTCTTGTCAAGTACGCCGATTCCGATGGTACCAAGGATCCCCCTTCAGATGATGAAAGGGCAGGGAAGGGAAAGAAGAACGGCAATGGCAAGGGTCCTCAGTTTAGCCCGGGGAACCAAGGAGGAGGCAAGCGCAAGGCCGATGGCAGCCTAGAGTTTGTAGCCAACACCAACTCTCAAGGTAATAACCAGCGACGCAAGGGGAGGCCCCCTCCCCGAGGCGGCGGGTCAGGACCTTCTCTGGAACAGCTATTGAATGAACCTTGTCCGAGACACGGTTCTAGAGAGAAGCCGGCGACTCATCTGTGGAAGGATTGTGCTATCATGAAGGCCTTTAAAAACTACAATGGTCCGGGTGGCGGCTCAAGCGCCGGCGGCTTTCATGGCCCGGGCGGCGGGTCAAATTCCGGCCCTCAGAACGGTCAAGGGGGCTTTAATCAGCAGTCTGGTCAGGGTCATCAACAGCAACAGGGGGGCTATCAGACCAACCCAAAGCAGCTTAGCGGTGGGCAGTATCACGTGTTCACCACTAGTTTGTGCAAACGAGACGAGAAGCTTCACAAGAGGGCTGTTAATGCTGTTGAGCCGGCGGTTCCACGCTACTTACGGTGGTCGGAGCAGCCCATAGTGTGGAGTAGGGAGGATCACCCTCCCTGGGTGGATAACCCGGGCCACCTGGCCTTAGTGGTGGCTCCTCAAGTGGGAGGCTATAAGTTCACAAAGGTACTCATGGATGGAGGCAGCAGCATCAACATCCTCTATTATGAGACTTTCCGTCGTATGGGGCTAGTTGATAAGAACCTCAGCCAGTCAAATACTATCTTCCATGGTGTGGTACCCGGTAAATCGGCTTATCCAGTCGGCAAGATCGAACTGGAAGTGGCCTTCGGTGATGAGAACAACTACAGGGTGGAGAAGTTGACCTTTGAGGTGGTCAAGATAAGAAGTCCTTACCACGCCATATTTGGACAGCCGGCTTACGCCAATTTCATGGCACGGCTGTGTTATGTGTACTTACAACTCAAGATGCCGGGTCACAACGGGGCCATTACGGTTCACGGCAGCCGGAAAGTGGCTCTGGAGTGTGAGGAAGGTGACGCGGCTTATGCAGAGTCTGTTTGTGCCACAGAAGAGTTGAAATTTTATAAAGACAATGTTGACCCAACAGATATGACCTCTCTGAAAAAGCCAACCACGGAGAATGAACCAGCAATGAAGTTTAAATCAGCTGATGAGACTAAACATGTTGATTTTGTTCCAGGTGACTCGTCTCAGCAGTTCAGCATCAGTGCAAATCTGGACCCGAAATAGGAAGGCGCGCTCGTCGAGTTCATCCGTGAGAATAGGGACATCTTCGCATGGAAACCTTCTGACATGCCAGGTGTACCTAGAGAACTCGCTGAGCACACTCTCAATGTTGACCCAAAATTTAAGCCGGTCAGACAGTTCCTTCGACGGTTTAACGAAGAGAGGCGGAAGGCTATTGGTGAAGAAGTGGCCCGGCTTTTGGCGGCCGGGTTCATTGTTGAGGTTTTTCACCCAGAGTGGTTGGCTAACCCGGTGCTTGTACTTAAGAAGAACGGCACCTGGCGGATGTGTGTGGACTACACGGACTTGAACAAGGCGTGTCCGGCTGATCCTTTTGCTCTCCCCCGTATTGATCAGATCATTGATGCTACGGCAGGTTGTGCACGCTTAAGTTTCTTGGATGCCTATTCCGGGTATCATCAGATTAAGATGGCAGTTAAGGACCAGGAGAAGACGGCGTTCATCACTCCCTTTGGAGCCTTCTGCTATGTCTCTATGCCCTTTGGGCTCAAGTGTGCGCAGGCGACTTACCAGCGTTGTGTACAGAATTGTCTCCATAAACAGATCGGGCGCAATGTTCACGCTTACGTGGACGATATTGTGGTTAAGTCCATCAAGGAGGAAACCCTGATAGATGACTTAAGGGAAACCTTCGATAATCTCCGGGTCTACAAGATGATGCTTAACCCGGCCAAATGTGTTTTTGGTGTTCCTGCGGGCAAGCTATTGGGCTTCTTGGTTTCTGACAGAGGAATTGAAGCTAACCCGGAGAAGATCAAAGCTATCACTTCTCTAGCTAAGCCGGCATGTATAAATGATGTTCATCGTTTGGCAGGTCGCATCCCTGCTTTAAGCCGGTTCATAAGCCGCTTGGGTGAGAAGGCTATGCCCTTATATCAGTTGATGAAGAAAACGGATAACTTTGTCTGGAATGATGCATCTAATACCGCCTTCGAGGATTTGAAAAAGCAACTGGCAGAGCCCCCCGTCCTTGCTGCTCCGGTTGATAAGGAGCCCTTGCTACTGTATGTGGCGGCAAACACACGAGCTGTCAGTGTGGCTATGGTGGTGGAGCGTAAGGAGACGGGTAAGGAGCATCCGGTTCAGCGGCCGGTTTATTATGTCAGTGAGGTGCTTATTGAGTCCAAGCAGCGATACCCGCACTGGCAGAAGCTTGTATATCGTGTGTTCATGGCGAGCCGGAAACTCAAGCATTATTTTCAGGGTCATCCCATCACTGTGGTCAGTTCTGCCCCTCTTGGGGATATTATCCAGAACCGAGAGGCTACAGGGAGAATTGCTAAGTGGGCTATTGAGCTTGGGCCTCATGGCCTCAAATATGTGCCACGCACTGCTGTTAAGTCTCAGGCTTTGGTGGATTTTATTAATGATTGGACAGAGTCGCAAGTGCCTGAGCAGAAGCCGGATAACACCTATTGGACTATTCACTTTGATGGGTCCAGGCAGCTGGAGGGCTCGGGGGCTGGTGTTGTATTGGCTTCCCCTAGGGGTGACAAGTTCCAGTATGTGCTACAATTGATGTTTCCTTGCACTAACAATGCGGCTGAATACGAGGCCTTACTCCACGGTCTTCGGGTGGCTAAGGAGATGAGCTTAAGCCGGGTACGGTGCTTTGGGGACTCAGATTTGGTGGTTCAACAAGTATCAGGCACTTGGGATTCTAAGGATCCCCTCATGGCGGCTTATCGCCGCGAGGTTGATGCCATTGCTGGGCACTTTCAGGGATATCAAGTGGAGCACATTGACCGCAGGAAGAATGAGGCGGCTGATGCTTTAAGCCGGCTCGGCTCTCAGCGAAAGCCGGTGCCGCCTAACACTTTCCTGGATGTCCTATATAACCCTTCGGTTAAGTTGCCTACAGAGGAGGACTTGGCTATCCCTGACCCGGAGGCACGACTGGTGGCGGTTCTTCATGTCATACCAGACTGGACAATGCCGTACTTGGTTTATATAACCCGGGGAGAGTTGCCTGAGGATGAAACTTTGGCCAGGCAAATAATCCGGCGGGCCAAGTCAATGATTGTTATCAACGGCGAGTTGCATCATTGCAGTGTTTCAGGGGTATTTCAGCGTTGTATTTCCCCTGAGGAAGGTCAAGAGATCTTGCGCGAGATCCATGAAGGGGATTGCGGCCATCATGCCGGCTCAAATTCCCTTGTGGCCAAGGCATTCCGTCATGGTTTTTATTGGTTGACGGCTCACGCTGATGCGGAGGACTTGGTCAGTAAGTCTGATGGTTGTCAGAGGTTCTCCCGACGGGCTCATGTGCCGGCTCAGGAATTGAGGATGATCCCGATCACTTGGCCCTTTGCGGTCTGGGGGCTTGATATGGTCGGGCCTTTTAAACGGTCCAAGGATAAGAAGACCCACCTCTTGGTGGCAGTGGACAAATTCACGAAGTGGGTGGAAGCTGAGCCAGTTAGCAAGTGTGATGCAGCCACGGCGGTTCAATTTATGAAAAAGGTGATCTTCCGCTTCGGCTTTCCGCACAGCATCATAACAGACAATGGCACTAATCTGTCCAAAGGCGCTATGGAGGAGTTTTGTCAACGAGAGCATATCCGGCTTGATGTTTCTTCAGTGGCTCATCCCCAGTCCAATGGTCAAGCTGAGAGAGCTAACCAGGAGATTCTGAAGGGCATCAAACCCCGGCTTTTGGTCCCTTTGCAACGGACGCCGGGTTGTTGGGTGGAGGAGTTGCCCTCCGTCTTATGGAGCATCAACACTACTCCTAACAGGTCTACTGGCTTCACGCCTTTCTTCATGGTTTATGGGGCAGAAGCGGTCCTCCCTAGCGACATCCGTCATGATTCACCTCGTGTGGCGGCTTATGTTGAGACGGACAATGAACAGGCGCGCCAAGTTGCTCTGGACTTGTTGGATGAACAGCGTGATGTGGCAGCAGCCCGTTCAGCGATTTACCAACAAGACCTGCGCCGTTATCATAGCCGCCGGGTCAAAACCCGGGTCTTCCAGGAAGGCGACCTTGTGCTCCGGCTCATCCAGGATCAAACAGATGCACACAAATTATCCCCACCTTGGGAAGGGCCCTATGTGGTCAGTAAGAACTTGCACAACGGGTCATATTACCTCATTGATGTTCGGGAGCGTAAAGATTCGCGTAAATCTGAGGAGGAGACCCGTCGGCCGTGGAATATCGCTCAGCTTCGGCCTTATTACACTTGAGCTACCGGCTCTTGTGGTGTACATATTTATCTCAGACATATATATATTATGATAAGCAATAAAGCAGGACCTCTGTCCTTTTTTCTCCTCCAAATATACGTGTCATACTAATTTGAAAGGAGGATCCGGCTTATGATCGCATTTGAGTCTAGCCGTAAGCAGTAAGATCACTTGGGGGCTTCCTGTTCAAACATGGGTCGTATTCGAACCAAAGAGAACATAGCTGTCGATACCCATTTGATTGGCAAAGTGCCGAGCTCATTGGGAGGTTGCCTTTGGTCATATTTGAATCATAGTGTAACCCCTCTGAGAACCGACGTGGATCGTATTCGAATCAGCGTCGTTAAACAATTTTCAGAATCACCTGGGGGCTTCCTGTTCAAACATGGGTCGTATTCGAACCCAAGAGAACATAGCTGTCGGTACCCTCTTGATTGGCATCGCCACACCCATTGGGGGCTATATGATCGTATCCGAATCTTGGCTTAAACCCCTTTCGGGCCGGGTCTCTGGTCGTATTCGAACTGGAAGCCCCTAAGTTCCGATTTATCGCAAAGTCTACTCTGATTATGACAACGTGTGCATGGCCGGGTTTCGCTTGACCGGCTTAATTTTGGAGTTATCTTGTTAATTGAACATCCTGGATGTCATCAAGACAAGTCCATTAGAGTTAAGATACCAACCATGCTACCCGGGTCATTTAATCCGGAGGGTGGTAAGCCATCTTGAGACTTGTGATTTACCTTTCTATGCAGATGCTTGAAGGTACTTTTTTAAAGGTTGAGAAGCACGAAGGATAATTATGACCCGGAGGAGCATCAAAAGAATGACTTCAAAGGATTTCAGCATTCATTACGTGCACGATGGCACGGCAGAGATAAATTGTTGTACTTATTCTATTACAAAAATCTTTCAAAGTTTCAAGGGTGGAGCGTTGTTTGGTGAGCCGCTAGCCGATTTATGACGCCTGCTGAGTCGAAGTCCCCGGCTCATCTTCTGCTCCGGCTGATCCCAAGGCTTCGAAGGTCGACGATTTCCAGTTGATGCCGCTGAGAGCTTCAAACTGAGCTTCTTCGTCAATTAACCCGGCCGGGTCAATCTCGGGGGCGTAGGTGTGTTGGCGAGCCGGAGGAATCAGACTAAGAGCTTCATAGCGAGGGGTTGGAATCCTCTGATTCTCCGCGTTGTACCCCGGCTGATACTTGGTTAAGTCGGTGTCGTTCCCGATGATGGTGGCCACCGGGCGTACAGCCTTCACGCATGCCGCGAAATCCTTCTGGTCGAAGGTGGAGCCGTCTTCCTTCAGGCTGGGGTAACCCAGGGCGATGTCTGCCGGGTCTAGCTCCGGCAGGAAGGCTTTGGCCCGGCTCAGCGCGGCAATTGCTCCGGATCTTGCGGAGGCTCGACGTAGCTCTTGGATTCGCTGTGGCAAAACTGCGAGCCGGCGCAGGACTTCAGCCAGATGGGTTGGCACCTCATTGGATAGGGCCACCACAGCTAAGGCGCGCTGTGACCCGGTGTAGAGTTGTTCCACCAGGGTGTATACGGCCTTTAGCTTGGTGACCATGCTCTGGTTGAGGTTGGCACTCCTGGGACCTGTTTAATAAAGGTCAGGTAAGCCGGTGACAAGGGTGAATCGTAACATGTGCAGACTTGATGAAAGCCGGTGAGGCGACTTACCGAAGATAGCAGCCACCATTTTGGAAACCTGGTGCTTTAGACCGGAGAGCTCAGCGGTCTTCTCAGTGAGGGCCTTCTCCGCCTGTTCTGCCCGGGTCACCAGTGCGGCTTTCTCCTCAGCCCAGGCCTTCCGCTCAGCGTTGAATTCAATCTTCAATTTCTCCTGAGCGGCGATGCTGGAGACAAACTTGGCATTCGCCTTCCGGGTCTCCATCTCTTGAGTTTTTAACCGGCTCTTGAGACCCGCAAGGTCCGACTCAAATTTCTTGCCAGTAGCCTGTATATATTTCCGGGTAATTAAACAGTCATTATATAAGTCCCAAGCACTTTCCAAGCAAAGACACTTGGCACTTGGGGGCTAATGCATATTGAACGTGTCTATCTACGTACTGCTGGTTCAATTAAGTAAGCCGGACTCTAAGTCTACAACATATGCCAAGTATAAGTTATAGACTTGGGGGCTAGCATGACAAGGATCACTATGCGGAAAGTAAGAAGACAGCAGAAGGTTACCTCAGACTTTTGTTGGATCTGATTGACCATGGCGATCTCCGCGTCCCGGCTCTTGTGAACCTGGCTGATGTAGCCAGAAACGAGCTCTCCAATGCTCAAATCGGGGTAGCCCGAGAGATCCAGATTTGCCCGGTGGGGTCGCAGCAGCTCCCCCTTCGCGGAGCATTGGGCCAGTGCGGTCGGCCTCCCCGACTCAACATACTCCGTCCAGGTAATTACCACGTCCGGGTCGTTAGCCGGTGGGGTTGAGCCGGAGGCCTCCGGATTAGCTGACGCTTCGGTCGTTGTCTTGGTGGTCGGGGCAGGGGCTTCAGGCGCCGTATCCATGGGAATGGTGGCTTCGGAGGCGGCTGGCGGATCTTGAGCCGTCGTCTCCGGCTCAGGCAAGTCCGGCATTCCGGCTGACCTGGTCTTCTTTGCTCTTTTGGTGAGCTTTGCCTGGGCACTGAAAAGACAGAAGTGTTAGGCATACAAAGAGTAAATACATACAGGTAATGTAAGGTGATTGTTATTACTCGGGTGCAGTTTTGAAGGCCGGCAGACTTGACTGCATGGAGTCACCAGAAGAAGGGGAGGTCTCCTGGTAATTGGAGTCAGAAGAATTAAGCGGTTGACGGATAACACCCGCCAACGGATGAAAAGGGTACAAGTGAGAAAAGACCTCGGTGCGACGTTTCCTTGTCGCGTCGGGTAACCCGGCGGAGAGGTCGGTGTCCTTGCGGGCCCGGGTGAGACGCCGGCTTTCGTGAACCTGCTGCTTCAAAAGGAATTGAGGGTCTTGATGAGCTAATGGATGAGAAAAGCTTACTTTCCGGGTTACCCTTCGGACTTTCAGCTGTGGCAAAGGCTCCGAGTCGGAGGGGAGTAATGTTACCTCTTCAATCACCGGGTTACTGGCGCCGGTGTCATCCTGTCAATAAGCAAAATGATGGTAAAGTGGACAGCAGCAAACAATAAATATGGCAAGAGTTTAAAGGTTTAAGGGTTACCTCTGACTCGGAGCTATCGCTTAATTGCAGCAGCTCCGAAGCAGTGGGTCTGTTTCCCTTTTTGCGAGGGCCGGCTCTCTTGGCGGCTTTCTTCGCCTTCCTGGCCTTCTTGGCCGCCTCATGGTCATACTTGACCCGCCAGAATTTATCATCAGCCTGAGAAATACAGTAATGAGTTCTTAGTAAGATGTCAGGTAAAAAAAATGGAAAGGTTAAAGTCAGCGGCTTACCGCTGGGGCTGGATTGGTCTTGCAGAATGGGGCTAGCCCGGTTCTTCCACAGTCTGCCAGGCTCTCGTTTAATAGAGCCTTGGTCTCTTCTTCGGCAACGTCTTCTGGAAGGTCGTTGCGACTGTGCCTCTGCGAGTCATCCTTTCGCCCGGTGTACTCACACATTAAGCCGGGGCGGCGGCTCAATGGGATCACCCGCCATGAGATTTAGACCCGGACCAGGTCTATTCCGTTCAGACCGTTGCCTAGCAGGGCCTTGATCTTATTGATCGTTGGAAGCAGAGGCTGGCGTTCCGCGGCAGTCAGCTTGTCGGATAGCGGATGAGTCGGCTCCAGGCGCGTTGGGCGAAAGCCGGGCAGCGGGCTCTCATCAGCCGGGGACGTGTCTTGGCAGTAGAACCAAGTCATGTTCCAGTCCTTGGGGTGACTTGGCGGTTCTGCGTAAGGAAATAGACAGTCCCTGCGCCGTTGGATGGAGATGCCGCCTAACTCTAGACTTGGACCGTTTGCGCACTCGGTTTGGCGGTTCAAATAAAACAGCTCTCTGAAGAGCAGCAGACTCGGCTCTTCTCCAAGATATACTTCACAAAAAACTTGGAAGTTGCAGATGTTGGATATGGAATTGGGTCCTGTATCCTGAGGCCGAAGGTCAAAGAAGTTGAGCACGTCTCGGAAGAATTTTGAGCCGGGCGGTGCGAAGCCCCGGCTCATATGGTCTGCAAAGATCACTACCTCCCCGTCCCTCGGCTGAGGTCTTTCTTCGGACGGGTCAGGGGCACGGTAGGACATCACTTCCTTCTTGGGCAGATATCCGGACTTAACAAAGTTGGCTAGGGTCTCTTCGGTGACGTTGGATTTCATCCAGTTGCAAGTGATGGGAGCCTTGGGAGGCATGGTGACGGTTGGTGGTCTATGAGGAAGAGAAAAGTGTCCGGGTTAATTATAAGCCAGGGATTATCATTCAAACTACAGTGACGGCTTATGAAGGGGACTAATGATATATATTGATATGGTGGGTTATCTAAGCTGTCGGGGCTTTCAGGTTAAGTTGGTCATCTACGGCTTACTGCAGTTAAGTCGGAGGATTTTACAGAGCATGGTTCTCTTTAAACCGGACATGTAAGACGCCGAGATTCAATGGTTGCGTTTTTACTAAGTGTGGTAAACAGGTTTCACATACTACCGTAACTTTTTTTGGATCAAAATAGTCGGAGCAGAGAAAATTTTCTAGACCTAAAAAACAGAGGCAGGAGAAGTTCTTGAGGTTGAGCACAGTTCTTATGCAGTAAAAAGAGGATTTCTTGCAGATGAAATGAGTTCCGAACGTCTACCGCAGTGGTTTTACGCAAGGATAAAGATCAACCGACTACAGTGGTGACGAGGACTGCCGAGTTTCTGGGCAAAGGTGACGAACACGAAGAACGGGAGGAACCCTACCACATATCTGTTCTAGCAAGGCAGAGAAGACTCACCGGAGTTGAGGAAGAGCGAAGGTCGCCGCCGTTATCTGGTCCGGGTCAGGGTGATGCAGCGGCCGGGTCGATGAAGATCAGGGGCGCGACGGCGGCGGCGGCGGCAAAAGCTCGGGCAGAGGAACGACATCGCGAGGAAGAAGAAGGAGAGTGTGAGAAGAGAGTGCCGGGCCGGCCTATTTATAAGGTAAGTCATAAGTGGGCGCGAGATTCAAGGAGACCACGGCGTGGTTATCTCCCCCTCACGGCGCCTCGATTTTCGCAAAGACAGTAAAAGCAGAGATCCGTTGCGGATCTGGCGGAGTAAAAAAGGACTTAATGGAGGATGACGTCACGGCGGATTATCCGGAGTCCGGAGAATGACGTCACTCCGGGTTATGGCCTTCACACGAACGGTAAGCCGGAGATTTTTTCTGTCGGCAGAGTTGAAGATTGACACGAGCCGGCTCAAGTCAATCTGGGGCCTAATGTTGAGGATATAGACCTGGGAGTCACCCGCCAGGAGGGCCGGGTTACACTAAGGGTCATTGCCAGAAGCCCGGAGCTAAGTTTCAAGATAATGGGCCAGAGATGGGCTGAGACCCGGCGATGGCTTATTGCCCATAGTTATCATCATTGTTATAGTAGACTTGTAGTGTAAGGCAAGTATTGTTTAGAGTCCGAGCCGGACACTCTTATGAGCCGGCCGGGACTCTAAGGGCCGCTGGGTGCCAACCTCCCTATAGAAAGGGACGACCCGGCAGCGGTTTAGGGGCGACAACAATCTGATCGAGAGCCGGGCATAGCTGTTTAGCTCCCTGGTTATTGAAACCCTGATTAATACCACCTCAACTGGACGTAGGGTTTTACCTTCACCGTAAGGGGCCGAACCAGTATAAACCCTCGTGTTCCTTGTCCCACTTAACCCCTTCAAGCTTCCCAATTGCGATGGCTCCACGACTAAGTCCTAACCCGAGCACATCTGCCGTGACAATTCCACGACAAGTACCATATACTACTACAAGGATTTGACGAAAAGATAAAGATACATAGGATCCATCAACGACATCCTCACACCCTAGTGCGTCGGGTCACCAACCGACGTGTGAGGAGCAGCGGCGTTGGCGGCGAGCTCAACGTGCTTCTGAACAATGTTGTCCAAGGTTACCCTATGGTCCAAGAAGGCCAGCGACCTATCGTCCTCCTCTTGCACGTAGTAGTCCTTGTGGACGATTTGCGCATAGACGTGGGTGATCACGTCGATGGTGTCTTGCTGCACCAGGCGCTGCGCGGCGAGCGCGACCTCGAGGTGGACATTCTCCGGCACGACGGCAGGCAGTCGCAGGGCCACCAGTGCATCGAAGAGGTTGTCACCATAGAGGCCATTGAGGGTGGCGGGTATCACAGAGCCTGAGTGCGTGGGCTGGAGGCGTACGTCAAGGTCGTCCGTGAGCTTCTTGACGACAGTGAACTTGTCGAGGAAGCCGACGAGGACCTCGTCGAACAAGGAGATGAAGCTTTCATCCAAGCGTCCTCTCGCCAAGGCGGCCTCAAGCACGAGCTGGAGACATTCCTCGGTGCCGGGCCGCATGCCAGCGTCATGGACCATTTGGCATAGCCGGCTGATTCTTGCACTCATTGCCTCCATGGGTCTAGCTTCTAGTCAACTGATCTTGTGATTGGAGTGATCACTCTTGGCCTTGGTTAGGGTGCGTAGGTGCATAGGATTTCGTAGATCGGACTGGCGGGGAGCCTTTATATGAGAAGTGCAAACTGCGTTGCATTCACGTGTGTGTTGGCCATCTACTTCCTGACCCTCCCTCTGTTGGACTGAGCTTTGGTGCCTTAACTGCACCTGCCTTTGGCTGTATGACAGGTGGGCCAGCCACCTGTTGGGCCCACCTGTCATACACCCAAAGGCAGGTGCAGTAAGTCAATGAAGCAGCGTCCCCCTCCGTGCCGGTGCGGTATAGTCATCTCACCGGACCTCTAGTTGGGGCCAAACGAGAGAACTTTGATGTTTACTGGTTTATTGGTCCCCTTTGCATTTTGCGCCAAGTTTTGACCTTTGATTTAACTAATAAAATGTTAATGCATGTAACCAAAAACGGTGTGCTAAGTAGTCTCAAGTCATTGAATGCATACGCACCCCACGTCTCCTATTGGGTGATTTCTTTTTTCATGGCAAAAAACAGGGAACGAGGTGGGTAGTTAATGCACCGCGCCTAAAAGTTTTGGGATTACTATTTGGTTTTAGGAACGTGACTAATGCACCAGTATGGAGGGAGTACAATAGTAGTCTTTGATTGCAATTTTTTTTGGTAGCTTACCAAGCTGAGCGCTCAGTGAGTACAATAGTAGTCTGATTGATGAGACTTTAGATTTGAGCCATCTACCGGAAGGGAGAGTGTATAATATCATCGGGAACTACGTTCAAAAACTAATAAAACAATACGCCATATATTTATTTACAGAGGGAGTAGTATATTTTTTGTGACATGCATTACTAGATATTGCTAGTCAAATATTAAATCCAGATGGACGTGGTAGTACTACTAAATCCAGAAGGTGGTGCTAGTACTAGTAGTAGTACTACGAATGTGGTAGTATTGTACTATCCGTTGGTCAAATTATTACATGCTGCTCCACACAGTGAAGTGACAAGACCCTGCGCCAGAGATGACACCTGAGTGTAGGCGCTGTGTTTGGCATACCAAAGTCAGCCTCACTGTCTGCAGTCACTATCATCATGGCTGTAGAGCTAGCCTGCTTACAACTAGCCGTCTTCGACATAATTTCCCGTGCGTAGATGCCCGTGCATTGCACGGAACACCAAGATTAGGGGTGGACGGCGCCGGCAGCGGTCATCGCACCAGATTTTTCCATGGCTTCTAGATGTGGTGGGGAGGAGATAAGGCTGATTGTCAGAGACAAGGAGTTGTTTGTAAATAGGGAACAAGTGCAGGCATCTTTTTGCAAAACTGCAGAAGTTTGGTTTGTATGCGTCAGATCTAGATCTGACGGCTATTGGTGAAAGATGGCAGGCATAACGTCATCACCAACTCAGGACCTCTCTGATTCGCAGGATTTTGAAAACGCAGGAATAGGACACGGCAATATTACAAGTTTCAAACTGATATTACAAATGTTAGGAGTAATGCTGCACGTACGAAGAGGGAATTACTAGGAAGTTTACGTAAGAACTTTCGCTACTTTAGGTGGATGCAGCATTACTGTACAAACTAAAATCCACCGCCCTGACAAGTCACTAATGGGCAAATAAATTTTCGAGTCTCTGGCCACTTGACGTTTGAAAAACGAATTCAGCTTCTGTGGAGACTTTGTCATTTAGGCTTAGACACTTGCGATGATCAGCACGCCATTCATTGTTGCGCCAGAGAACGCCAAACCTCATTACCTTGAGCACACTTGCCTCCAGAACAAAGAACCTGGCCATTTAATCTCAGATGTGCTGCCTCGGTAGTCGATCAAATCAATTTCTGTAAGATGGAGATCAAGGCATTCGATGAGATTGTTATAGTGCAGCACCTTTTTCACTTTAGGGTCTTTTTTTATCTGCAAAAGAAGAGAACATATTAGAGCAGCTGGCTGTATAAGATTGTCGTGTCGTCAAGGGGTACCAATATCATTCGCTCATACGGTAGGGTTGGCTGGCTAGTGATATTTTTCCACTCTCTCTCTCTCTTTCCTCTCATTTACCTAGGAGCACGTGAAGATCATGGGCATTTCTTGCCTTCCACTATGTGGCTGATGCCATATTTCTGAAAAGTATGCCACATAATATGCATCGATGTCAAATCAAAAGATTTTGGCACCGCTCTAGCGATGTGAGAGAGTTGTCACCGCTGTGCACACAGACCCACATGTATAAACAATCAATCAAACCAACTACACCAGCCTCTCACTCTCCCAAACAAGTGCTTTTTTATTGCCTCAGTCCTCTTCCTCTCCCACGCAAGTGTTTTTTCATTGCGTGAGTTAATTTGGCACCGGAGAAAAGTAGGTGATCCAGATTGGGGCACCAGGTGAGCAATGGAGGGGCATCGATGCCAAATGCATCACAAGTGAATTTGGTACGTGTTTTGGCCTACATAGTGGAGGGCCGTTATAGCCCACTTTGTACTACCTCATATTTAGTGTAAAATTTTGACCATAGATTTACCTGAGAAAATGCCAATGCATGTCACCAAAAATTATACTATTTGAAATTATGTTCAAATACGAGTCCAACGATATAATTTTTAGTGACATGCATTAACATTTTGTTAGTTAAATCTATGGTCAAATTTTGATACTACCAAATAGGAAGAGTAAACCAGGACAGAGGTAGTACTTGCTCTTAGGGTAACCACAGAGTTACTAGTCAAAGTTACTTGCCACTATGAGTAGCCTAGGCTACTATAGTAGTACAACAACAAAACGATGCAGGTGATCACATGAGAAAAAATACTAAAAACATTTCTTTCAGTGAAGTGCGTAGATGCAGTTTTGAACACTACACTTGTCATCGTAATTTGGGATAATTACGAAAAAAAATTGAGCTACGTTGTGATTACCGTTTAGTAATAGGAAAGAAGTTTCACCTCAATGAGTAGCTTCTCCGTGCACGGAAAGAATGTAAGGAATCTAACAACTTAATCCAGATTGGGGCCGATAGATTTTATTGCCAAGATCTTCACTGTGCCATAGACTAGGTCAAGCTTGTGGGAATCATTTTCTGGATGACAGTCGTAAATACATCAAGAAGAAATTTAAAAATGTGAATTTCAAGAAGACGGAGAAGAAGATGAGTGTTGTACCTGAACAATTACGGATCCAATAAAGAGTTCGGAGAATTTGGTAGACGAGTACACCAACGCTGCCAATTTCGGCGCGTCAATGACCCTGATTTTTGTTGGACCTTCTAGATCATATACAAGCAATCTCTCAAGCAAAGGCGCATTCTCAATGACCATAACGTGGAACAGCTGGAGTGATATCTTCCCAATTCATGTCTTGTTGCGGGGCCAGCAAGACACATAAATCCACCGGAGATTCGTCGAGGCGATGTGGAGGCTAATGAACCCGTGCATCTGCTGAAGATGAAGGTACTCGACCGCAGTACAGCTGCGGAGCAGGTGCTCCATAGCCTTCTTCGAGATGCCAATGTCGAAGAGGTCGAGCTTCTTGAGTTGATGAAGAAGAAGGGCGGGCGCGACATTAATCTGGGGAAGATAGCAGGAGCTGAAGCTGGCACGACACAACGTTGGTGTGAGGCGGAGCACGGACGGACGCAGAGAGCGACATCGTCCAGCTTCAAAGTTGAGCTCCTCGAGCTGATCTAGGGCGGGGGGATAAGAACCACTCGTCGAACTTGGCTTGGACCTTGCAGTTGGTACTGAACATGCGGATGTCAAGGTGTCTGGCTGGCCCAGGGTGCGATGAAAGGATATCGGAGACTGCGGCCATGTGTTTGCAATCGCTGTCGCAGAGGCAGCTGTCGATGGTGAGGTTGAGGGGGACGCGGCGCCAGAGGGGGCGCCACAACCGGGAGAGCAGGGTGGTCCGCACGGCAGATTTGGTGGGGAGGAGGCCGATGATGACGAGAAGCATGTCGTCGAGGAGGCTACTGATGAAGTCCAGGCTCACCGGATGCGGTTTTGGCTCGAGCCGCCTCCGCTTGTTTGCTGCCTCGCCATCCATCTCAGCCGGGGGCGATGCCGGTGTACACGTGTGCTGGTGTGTGTTGTGTGCTGGGTGTGTGCGAGTGCATCCTTCTGTGCATGCCGTCGCGCAGTGGTGAAGTGTGCGCGAGTGCATCCTTCACGCGGAAGAAGTGTGCCCTCAATTTACTAGCGTGCGTTGTGCTACCCCAAGTGGTTTCGACTTTGATTACTTCACTGCGTGTCAAATGGGCCTCTAGTTTACTTATTTTCAAACACTGCCACATGGACCAGCACACGAAGATAGAGAACACGAGCTGACAAGGCAGCATGTGGACTAGTTGACCGGTCAACTAAACAATATACGAAGCTATACGCTGACACAGTGACCGTATAATCCCTCGGTATAGAGAGTTCGAGTGAGAGGGGAGGCCCGTGAGAGATAGTAGAGAGATAGAAAGAGCTACTCCCTCCGTTCAATAATGTAGTGCCTACATTTTTTTAAAGTCAAACTTTTGAAACTTTGACCAAGTTTATAAAGAAATTACTTATATCTACAATACCAAAGATAAATGATAGTATGAAGTAAGTACATGTTGTGATGAATCTAATGATCATTCCAGATGTAAATGTTTTTCTCCACATACACCTGGTCAAACTTTTTTTAGGTTTGACTTTTCAAAACATCCATATGATTATGGACGTGAGAGAGTACCTAACTAGAGAGGGAGAGTGTGTGTGTGTGTGAAATAGAAAGAGTGACTGAAAAAGTGGGTGTGCGTGTGTGAAAGAGACATGGACAACACATGATAAAAGTAGAGAAAAAGTGTGTGTGTCTTATGCAAACATATCACACATGCATCTTTGACAGAGGAAGCAAGGTGAGGAGATAGTGTGTGGTTGTTTGCAACCGAGAGAGAAAGACCCCTAGCACGTGGCCAAGAGGGGTATGACAAACAAGGGAGACAGGTCGAGAGAGACATACGGAGAAAATGCAGACATGGGGAGGAGAGAGTGTATGTTTGTCATAGAGAGATCCCCTGGAGATTGTTATGGGACTACAAGGGTGGGAGATCGAGTGATAAGGTGTGTGCGTGATAGAAGATACCCCGAGAGATATCAAGATAGACATATGGATGGAAGGAAACAATACGTGTGTTCCTGATGGCTAGTGAGAGATAGTCATACTTAGGGGGGAGTTCGTGCGCCTATGATGGAGTGAGGGATTATGGTACTTAGGGGGGTGTGTGTCACATAGAGAGAGAACAAGTGCGAAGAGTGTTAGATGGGTCTATGTAGCGCGAGCGAGACATG
This sequence comes from Aegilops tauschii subsp. strangulata, assembly GCF_002575655.3. Taxonomy (NCBI): domain Eukaryota; kingdom Viridiplantae; phylum Streptophyta; class Magnoliopsida; order Poales; family Poaceae; genus Aegilops; species Aegilops tauschii. The sequence continues at coordinate 236,713,151 of NC_053041.3, forward strand.
TGTATGTGTGAACCAGGGAGATATAAAGTTTGAGAGAGATAGAGGAGCCCCGATAAGGATGAGTGGTGCGTCAGATAGCTGAGAGGGGAAAGAGATATTCCATCCGCTCGATAATGCAGTGCGTATAAATTTTTTAGAAGTCGAACTTTGGAAACTTTGACCAGGTTTACGCAAATATTATTTACATCTACAATACCAAATATACATCATACGAAACTACATTTCATGATGAATCTAATGATCTATGTTTGCCGTTCTAGATGTAAATGTTTTTCTCCACGTACATGGTCAAACTTTGTGATATTTGACTTTTCAATAAATCTATATGCTATGGACTGAAGAGAGTGCCTAAGTCGAGAGAGATCAAGTGCGTGTGAAGGAGAATGAGTGAGTGTGCAAAAAGAGTATGTGTGTGAAAGAGAAAGGGACAACAAACGATAAATTAGAGAGAGTGTGTGTGTGCTTGTTTCTTATGCAAACATATCACGCATGCATCTCCGAGATAGAAAAGCGAGGTGAGGAGATACACAAAGATAGCTAGTGCGTGATTGTTTGCAACAGAGAGAGACACCCCTACAATACATGTCCAATAGAGGTCTGGCCAACAAGGAACAAAGGTTGAGAGGGACGCACGGAGAAGATGGACGCATGGGGAGGGAGAGAGGGTGTCTTTGTGATAGAGATATCCCCTCGAGATCATGAGGGGACTATATGGGTGGGAGATCGAGGGACGAGGTACGTGTGTGATAGAAAGATTCCCCAAGAGAAATCGAGATAGACCATGCACATGTTTGTGATGGAGACTAAGAATTAGCTAGTCATATACATATAGGGGGGATTGCATGTGCCTACAATTGAGTGAGAGACCATCATACTTGGCTAGGCATGAGATTGTGTGTGTGTGCGTGTGAGATGGAGATAGAACGAGGGAGAGAGATAGAGTTTTAGATGGGTCTATCAAGTGCGAGTGAGATATGCATGTGTATGTGTGACCCAGGGAGATGGAGAGTTTAAGAGAGAGAGGGAAGAGCTCCGAGATGGTAGAGTGGTGGGTGAGAGAGTTATGGGCAACGAGCCAGGCAATTTGTGTGCGTATGATGAGTGCACCCAAGATATTTAGCTTGGACTAGAGAATCATACATAGTGTGCGAGAGAGACCTATACATGGAGTATATATGCATGCGAACTAGAAAGACCCCCCTCCCCCCCCACACACACAAAGATAGAGAGAGATAGAGAGAGGGACCAACAAGGTTTGTGTGTTGGATGCATGCGATAGAATTGAAGATTGTCGGTGAGAGAGAGAGCAGGAGTCTGGGAGAGGGGGTTGCGTTTTATGCATCAAAGACTGATATAAACCATGTTTCGAAATAAACTTGCATTCAAATATTTAAATTGGAGAACATGTTGTCTGCAATCCACACATGAACGAAGATATGTGTATCCAACAAGTTCATTAATTTGACTTTCAACATGTTCATGGAGTACTATAATACTGTACAACATGCTACTCGATTGAGGTGTTCAATTTTGGATTTAGTTCACTATTTTTACCTGGTGAACGAGCTATTTCTTTGAATCAAGATATTTCATTTTGGGTTTGATTCCCGTTTTTGAGTGGGTCAACTATTTGTCATATAGTAAATCATTAGCAACGAGCATGTAAAAATACATTACTACCAAACATCATCTCTCCATCTAAAGAAGAAGTGGCAAGCTAATATTTCAAAATTTGATTCGAATCGACTTGGTAAGGTTGACGTGGATGCTCATTCTCCCAAAATTTGAATGAACCGCTAAACACGCTCTGCTCGGTGGAATTCGCCCGAGCAAATAAATGGGAGACGCGAAATTACCGGCCTATGTGGGGCACACATCAATTGGCCCATTGTACATCGAGGGTAGGTTCGAAACTTCATCCAAGCGCGCCTTCTCCTCGGCCGAAATGACATGTGCCAAATAATTCATAAACCATGGGCGGCAAAACACCCTCTCCTCCAGAAACTGCAAATGATTATAGACCAATTACTTTACTGAATTGTTGTCTAAAAATCATCCACAAAAACCAGTACGGTTTCATCAAAGGGAGGACAATCCAAGATTTCCTGGAGTGGTCGTTTGAATACATCCATCAATGCCATACCTCAGCGAGGGAAAATATCCTCCTCAAGTTAGACTTTGCTAAGGCGTTTGACACGATTGAGCACGCCCCATGATGGAGATCATGAAGCACATGGGTTTTGATGACAAATGGCTCGGATGGATGAAAACGATCTTTGGCTTGGGGGTTTCTTCTGTACTCCTTAATGGAGTTCTTGGTCGGAAATTTAATTGTAAATGTGGTGTGCGACAGGGTGACCCTCTCTCTCACCGTTGATCTTTGTCCTTGCGGCTGACTTTCTCCAAGCAGCAATTAATGATGCTTCCGCTCGAGGACTAGTTGAGCTTCCTCTCCCTCGTGATAGTGCGGGTGACTTCCCTGTTGTTCAATACGCTGACGACACGATTTTGGTTATGCAGGCATGTCCTGAACAGGCTGCCCGTATGAAAACTATCTTGGAGGATTATGCTGTTTCGGTTGGGCTGAAGATCAATTTCCAGAAATCAACTCTTATACCCATTAACATTGATCACCAGCGTGCTTCTGAATTGGCTGGGGTTTTTGGTTGTTCTGTTGGTTCCATGTCTTTCACCTACCTCGGCCTCCCAATGGGGACGACGAGGCCAAGTGTTCTTGATCTCATGCCGCTAGTACATGTAGTCGAGAGGAAGACGTCCACTGCGTTGTTGCTGATGTCATCCGGGGCCAAACTAACTTTGGTCAATTCTGTTGTGACTTCGATGCTGATATATGCAATGTGCACAATCAAATTGCACCCAAAAGTGATCGCGCATCTGGACAAACTGCGCAGATATTGCCTCTAGGCAACAAATTCTGACGATGGGGTCAAGAACAACTCCCTTGCGGCCTGGGAACTTGTCTGCCGCCCAAAACGCTGCGGAGGCCTTGGTGTTATTGATATCAAAACACAGAATGTTGCCCTTCTCCTTAAGCATCTATTCAAATTCTATAATCATGAAGATGTCCCCTGGGTGGAGCTGGTTTGGGACGCTTACTACAGAAACAAAATACCGCATGCAACTGATGCAGTGGGCTCTTTCTGGTGGAAGAACGTGATGCAACCAGTGGGGTCTTCCGGGGGATCACCAAAGTTACCCCGGGGGATGGCTCTAGCGCTTTATTTTGGAAAGATGTTTGGTTTGATAGTAGTCAGGATTCCCCACTCATGGACATGTACCCACGGGCTTTCTCATTTTGCTTGAATGAAGATGACTCCATTGCTAAGGTTCTTACTGCAACCGACCCAGCCATGATCTTTAGTCTACCTCTCTCGATCCAGGCGAGAGAGGAAATCAAAGAGATCCAGCAGGGGTCGACGCAAATTCGTGTGGCCAACGACCGTTGTGACATTTGGGAATGCATGCTCGGGCGTTTCTCGTCCAAGAAATTCTATAATCACTGCTACAAGCAGGTTGTGGCAGATGAGGCATTCGGTTGGCTCTGGAAAGCCAAGAGCCCGATCAAATTCAAGATGTTCGGGTGGCTACTCCTAGTTGATCGTCTGAATACCAGGAATATGCTCAAACGCAGACATTTTGCTGTCGCGGGGGGCAACTACACATGCATGTTCTGTCAAAACCCTCCCGAGGAAACTGTGGAACATCTGTTCTTCAATTGCCCCTTTAGTCAACACTGCTGGAGTAAAATTCGATTGGCGTGGCCGATAGGTGCCAACAGATTGGCTCTGCTGCGTGGGGATAGGGATAACTGGAGGCAACCTCTTTTCATGGATATATTTCTTTTGGCTGCTTGGAGTCTATGGATGGAGAGAAACAACCAACACTTCAGAGGGATTCAGCATTCCTTCGGAGCATGGCTGGCTAGATTCAAGCATCTCTTGGAGTTGCTAACACATAACTGCAGAGAGGAACTTCTCCCCTTCCTGTCTAGTTACATTGTAAATTTGGGTCACTAGGGTTGTAGCTAGCTTGCATGGCCGGGGGGCCGCAAAAACCCTTTGTAACGCATATGTAACTGTTCCTTTGTGAGTAATACAAAGTCAGTGGGAGCCTCTCCCACTGTCATTCACCTTTCAAAAAAACACCCTCTCCTCGCCCGAAATGGCTCGCGCCGACTATTTCAAAACACGCCCTCCTCGCCCGAAATAGCTCGCGCCCACTATTTCAAAACACGCCCTCCTCGCCCGAAATCGCTCGCGCCCACTATTTCAAAACATGCCCTCCTCGCCCGAAATTGCTCGCGCCCACTATTTGGGAGAAGCAAAGTTACTCTGCTATCCCCGACCCTCCGTACACAGACCCAAGCCGGGAAGCCTAAAGGCAGGGGTAGAACTGTAACTCCCTCCACATTTCAACAAATGCGTCCGTAAGACATGGTTCCCCTCCCAATTCCCTATTCATACCTCGTGGGCGCCAAATCACCTTCTCACCGGAAGCTCCCTTCTCCCCAGTCGCGAAACCTCAGCCCCTTCTCCATGGCGCCCCCCATCGAACCAAATTCATCGCCGCCCTCCTCCCCAATGCCGGAGACGCTGTCCGTTTGCCGTCGTGCACTGGGTCGTGTGCTTCTTACTCTGTGCTGCCGGAGCTGCCTCGATGACGACCGCGTGAACCGTACCGGAGCCGATTCACTCCCGCCGTTGTGCACGGCACCGGAGCGGCTCCAACTTCGGATCTGTCCAGGGCCCCGGCGCTGCTTCCCCGTAGCCGTCGATCATCGCGACATCTCTGCTTCACTGCCGCTGGTAGCCACCGCAACCGCGCCGGCCACACCGACTCGGCAGCTGGAGCTGCCTACTTCACCGGGCCGCAAGATAGGTTGTACCCTCATCTCAAATTACTTTATTTAGGCGTCAGTTGTCTGAATTTTTATTCTGGGCCAATCGATTCCCAACGGGAAGCAGCACCCCTCGAGGCGGCGGAGCTCCTAGGCTGCCAGTTGGCCGGTGTCTAACGTAAGGGTGTGGGGCCGCAAGTTCGCCGTGGAAGAAGCGCTTAGATGGTTGTCTTAGAGTTGCGTGGGTTGAAGGTACTGCCGCCGCCGAATCTGGATGATGGCAAGTCTTTATGGATTGGCCGGGGGCGGCGCAACCACGACAGTGCGGTGGGCGGGGAGCAGGGTTTTGGTCGGAGCTCTCGCGGCCACAGACAGCCGAGGCGGGCTGCTCTGCCGGTGGTCGATGGCTCTTCGAAGAAGATTCTGAACAGTGTCAGCCGGGAGGCACAAGACGGCCATCAAGCCATCCGGCATAGATCGGACAGTACCAAAATAAAATAAAATCGTGTGACCCCAATTTAGTCTTTAGTCAACAGACGTGTGACCACTCTCGTACCTTGCTGTTGATCTCTTAGGGTATTTCTTCAGATCAGAGATATGTGTCGTTCTTAACATTATGCTTTTTCTGCATCTTCAGCCACACCGTCTTCTGACTCACCGCAGCTGCTTCAACAAGGGAAGCATACACCAGAAGGGAGCTATAGTCCCTACTCAACAGTTCCCCGCATCGAATGCGCGTGCCCGACATGGACATCCACAACAACTGCATGGCCATCGACAAGTCAGCACATGATGCTCACTCCTATGGATGGCGGCCAGATAGGTTGTACCCTCATCTTACTTGTGTGCAACATTTATGGCTTTGTTATTCATCTAAGCATGTAAAATAGATTATCACATTTCACTGTATATTCATGCTGATCTCTTACGGGTCTTGTTCAGGAGTTAACGATGTTCCATAGTTCAGCTAAGAGACTTGTTCTTTAGGTAACGATGCTCCTTAGTTATCATCCATCAGCCAATGCTATCCCACAGGCTGGTGATTATAGTATTATACCACTTCTAGTATTACCTATGTTGTTCTTTAATACTTTTGTGTGCCATCTAGTTAATCTCGAGTACAAACAATACATATTCTGTAGCTTTCATCTGTGTTCTCCCTTTAGTTTTTGAGACCTGTTGCTGCTAGTTAACCCCAGTCCTACTATTTATGTCGTCTCCTACATGCACTCATTACATAAATCTAACTACTAGTTGTCTTCTATGCATGTCAGATATAATTGCACACACTGATTTATCCACAAGAACCTCACGGAGCAATGTAACGGCAAACAAAGTACGTCAATGATACCCAATATGATGGAACATGTAAAGGCAGTACTTCAGAAGACTTGCAGAAATATCATGAATCCTATTTACCCCACAAGGTCATTGCTCTAACTTGGCCCGTGATATGGGTACAACATGCATACAATGTCCTGGAGTGCATCTACTCTGTTGCAATGCCTTGTGCTTAGCCTGCTGATCATGCATGTAAATATGTCATGCCTTCCTGTTTTTCAGTACCTATTCTATTCATGATAAATGTTTTCAAATTCAAGTACTGTCATTCTACTCTATCGCAATGCCATCTGCTTAGTTTGGACATCATGCTTCTGAATATCTTATGCATTGTTATTCATCCGTATGTACTTCATCTGTCTACCATACCATGTTGTTTTTTTTACATTGAAGTGTTGTTCTAGTGGTCTGATGCAATGCCATCTTAGTTTCCCAATCATACACGCATATGTTACCCTAGTGTTTTTCTGTATGTATTCCGCTAGCATACATTTTTACATTCAAGTAGTGTTTTTTACACTGTTGTCCTATCATATCCCTAGCTCTTACATCATACTCCTTCCGTCCGGATTACATGTCGCAGAAATGGATAAAAATGGATGTATCTAGAACTGAAATATACCTAGACCCATCCATTTATTTCCGGATGGAGGGAATACATGTCAATATGCCATGCCTTTCTATTCTTTAGTACCTATTCCATCTCTGTTGTAGCATGTTTTATAATTGAAGCACCATTCTTCTATATAAGGCATGCAAGGGGAAGACGGCTATGTTAGAATATGAAGGGCTACAAACCAGGTCTTTGCAAAAGATCCAAACGCCAGGAGATAGTAAACCAACTCTAGTTTTCATAGATACTGCTCCAGCATAGAGAAACCCAACTCCTACTAATAATAAGCAGATTCCAGTGGCCAAAGAACTAGTCCATTCCAGTCCAGCAAAAATACGTCAACTCCATTCTAAGAAGCGTGTGCGTATCCTCGCATCATGAAATTTTATAGCATTCTGATCATATTTTCTACATGTTTCTTACCCATCTCTCTTTTAGAAAATAAGGTTAAACAATAGAAGACTTTCTGCACTGGGATCGTATTTGAGGAAAGTATCTTGCGGGAATTCTCTGTGCTCCAATGCTGATGTAAGTACCTGTTGTATATCACTATATTTTTACATCATCATGTATTTTGTTAATTGGCGTGAATCCAACCTTTATCTGATCTAAATTTAGTTGTACCAAAATGTATCTGTTTGGTTCCTAGACACAGTTTGCCAAGCCAAAATTTGGCAGCCACAATTTAGTTGGCATGTGTTTGGTTTTTCCCACACTTTATTGCCCCTATGGCCCACTTGTCATAGAGACAAATTTTTTGCCAACTTTTGCCAAAGTTTGGCGTCCAATTTCTCAGGCACACTTGTGTGGCTTGCCATACTTGTGTGGCTTACCATACTTGTGTGGCTAGCCACACTTTGGCTTGGCCACACTAGTCTCCAACCAAACAGACCCTAAAGGCGACAATGCTGATCTTTGTAAGGAAAACTGCCTGGTAGTTTTGCATACGAAGCTGCATGAGTGTACTATCTCTTATCATGCACATTACTGAATTGTAGTGCTACTCTGGCTGCCCATTCATTCATTGTGTCAATGTTGCTTTCGTATTACCTTACCTGGCTGATGATAGATGTGCCATATTGTGTTAATTTGGTGTAGGATGGTGTGGTCTGGTTGCCCAAACGTTTGTTGTGTCAATGTTGCTTTCCTATTATCTGACCTGGCCACTGATAGCAATGCTAGTGTGTTAATTTGGTGCAGGCTGCTGAAGATAAGAAGACAAACTCTGAAAACAGCAAGGCAACCCCGTTGTTTCTTTCCAGTAAATCTAGGCCAAGTAATATGGCAATAACTCTTGATTAATCTGTTCGGTTCCCCTCTTAATGTATGTTATGACGCAGTGGTCGAGACACTCTCCACTATCAATAATACAAGCCTGCCATAATCGCCATCTGAATCTGTTCAGTTTCCTCTGTCTCGAATGCAACGGAAAAATGTATGTTCGTGAACCATTTACTGGCTGAAGCAATGATGGAAATGGTGGAGGAATCAGAGGTGCACATTCGTGCACAACAACAACTGATCAATATTTTCAGATACAGTGTAGCAAAGCAGGAAGAACTTGCCCACATGCTTATGGGCGTCATCCGGGCTGAGGTTGCAGATGTGACTTTGTAGATCGTTAGGTTCTGTTCATTTATTTGCACTAGCATCAATCTTTGATTGCCAAGTGGATGTAATTTCCTATAATATATAATGGATGTGCAACGTTTTTCCCTGTATGTTGTACTTTTGCTTAGCGCACCTCGCATTCCAGCTAAATGGTCGCTAGGAAGCTAAAAAAGCAGTGAAACTATTAGTTAGCACGAACAGTCGTGGGCCCTATATGAAGGAAGCAGCCCACTAGCCTTAATGAGCTTCCCTAATGGGCTCGCAGGGGCCAAAATTCTCATAGGCCTTTGATTGATCGGTTTTGTCCTGTGCATAATTGCTCATCGTAATGGGCTCAAATTATCTAATTGGGCCTACAGACATGTTCGAACTTTAGTGGGCCCATTAAGTTAATGGGTCGTTACCAGGCCGAAAGTTAATGGTCGGCCGTGTTACCTCCCGGGTCGTCAACAGGCTCACATCGAAGCGGGCAACAGGTGGGCCCATTTGATTTCACGGGCCGTTAACAGGCCGATACTAAGGTCGGGCTACATATGGCCCAACTATACTGTGGGCCTTTAGCAGGCCGAAAGAGACAGCGGGCTCGTACTGGACCATGAAGAGCATGGGCCGCTAAGAGGCCGAAAGTCAGGTCGTACTATATATGGCCCAACTGTGTTGTGGGCCTTTAGCAGGCCGAAAGAGAAACTGGGCTGGTATTGGACCATGAAGAGCATGGGCCGTTAAAAGGCCAAAACTCAGGTCCAATTACAAATGGCCTAACTCATTTATGGGCCGTCAACAGGCTGAAAGACACACCGGGCCGGAAATTGGCCCAACACTTAAATGGGTCACTAAAAGGCCGAAAGATGTACATCTTGAAAATTGGCCCATCCCTTGAATGGGCCGTTAACAGGCCGAAACCACATCGGGCCGATATTGAGCCCAAATATATAGCGGGCTGTTAACGGGCTCGAACTGACGATGGGCTGCAATGGGGTCAAATCGTTAACGGGCCGTTGACGGGCCAAATTGGCACATCTCGTACGGGCCGTGGGCTTAAATGGACCTGACACAAGTAGGCCTTATATGGGCCGACCTACTAATTTTTACTGGGCTGGCCTTTTTCACCGGAATGGGCCACTGTTGGGCCGTGCCATGTGTTGACCTATCATAGGCGCCTCATGTCCAATGAGTGGATGAATCTGTCCCAACGGTGAGCCAACACGTGTTTCCTCCGGCCAATGAGAATTTTACACGTGGAAAATCCCCATTGGTCCGGGATGTTAATGGGTTATCGGATCCGAAACCTTACCCGATAGCTTAAAGGCGACCCGTTATGGTGGATGCCACATGTCGGTTACCCTTGACGAAAGCACTTCCGTGACGCGCCATTTATCGTCATGGAAGTGGACACTTACGTGATGATAATTTTGGTAATGTCATGGAACACTTCTATGACAGCACAGCTATGACTATCTTGATTCTGTCATAAAATCATCATGGATGTACATGCATGACAGAAAACGTGACCTACTGTCACAAACACGTATCATCACGGAAGTGTATTTTTTGTAGTGGAACTGAGGAAATCTGCTTGCCGCCAGGGAGCGCTACTTGCACTAGCACGTGCCAAGGCATATTTCCCTAAGCTGGTGCCGTCTCAACTAGCAGACAGGTTCCCTGAGTTCAATATAGATGGAACGCCTTTTGGGAGTGAAGACTATCTATGTTGGGTTAGGGAGAACCGTGTGGCGGCCAGTCAGCTTGCAGAAGAGGCGGATCTGATGAAGTTTCAAGCTGCCTACTCGGAAGCCGTCAAATGCGTGAGCCCGCCAACGCCTCAAACTTTTGAGCTTAATCATCCACGTAAGCAAGTCTTCGCACCTGGCATCAATTCTTCCGCTAAGATGAACAAAGAGTCGGTTTTTGAAGCTTTGGATGAAATTCAGTGGCTGGCCAAGGACGGCGAAGCATCCCGGAAAGGCCAAGAAGAGCCGACAAAGGATAACCCGGCTGCAACTGGTCCCGAAGAACGCCACCCACCCCGGAAAGCTCGAACGCCGGCGCTCAGTAACTGCACCACCGACTCCGGCTTTATAGGAAGAAAAAAACTTTGCTGATATTTAGCCCAGTGGTGGCTTGTAATAGGATAGCGAAAATGCTTGGTGATCTGTATTGCCATCGTGCACTGTCTGTCTCTTTTGAATGCCTTATCTTTTATTGAGAGGTCGAGATGATTTGTACTCCTTGATACGTCTCCAATGTATCTATAATTTTTTATTGTTCCATGCTATTATATTATCTGTTTTGGATGTTTAATGAGCTTTATTATGCACTTTTATATTATTTTTGGGACTAACCTATTAACCGAAGGCCCAGTGCAAATTGCTGTTTTTTTCCCTATTTCAGTGTTTCGCAGGAAAGGAATATCAAACGGAATCCAAATGGAATGAAACCTTCGCGAGGATCATTTTTGGAACAAACGCAATCCAGGAGACTTGGAGTGGACGTCAAGAAAGCAACGAGGCGGCCACGAGGTAGGGAGGCGCGCCCAGGGGGTAGGCGCACCCCCACCCTCGTGGGCCCCTCGTGGCTCCACCGACCTACCTCCTTCGCCTATATATACTCATATACCCTGAAAACATCCAGGAGCACCACGAAACCCTATTTCCACTGCTGCAACCTTCTGTACCTATGAGATCCCATCTTGGGGCCTTTTCCGGCGCTCTGCTGGAGGGGGAATTGATCACGGAGGGCTTCTACATCAACACCATGGCCTCTCCAATGATGCGTGAGTAGTTTACCACAGACCTTCGGGTCCATAGTTATTTGCTAGATGGCTTCTTCTCTCTCATCGGATCTCAATACAAAGTTCTCCTCGATTCTCTTGGAGATCTATTTGATGTAATTCTTTTTGCGGTGTGTTTGTCGAGATCCGATGAATTGGGGGTATATGATCAAGATTATATATGAACAATATTTGATTCTTCTCTGAATTCTTATATGCATGATTTAATATCTTTGCAAGTCTCTTCGAATTATCAGTTTGGTTTGGCCTACTAGATTGATCTTTCTTGCAATGGGAGAAGTGCTTAGCTTTGGGTTCAATCTTGCGGTGTCCTTTCCCGGTGACAGTAGGGGCAGCAAGGCACGTATTGTATTGTTGCCGTCGAGGATAAAAAGATGGGGTTTATATCATATTGCTTGAGTTTATCCCTCTACATCATGTCATCTTGCCTAATGTGTTACTCCGTTCTTATAAACTTAATACTCTAGATGCATGCTGGATAGCGGTCGATGTTTGGAGTAATAGTAGTAGATGCAGAATCGTTTCGGTCTACTTGTCACGGACGTGATGCCTATATACATGATCATGCCTAGATATTCTCATAACTATGCGCTTTTCTATCAATTGCTCGACAGTAATTTGTTCACCCACCGTAGAATATGCTATCTTGAGAGAAGCCACTAGTGAAACCTATGACCCCGGGTCTATCTTCCATCATATTAATCTTCCGTCAACTAGCTATTTTTGTCGCCGTTTATTTTAGCAATCTTTACTTTTCAATCTATACAACAAAAATGCCAAAAATATTTATCTTATTATCTCTATCAGATCTCACTTTTGCAAGTGGCCGTGAAGGGATTGACAACCCCTTTATCGCGTTGGTTGCAATGTTCTTATTTTTTGTGCATGTACGAGGGACTTGCGTGTGATATCCTACTGGATTGATACCTTGGTTCTCAAAAACTGAGGGAAATACTTACACTACTTTGCTGCATCACCCTTTCCTCTTCAAGGGAAAACCAACGCATGCTCAAGAGGTAGCAAGAAGGATTTCTGGCGCCGTTGCCGGGGAGGCTTACGCCAAGTCAAGTCAAGATTAGATCTCCCGCCAACGTGCGATTTCTGGCGCTGTTGCCGGGGAGATCTACGCACCAGTCAAGACATACCAAGTACCCATCACAAACTCTTATCCCTCGCATTACATTATTTGCCATTTGCCTCTCGTTTTCCCCTCCCCCACTTCACCTTTGCCGTTTTATTCGCCCTCTGTTTCCGCCCGTTTCTTTCCGCTTGCTTCTTGTTTGCTTGTGTGTTGGATTGATTGTTTTTCATGCTAGCTCAAGACAATGCTAAATTGTGTGACTTTTCCAATACCAACAACAATGATTTTATTAGCACTCCGATCGCGCCTATTACTGATGCTGAACTCGTGAAATTAATGCTGCTTTGTTGAATCTTGTTATGAAAGATCAGTTTTCTGGCCTTCCCAGTGAAGATGCCGCTACTCATCTAAACAAATTCGTTGATTTGTGTGATATGCAAAAGAAGAAAGATGTGGATAATGATATTGTTAAATTGAAGCTATTTCCGTTTTCGCTTAGAGATCGTGCTAAAACTTGGTTCTCTCCCTTGCCTAAAAATAGTATTGATTCATGGAATAAGTGCAAAGATGCTTTTATCTCTAAGTATTTTCCTCCTGCTAAGATCATCTCTCTTAGAAACGATATTATGAATTTTAAGCAACTTGATCATGAGCATGTTGCACAATCTTGGGAGAGGATGAAATTAATGATACGTAATTGTCCCACACATTGTTTGAATTTATGGATGATTATACAAAAAAATATGCTGGATTGAATTTTGCTTCTAGAAATCTTTTAGATTCGGCCGTGGGAGGCACTTTTATGGAAATCACTTTAGGAGAAGCTACTAAACTCCTAGATAATATTATGGTTAATTATTCTCAATGGCACACCAAAAGATCTACTAGTAAAAAGGTTCATGCGATAGAAGAGATTAATGTTTTGAGTGGAAAGATGGATGAACTTATGAAATTGTTTGCTAATAAGATTGTTTCTTATGATCCTAATGATATGTCTTTGTCTACTTTGATTGAGAATAATAATGAATCTATGGATGTGAATTTTGTTGGTAGGAGCAATTTTGGTAACAACGCGTATAGAGGAAACTTTAATTCTAGGTCGTTCCCTAGTAATTCCTCTAACAATTATGGTAATTCCTACAATAACTCTTATGGAAATTTTCATAAGATGCCCTCTGATTTGGAGACTAGTGTTAAAGAATTTATGTTTTCGCAAAAAAAAATCAATGCCTTGCTTGAAGAAAAATTGCCTAAGATTGATGAGTTGGCTAGGAACGTGGATAGAATTTCTCTTGATGTTGATTCTTTGAAACTTAGATCTATTCCACCTAAACATGATATCAATGAGTCTCTCAAATCTATAAGAATTTCCATTGATGAGTGCAAAGAAAGAACCGCTAGGATGCGTGCTAAAAAAGATTGCTTTACGAAAGCGTGTTCTTCTATTTTTCATGATAATAACGATGAAGATCTAAAAGTGTTTGATGTGTATCCTATTAAATATTTGTTTTCCAATATGAATCTTGATAAAGATGGGACTGGAGATGAGTTAACTTTAGTTAAAAGGCGTCCCAATGATTCGGAGTTTTTAGATCTTGATGCAAAAATTGGTAAAAGTGGGATTGGAGAGGTCAAGACTTTAGGTAGCAAGGAACCCACTATTTTGGATTTCAAGGAATTTAATTATTATAATTGTTCTTTAATAGGTTGTATTTCCTTGTTGCAATCTGTGTTAAATTCTCCTCATGCTTATTGTCAAAATAAAGCTTTTACCAAACATATCGTTGATGCTTTAATGCAATCCTATGAAGAAAAGCTTGAATTGGAAGTTTCTATCCCTAGAAAACTCTATTATGAGTGGGAACCTACTATTAAAATTAAGATTAAAAATCATGAATGCTATGCTTTATGTGATTTGGGTGCTAGTGTTTCCACAATTCCAAAAACTTTGTGTGATGTGCTAGGTTTCCGGGAATTTGATGATTGTTCTTTGAATTTGCATCTTGCGGACCAAACCATTAAGAAACCTATGGGAAGGATTAATGATGTTCTTATTATTGCAAATAGGAATTATGTGCCCGTAGATGTCATTGTGCTTGATATAGATTGCAATCCTACATGTCCTATTATTCTTGGTAGACCTTTCCTTAGAACGATTGGTGCAATTATTGATATGAAAGAAGGAAATATTAGATTCCAATTTCCATTAAGGAAAGGCATGGAACACTTTCCTAGGAAGAAAATTAAATTACCTTATGAATCTATTATGAGAGCCACTTATGGATTGCATACCAAGGATGACAATACCTAGATCTATTCTTGTTTTTATGCCTAGCTAGGGGCGTTAAACGATAGCGCTTGTTGGGAGGCAACCCAATTTTAATTTTTTTTCTTGCTTTTTGTTTCTGTTTAGTAATAAATAATTCATCTAGCCTCTATTTGGATGTGTTTTTATGTTTTAATTAGTGTTTGTGCCAAGTAGAACCAATAGGATCTTCTTGGGTGATAGTTGTTTGATCTTGCTGAAAAAGACAGAAACTTTACGCTCACGAAAATAATTTTTAAAATTCACCAGAACGTGATAAATTGTCAATTCTTTTTGCGTAGATCAATATACAAATTATCCAGGTTGTCCTAGTTTTTCAGAATTTTTGGAGTTCCAGAAGTACACGAATAAATCTAATTTCTACAGACTGTTCTGTTTTTTGACAGATTCTGTTTTTCATGTGTTGTTTGCTTATTTTAATGAATCTATGGCTAGTATCAGGGGGTATTAACCATAGAGAAGTTGGAATACAGTAGGTTTAACACCAATATAAATAAAGAATGAGTTCATTACAGTACCGTATGGTGGTGATTTGTTTTCTTATACTAACGGAGCTCATGAGATTTTCTGTTGAGTTTTGTGTTGTGAAGTTTTCAAGTTTTGGGTAAAGATTTGATGGATTATGGAATAAGGAGTGGCAAGAGCCTAAGCTTGGGGATGCCCAAGGCACGCCAAGGTAAAATTCAAGGACAACGAAAAGCCTAAGCTTGGGGATGCCCCGGAAGGCATCCCCTCTTTCGTCTTCGTCTATCAGTAACTTTACTTGAGGCTATATTTTTATTCACCACAGGATATGTGTTTTGCTTGGAGCGTGTTGTATGATTTGAGTCTTTGCTTTTTAGTTTACCACAATCATCCTTGCAGTACACACATTTTGGGAGAGACACACATGAATCGGAATTTATAAGAATACTTTATGTGCTTCACTTATATTTTTTAAGCTAGATAATTTTGCTCTAGTGCTTCACTTATATCTTTTAGAGCACGGTGGTGGTTTTATTTTATAGAAATTATTGATCTCTCATGCTTCACTTATATTATTTTGAGAGTCTTTTAGAACAGCATGGTAATTTGCTTTCGCTATAAAATTAGTCCAAATATGATAGCCATTCAAGATGGGTATGATAAAAACTTTCATATAGGGTGCGTTAAATACTATGATAAATTTGATACTTGATAATGGTTTTGAGATATAAAGGTGGTAATGTTAGAGTCATGCTAGTTGGGTAATTGTGAATTGAGAAATACTTGGGTTAAAGTTGGCAAGTCCCATAGCATGCACGTATGGTGAACGTTGTGTGACAAATTTGAAGCATGGGGTGTTCTTTGAGTGCTTTCTTTATGAGTGGCGGTCGGGGACGAGCGATGGTCTTTTCCTACCAATCTATCCCTCTAGGGGCATGCGTAGTAGTACTTTTCTACGAGGGCTAATAAACTTTTGCAATAAGTATATGAGTTCTTTATGACTAATGTGAGTCCATGGATCATACGCACTCTTACCTTTCGGCAATTTGCTAGCCTCTACGGTACCGTGCATTGCCCTTTCTCACCTTGAGAGTTGGTGCAAACTTCGCCGGTGCATCCAATCCCCGTGATATGATATGCTCTATCACACATAAGCCTCCTTATATCTTCCTCAAACAAGCCACCATACCTACCTATTATGGCATTTCCATAGCCATTCTGAGATATATTGCCATGCAACTTTCCAACGTTCCGTTTATTATGACACGCTCCATCATTGTCATATTGCTTTGCATGATCATGTAGTTGACATCGTATTTGTGGCAAATCCACTTTCATAACTTTTGCATACATGTCGCTCTTGATTCATCGCATATCCCGGTATACCGCTGAAGGCATTCACATAGAGTCATATTTTTGTTCTAGTGTCGAGTTGTAACATTGAGTTATGAGTAAATAAAAGTGTGATGATCATCATTATTAGAGCATTGTCCCATGTGAGGAAAGAAAAAAAGAGGCCAAAGAAGCCCAAATAAAAAAAGAGGCCAAAAAAGCCCAAACAAAAGAAGATGAGAGAAAAAGAGAGAAGGGACAATGTTACTATCCTTTTTCCACACTTGTGCTTCAAAATAGCACCATGATCTTCATGATAGAGAGTCTCTTGTTTTGTCACTTTCATGTACTAGTGGGAATTTTTCATTATAGAACTTGGCTTGTATATTCCAACGATGGTCTTCCTCAACTGCCCTAGGTCTTCATGAGCAAGCAAGTTGGATGCACACCCACTTAGTTTTCAGTTTGAGCTTTCATACACTTATAGCTGTAGTGCATCTGTTGCATGGCAATCCTACTCCTCGCATTGACATGAATTGATGGGCATCTCCATAGCCCGTTGATTAGCCGCGTCAATGTGAGACTTTCTCCCTTTTTTTCTTCTCTCATAACCCCCATCATCATATGCTATTCCACCTATAGTGCTATATCCATGGCTTGCGCTCATGTATTGCGTAAGGGTTGAAAAGGCTGAAGCGCGTTAAAAAGTATGAACCAATTGCTCGGCTTGTCATCGGAGTTATGCATAATGGGAGCATTTTGTGTGACGAAAATGAAGCATGCCCAAACTATATGATTTTGTAGGGATGAGCTTTCTTTGGCTATGTTATTTTGATAAGACATAATTGCTTGGTTAGTATGCTTGAAGTATTACTATTTTTATGTCAACATTGAACTTTTATCTTGAATCTTTTGGATCTGAACATTCATGCCACAATAAAGAGAATTACTTTGAAAATTATGTTAGGTAGCATTCCACATCAAAAATTCTGTTTTTATCATTTACCTACTCGAGGACGAGCAAGAATTAAGCTTGGGGATGCTTGATACGTCTCCAACGTATCTATAGTTTGTTACTGTTCCATGCTATTATATTATCTATTTTGGATGTTTAATGGGATTTATTATGCACTTTTATATTATTTTTGGGACTAACCTATTAACCGAAGGCCCAGTGCAAATTGCTGTTTTTTTGCCTATTTCAGTGTTTCGCAGAAAAGGAATATCAAACGGAATCCAAACGGAATGAAACCTTCGCGAGGATCATTTTTGGAACAAACGCAATCCAGGAGACTTGGAGTGGACGTCAAGAAAGCAAAGAGGCGGCCACAAGGTAGGGAGGCGTGCCCAGGGGGGTAGGCGCGCCCCCACCCTCGTGGGCCCCTCATGGCTCCACCGACCTACTTCCTTCGCCTATATATACTCATATACCCTGAAAACATCCAGGAGCACCACGAAACCCTATTTCCACCACCACAAACTTCTGTACCTGTGAGATCCCATCTTGGGGCCTTTTCCGGCGCTCCACCAGAGGGGGGGGGATCGATCACGGAGGGCTTCTACATCAACACCATGGCCTCTCCGATGATGCGTGGGTAGTTTACCACAGACCTTCGGGTCCATAGTTATTAGCTAGATGGCTTCTTCTCTCTCTTTGGATCTCAATACAAAGTTCTCCTCGATTCTCTTGGAGATCTATTCGATGTAATTCTTTTTGCGGTGTGTTTGTCGAGATCCGATGAATTGGGGGTATATGATCAAGATTATATATGAACAATATTTGATTCTTCTCTGAATTCTTATATGCATGATTTAATATCTTTGCAAGTCTCTTCGAATTATCAGTTTGGTTTGGCCTACTAGATTGATCTTTCTTGCAATGGGAGAAGTGCTTAGCTTTGGGTTCAATCTTGCGGTGTCCTTTCCCGGTGACAGTAGGGGCAGCAAGGCACGTATTGTATTGTTGCCGTCGAGGATAAAAAGATGGGGTTTATATCATATTGCTTGAGTTTATCCCTCTACATCATGTCATCTTGCCTAATGTGTTACTCCGTTCTTATAAACTTAATACTCTAGATGCATGCTGGATAGCGGTCGATGTTTGGAGTAATAGTAGTAGATGCAGAATCGTTTCGGTCTACTTGTCACGGACGTGATGCCTATATACATGATCATGCCTAGATATTCTCATAACTATGCGCTTTTCTATCAATTGCTCGACAGTAATTTGTTCACCCACCGTAGAATATGCTATCTTGAGAGAAGCCACTAGTGAAACCTATGACCCCGGGTCTATCTTCCATCATATTAATCTTCCGTCAACTAGCTATTTTTGTCGCCGTTTATTTTAGCAATCTTTACTTTTCAATCTATACAACAAAAATGCCAAAAATATTTATCTTATTATCTCTATCAGATCTCACTTTTGCAAGTGGCCGTGAAGGGATTGACAACCCCTTTATCGCGTTGGTTGCAATGTTCTTATTTTTTGTGCATGTACGAGGGACTTGCGTGTGATCTCCTACTGGATTGATACCTTGGTTCTCAAAAACCGAGGGAAATACTTACGCTACTTTGCTGCATCACCATTTCCTCTTCAAGGTAAAACCAACGCATGCTCAAGAGGTAGCACTCCTTACTTGGTCGACCCGCCAATATCTCCGTGGGGCGGTTTGCAGTTGAATGCCTTGTGTGCTCGGTAGTAATAACATGGTGGAAATTATACCACTAATGCTGGAATGTACCCAGGGCTGGGTCAGATTGGCGACCAGGCAAGTAAGTCGGTGTTATATATAACTCCGTATGTGTGTTCAGAGAATTTCTACAAAATAAAGTGGCACACACACACACACACACACACATATATATATAACAAGAGTTGAAATAATACAATTAGAATAATAAGCTGGCTTTCGAGGCACGACATAAAGACCGGCTTTCGAGGCTCGAGTCTAATTCGCAGGCCTTATAGCTTCTTTTGGTTTATCCGAGCATTTTGGAAGCTGGCTCTCACGTGACTTAAGTCGGTGTTTTAACCTTGACAACTTCAGGGTCAATTTTTATTTGACTTATAAAGAGTACACCAGTACACCAGTCACCTTTTCGGAGTAGCATCAAGCTAACAGGAAGGTTTAACCAAGTTTCACAATGGCATATGCCAGGTCAAGAGGGATGTTAATAGCTAGACTCGATGAGTTGGAAGCCCCCAAGTGACCTATAATCAAAGAATAAAGACTCATGCACAATATATGAGACAAAACGAAAGATACCTCAAGTTTCAGGGATGCCGACTTTATTATATTGACCATAAAAAGATATATACATAAAGTAGGTATGTACAATGAACTGGAGCCAGTGGCTCTAAGTATTTTATGGCTGAAGATGTGCGATATTACCAGGCTTGTTGGTCTCCTCTTCAGAGGCACGTGACTTACTGGGATCACGTATGTCGATGAGATAATATGACCCATTGTTGAGGTTCTTGTTGATGACAAAGGGTCCTTCCCATGGAGGGGAAAGCTTATGCATGTCTGTCTATTCTTGTATCAAACGAAGCACTAAGTCACCTTCCTGGAAAGTACGACTTTGGACTCTATGGCTATGATAGAGACGTAGTTATTGCTGATATATCACAGACCGTGCTGCTGCAAAACCGCGTTCTTCTTTCAAGGCATCCAAAGAATCCCGACGAGTTTGGTCATTATCTACTTCAACATAAGCTGCAACTCATGGGGGAATCATAACAGATATCGCTTGGCAGTACATCTTCTGCACCATAGACCTTGAAAAACAACATATAGCTTGTTGATCTGTTGGGGGTAGTCTGTATGCTCCAAAGGACTGTAGGGAGTTCCTCGGCCCAACATCCTGGAGTGTTCTCAAGAGGAACCATGAGTCTTGCTTTGATCCCCCGCAATATCTCTTGGTTAGCATTCTCCTCCTGACCATTGGACTGCGAATGCGCTACTGAGGCCACGTCGAGTCAGATGTGTTCTCTCTGGCAAACCTGTTTCATAGCTCCCTTGGATAAGTTAGTGCCATTTACCTATGATGATGATGTGTGGATAACCAAAACGGAAAATTAGCTTCTTCAAGAATTTAACAGCTGTCACCGCATCACAATTGCTGATTGGTTCTACTTCAACCCACTTGGTGAATTCATCAACTACAGCCAAGAGATGTGTCTTCTTGTCTTTAGACGGCTTGAAAGGACCAACCATATCCAGCCCCTAGACTGCAAACGGCCAAGTTATAGGAATCATCCTTAACTCTTGAGCCGACACATGTGCTTGACGTGAAAATTTCTCGCGACCATCACACTTGCGCACGACATCCTCGGCATCTACATGAGCTGTGAGCCAGTAGAAACCATGCCGAAAAGCTATAGCCACTAAGGATCTTGAGTCGGCATGATGTCCACAGTCGCCAGAATGAATTTCGTTGAGAATTTGATGACCCTCCTCAGGAGATACACAACGGTAAAAAACGCCGGTGATACTCATGTGTAGCTCACCATTAACAATAGTCATGGATTTGGACCGTCGGACAATCTGTCGGGCAATGATTTCATCTTCAGGGAGCTCGCCACAAGTGAGATAAGCCAGATAAGGGACTGTCGAATCTGGTATAGCATGAAGAGCAGCAACCAACTGTGCCTCCGGGTGAAGAATAGCAATATCTTCCTCTGAAGGATTATGGAGAACATCAAGGAAAACATTTGGAGGCACAGGCTTGCGCTGAGAACCCAAATGTGACAACGCATCAGCATCCTCGTTGAGCCGGCAATCAATGTGATCAACTTGATAGCCTTTAAAGTGTCCTGCGATGACAGTTACCGCATGTCTATAAGCTGCCATGAGAGGATCGTTGGAGTCCGAGGTCCCAGAAACTTGCTGAGCGACTAAATCCGAGCCGCCCAAATATCTGACCTTGCTGAGGTTCATCTCCTTAGCCATACGAAGTCCATGAAGGAGAGCTTCATACTCAGCTGCATTGTTAGTACATGGAAACATGAGCCTCAAAACATAGCAAAACTTATCACCTCGTGGGGAAGATACGATAACTCCAGTCCCCGAGCCTTCCAATTGCCTGGAACCGACGAAGTGGATCGTCCAATATGTATTATCTGGCTTTTCCTCGGGAACTTGTAATTTTCAGTCCAGTCTTTGATGAAATCTACCAGAGCTTGAGACTTCATGGCCACCTGAGGCACATACTTCAGATGATGCAGGCCAAGCTCCATTGCCCACTTGGCGACCCGACCTATGGCTTCCCTATTTTGGATGATGTCTCCTAAATGAGATGAGCTGACCATAGTGATAGGGTGTTCCTGAAAATAGTGCTTCAGTTTGCGACTAGCCATAAAAACACTAAACACCAGTTTTTGCCAATGTGGGTACCGCAGTTTGGACTCGGTTAAAACTTCCCTGACATAGTAGACTGGCCGCTGGACTGGATATTCTTTCCCTGCCTCCTTGCGTTCCACGACAACTGCCACAATCACCACTTTATTGTTAGCGGCGATGTACAGGAGCATAGGCTCTTTGTTGATCGAAGCAGCAAGGATCGGTGCCGTAGACAACTGTTGCTCGAGAGACTCAAAAGCCTTATCGGCAGCATCATTTCAGACAAAGTTGTTTGTTTTCTTTAGCAACTAGTACAGAGGAATCACCTTATCGCCGAGCCTGCCTATAAACTAGCTCAAGGCTACAATTCGACCCGCCACTCTCTGGACGTCGTTGATGTTGGCCGACTTGGCGAGCATTGTGGCAACCTTAATCTTATCCTGATTAGCTTCGATACCTCGCTCTGACACAAGGAAACCCAACGGTTTACCTGCAGGAACATCGAACACACATTTGGTCAGGTTGAGCTTCATCTGGTAGACTCGAGGGTTATTGAACGTCTCTTTGAGGTCTGCCAACATGGTTTCTTTCTTCCGCGACTTGACCAGAATATAATCAACATAAGCATGAACATTGTGCCCGACCTGTTTATGAAAACAAGTTTGCACACAATGCTCATAAGTAGCCCCAACACTCTTCAGCCCAAAAGGCATAGAGACATAGCAGAAAGCCCAAAGGGTGTGATGAAAGATGTCTTGTACTGATCCTCCACAAAATCTTGATCTGGCGATATCCAGAGTAAGCATCCAGGAAACATAGGAACCCATAACCGGTGGTAGAGTCAATGATCTGAGCAATGCGAGGAAGAGCAAACTGATCCTTTGGACAAGCTTTGTTGAGATCCGTGTAGTGAACACACATTCGCCAAGTCCCGTTTTTCTTCAGAACAAGCATTGAATTTGCCAACCACTCAGGATGGAATACTTCAACAATGAACCTGGCTGCTAGGAGTCGAGCCACTTCTTCGCCAATAGCCTTGCGTCTCTCCTCGTTAAAACGACGGAGGTATTGTCTGACAGGTTTCATCTTGGGATCCACATTGAGGTGGCACTCAGCGAGTTCTCTTGGTACACCAGGCATATCAGAAGTTTTCCATGCGAAAATGTCCTAATTCTCACGGATGAACTTGATGAGCGTGCTTTCCTATTTGGGGTGCATGCTGCTACCTCTTGAGCACTGCCTTGGTTTTCCCTTGAAGAGGAAAGGGTGATGCAGCAAAGTAGCGTAAGTATTTCCCTCAGTTTTTGAGAACCAAGGGATCAATCCAGTAGGAGACCACGCGCGAGTCCCACACACCTACACAAACAAATAAGAACCTCGCAACCAACGCGATAAAGGGGTTGTCAATCCCTTCACGGTCACTTACGAGAGTGAGATCTGATAGATATGATCAGATAATATTTTTGGTATTTTTATGATAAAGATGCAAAGTAAAATAAACGGCAAAAGAAATAACTAAGTGTTGGAAGATTAATATGATGGAAAATAGACCTGGGGGCCATAGGTTTCACTAGTGGCTTCTCTCAAGATAGCATAAGTATTACGGTGGGTGAACTAATTACTGTCGAGCAATTGATAGAATTGAGCATAGTTATGAGAATATCTAGGTATGATCATGTATATAGGCATCATGTCCGTAACAAGTAGACCGAAACGATTCTGCATCTACTACTATTACTCCACACATCGACCGCTATCCAGCATGCATCTAGAGTATTAAGTTCATAAGAACGGAGTAACGCTTTAAGTAAGATGACATGATGTAGACAGATAAACTCATGCAATATGATATAAACCCCATCTTTTTATCCTCGATGGCAACAATACAATACGTGCCTTGCTGCCCCTGCTGTCACTGGGAAAGGACACCGCAAGATTGAACCCAAAGCTAAGCACTTCTCCTATTGCAAGAAAGATCAATCTAGTAGGCCAAACCAAACTAATAATTCAAAGAGACTTGCAAAGATAACCAATCATACATGAAAGAATTTAGAGGAGATTCAAATATTATTCATAGATAATCTTGATCATAAACCCACAATTCATCAGATCTCAACAAACACACCGCAAAAGAAGAGTTACATCAAATAGATCTCCAAGAGAATCGAAGAGAACTTTGTATTGAGATCCAAAGAGAGAGAAGAAGCCATCTAGCTAATAACTATGGACCCGAAGGTCTGAGGTAAACTACTCACACATCATCGGAGAGGCTATGGTGTTGATGTAGAGGCCCTCCGTGATCAATGCCCCCTCCGGCGGAGCGCCGGAAAAGGCCCCAAGATGGGATCTCACGGGTACAGAAGGTTGCGGCGGTGGAACTAGGTTTTCGTGGATGCCTCTGATGGTTTGGGGGTATGTAGGTATATATAGGAGGAAGAAGTACGTCGGTGGAGCAACATGGGCCCCACGAGGGTGGAGGGCGCGCCTTGGGGGGTAGGCGCGCCCCCCTGCCTCGTGCTCTCCTCGTTGATTGCTTTACGTAGACTCCAAGTCCTCTGGATCACGTTTGTTCCGAAAATCACGTTCCCGAAGGTTTCATTCCGTTTGGACTCCGTTTGATATTCTTTTTCTGTGAAACACTGAAATAGGCAAAAAAACAGCAATTTGGGCTGGGCCTCCGGTTAATAGGTTAGTCCCAAAAATAATATAAAAGTGTATAATAAAGCCCATTAATCATCCAAAACAGAATATAATATAGCATGGAACAATCAAAAATTATAGATACGTTGGAGACGTATCAAGCATCCCCAAGCTTAATTCCTGCTCGTCCTCGAGTAGGTAAATGATAAAAACAGAATTTTTGATGTGGAATGCTACTTGGCATAATTCTCAATGTAATTCTCTAGTTGTGGTATGAATATTCATATCCGAAAGATTCAAGATAAAAGTTTAATATTGACATAAAAGTAATAATACTTCAAGCATACTAACTAAGCAATTATGTCTTCTCAAAATAACATGGCCAAAGAAAGTTCATCCCCACAAAATCATATAGTTTGGTCATGCTCCATTTTCGTCACACAAGAATGCTCTCATCATGCACAACCCCGATGACAAGCCAAGCAATTGTTTCATACTTTAGTAATCTCAAACTTTTTTCAACTTTCACGCAATACATGAGCATGAGCCATGGATATAGCACTATGGGTGGAATAGAATATAATGATGGGGGTTATGTGGAGAAGACAAAAAAGGAGAAAGTCTCACATCAACGCGGCTAATCAACGGGCTATGGAGATGCCCATCAATTGATGTTAATGTGAGGAGTAGGGATTGCCATGCAACGGATGCACTAGAGCTATAAATGTATGAAAGCTCAACAAAAGAAACTAAGTGGGTGTGCATCCAACTTGCTTGCTCACGAAGACCTAGGGCATTTGAGGAAGCCCATTGTTGGAATATACAAGCCAAGTTCTATAACGAAAAATTCCCACTAGTATATGAAAGTGACGAAACAAGAGACTATCTATCATAAAGATCATGGTGCTACTTTGAAGCACAAGTATGGAAAAAAAGGATAGTAGCATTGCCCCTTTTTATTTTTTTGGGCCTTTTTTTGGCCTTTCTCTTTTTTTTTGGGACAATGCTCTATGAATGATGATCATCACACTTCTATTCATTTACAACTCGATGCTAGAACAAAGTATGACTCTATATGAATGCCTCCGGCAGTGTACCGGGATGGGCAATGAATCAAGAGTGACATGTATGAAATAATATGCATGGTGGCTTTGCCACAAATACGATGTCAACTACATGATCATGCAAGGCAATATGACAATGATGAAGCGTGTCATGATAAACGAAACGGTGGAAAGTTGCATGGCAATATATCTCGGAACGACTATGGAAATGCCATAATAGGTGGGCATGGTGGCTGTTTTGAGGAAGATATAAGGAGGCTTATGTGTGATAGAGCGTATCGTATGACGAGGTTTGGATGCACCAGCGAAGTTTGCACCAACTCTCAAGGTGAGAAAGGGCAATGCACGGTACCGAAGAGGCTAGCAATGATGGAAGGTAAGAGTGCGTATAATCCATGGACTCAACATTAGTCATAAAGAACTCACATACTTATTGCAAAAATCTACAAGTCATCAAAAACCAAGCACTACGCGCATGCTCCTAGGGGGATAGATTGGTAGGAAAAGACCATCGCTCGTCCCCGACCGCCACTCATAAGGAGGACAATCAAAGAACACCTCATGTTTCAAATTTGTTACATAACATTTACCATACGTGCATGCTACGAGACTTGCAACCTTCAACACAAGTATTTCTCAAATTCACAACTACTCAACTAGCACAACTTTAATATCACTACCTCCATATCTCAAAACAATCATCAAGCATCAAACTTCTCTTAGTATTCAACACACTCATAAGAAATTTTACTAATCTTGAATACCTAGCATATTAGGACTAATTTCTCAATTAAAGCAAATTACCATGCTGTTTTGTAGGACTCTCAAAATGATATAAGTGAAGCATGAGAGAACAATAATTTCTATATAACAAATCCACCACCGTGCTCTAAAAGATATAAGTGAAGAACTAGAGCAAAAACTATATAGCTCAAAAGATATAAGTGAAGCAGAAAGAGTATTCTAATAAATTCCGAATCATGTGTGTCTCTCTCAAAAGGTGTGTACAGCAAGGATGATTGTGGCAAACTAGCAAACAAAGACTCAAATCATACAAGACGCTCCAAGCAAAACACATATCATGTGGTGAATAAAAATATAGCTCCAAGTAAAGTTACCGATGGACGAGGACGAAAGAGGGGATGCCTTCCGGGGCATCCCCAAGCTTTAGCTTTTTGGTGTCCTTAGATTATCTTGGGGTGCCATGGGCATCCCCAAGCTTAGTCTCTTGCCACTCCTTGTTCCATAATCCATCAAATCTTTTACCCAAAACTTGAAAACTTCACAACACAAAACTTAACAAAAAATCTCGTGAGCTCCGTTAGCGAAAGAAAACAAAACACCACTTCAAGGTACTGTATTGAACTCATTCTTTATTTATATTGGTGTTAAACCTACTGTGTTACAACTTATCTATGGTTTATAAACTATTTTACTAGCCATAGATTCATCAAAATAAGCAAACAACACGCGAAAAACAGAATCCGTTAAAAACAGAACAGTCTGTAGTAATCTGTAACTAACGCAAACTTATGGAACTCAGAAAAATCTACCAAAATAGGACAGCCTCGACAATTTCTTTATTGATCAGCAGCAATTGGAATCAGTAATTTATCACGTTCTGGTGATTTTTAACAATTGTTTTCGTGAACAGAAAGTTTCTGGAATTTTCAGCAAGATCAAATAACTATCATCCAAGAAGATCCTATAGGTTTAACTTGGCACAAACACTAATTAAAACATAAAAAACAAATCTAACCAGAGGCTAGATCAAATATTTATTCCTAAATAGAAGCAAAAAGCAAAAAACTAAAAATAAAATTGGGTTGCCTCCCAACAAGCGCTATCGTTTAACGCCCCTAGCTAGGCATAAAAGCGAGGATAGATCTAAGTGTTATCATCTTGGTTCTTTAATTTTTTAGCGGAGTTATGCTCGAATATGGGAGGTTCTTTATGCTTCCCCTCATATTCCGAGATTTTCAGATCTAAAGAATCCAACCACTTATTGCAAAGAGTAATCAACATGTTCATGCGGTGAAGATTTCCACTAACACTCGTAAGAGATTCAGGAGATTTTTGTAAAAAATTTGTTACTTCGCAAATTTTCTCAAAAACTTGTGTTTCCTCCTGGGTGCGATGAGGCCCCTTTTGTTGAGGTAATGTGCCCACTATACCCTCTAAAATTTCATGTGCAATACTGGGATCAATTTCGAGAAAATTGCCTTTGGCAACGCAATCCAAGAGTTGTCTAGGAGACATATTTAATCCAACATAAAAATTGCGAAGCAGAATTCTAAAGTTCACCTCTAGGGTACAATTTCGATAAGATTCCATCATTCTAAACCAAGCATCTTTTAAGCTTTCTCCTTGTCTTTGTTTGAAGTGAAGAACTTCAAACTCGGGAGACAACGGAGTTGATAAGGGACTAGCCATAACGACAAGGCAAGCAAGAAAACGATGAACGGGAAAAAGAGGGCGAATAAAACGGCAAGGGTGAAGTGGGGGAGAGGAAAACGAAAGGCAAATGGCAAATAATGTAATGCGAGGGATAAGAGTTTGTGATGGGTACTTGGTATGTCTTGACTTGTGCGTAGACTCCCCGGCAACGACGCCAGAAATCCTTCTTGCTACCTCTTGAGCACTGCGTTGGTTTTCCCTTGAAGAGGAAAGGGTGATGCAGCAAAGTAGCGTAAGTATTTCCCTTAGTTTTTGAGAACCAAGGTATCAATCCAGTAGGAGACCACGCGCGAGTCCCACGCACCTACACAAACAAATAAGAACCTCGCAACCAACGCGATAAAGGGGTTGTCAATCCCTTCACGGTCACTTACGAGAGTGAGATCTGATAGATATGATCAGATAATATTTTTGGTATTTTTATGATAAAGATGCAAAGTAAAATAAACGGCAAAAGAAATAACTAAGTGTTGGAAGATTAATATGATGGAAAATAGACCCCGGGGCCATAGGTTTCACTAGTGGCTTCTCTCAAGATAGCATAAGTATTACGGTGGGTGAACTAATTACTGTCGAGCAATTGATAGAATTGAGCATAGTTATGAGAATATCTAGGTATGGTCATGTATATAGGCATCACGTCTGTAACAAGTAGACCGAAATGATTCTGCATCTACTACTATTACTCCACACATCGACCGCTATCCAGCATGCATCTAGAGTATTAAGGTCATAAGAACGGAGTAACGCTTTAAGTAAGATGACATGATGTAGACAGATAAACTCATGCAATATGATATAAACCCCATCTTTTTATCCTCGATGGAAACAATACAATACGTGCCTTGCTGCCCCTGCTGTCAGTGGGAAAGGACACCGCAAGATTGAACCCAAAGCTAAGCACTTCTCCTATTGCAAGAAAGATCAATCTAGTAGGCCAAACCAAACTGATAATTCAAAGAGACTTGCAAAGCTAACCAATCATACATAAAAGAATTCAGAGAAGATTCAAATATTGTTCATAGATAATCTTGATCATAAACCCACAATTCATCGGATCTCGACAAACACACCGCAAAAGAAGAGTTACATCAAATAGATCTCCAAGAGAATCGAGGAGAACTTTGTATTGAGATCCAAAGAGAGAGAAGAAGCCATGTAGCTAATAACTATGGACCCGAAGGTCTGAGGTAAACTACTCACACATCATCGGAGAGGCTATGGTGTTGACGTAGAAGCCCTCCGTGATCAATGCCCCCTCCGGCGGAGCGCCGGAAAAGGCCCCAAGATGGGATCTCACGGGTACAGAAGGTTGCGGCGGTGGAACTAGGTTTTCGTGGATCCTCTGATGGTTTGGGGGTATGTAGGTATATATAGGAGGAAGAAGTATGTCGGTGGAGCAACATGGGCCCCACGAGGGTGGAGGGCGCGCCTGGGGGGGTAGGCGCGCCCCCTGCCTCATGCTCTCCTCGTTGATTGCTTTATGTAGACTCCAAGTCCACTGGATCACGTTTGTTCCAAAAATCACGTTCTCGAAGGTTTCATTCCGTTTGGACTCCGTTTGATATTCTTTTTCTGCGAAACACTAAAATAGGCAAAAAACAACAATTTGGGCTGGGCCTCTGGTTAATAGGTTAGTCCCAAATATAATATAAAAGTGTATAATAAAGCCCATTAATCATCCAAAAAAGAATATAATATAGCATGGAACAATCAAAAATTATAGATACATTGGAGACGTATCACATGCCAGTCCCAATAGTAAACTGCTGGGATGAATCACCCGGGGTGAAGTCAACCTGCTTTGTATCCTCAGCCGATTTGAACTTGAGTAGTAGATCAGACTCGGTAGTGGGTTTCTTTAATGATGTCATATCAGCCGGGTCGACATTGGCAATGTAAAATTTCAACTCCTCAGCTGCACAGGCCGACTTGGCTTAGGCTGCATCTCCTTCCTCACACTCAAATGTGATTTTCCTGTCACCATCAACTATGATTGTACCCTGCGGTCCAGGCATCTTGAGCTTGAGGTAGACATAGCAGGGTCGTGCCATAAAATGAACATAAGCCGGTCGTCCAAAGAGGGCATGATATGGGCTCTTGATCTTAAGTCTTAACTACCTCAAACGTCAAGAATTCTGATCTGTAGCTGAACTCAGTTCCAAACGCAACTTCCAGCTTAATCATGCCAATAGGGTAAGCAAACTTTCTAGGAACTATCCCGTGAAATACCATTGAAGAAGGTTGGAGCTGTTTTTCAGACAGATTCATCCACTCGAAGGTATCGTAATACAAGATGTTGATGCTGCTGCCACCATCCATTGGTACTTTTGCGAGTTTGTACCCACCAACGTGCGGTGCCTCTACCAACACGAGACAACCCGGATTCTCGACCCGGGGAGGATGATCCTCTCTACTCCAGGTAACTAGCTGCTCTGGCCAGTTCAGGTATTCAGGGACAGCCGACTCAACCATGTTGACGACTCGCTTCTGGAGCTTGCGGTCATGCTTGGAGGTACTGGTTGTGAACATGTGATATTGTCTGTTCTTCAAATGTTTCGGATTGCTTCGAAACCCAGACTGATTGCCCTGTTGATGATTTCCTTGTCCGGAACACTGATTTCCACGTCCACTACTACCAGATCCCTGAAAGTCGGCACCTTGACTGTCTGACCCCTGAAGGTCAGAGCTAGGTAAGCCACGTGATGAGCCGGCTCCAGGAAAGCCGGCCCTAGAACTGCCGGCTCCAGGCTGTCCTGGATGTCCACCGCCTCCACCGTGGTGATATTGATAAGCCTGATCGCAGAATTCCTGCATGATGAAGCAATTTTCCCACGAGTGGTTTGTCGGCTTGTCTGGAAAACTGTGCTTGGGACCCGGGGCTTTGAGGGCTCCTCGTAATTACGTGGTCGGTTCCCATTGTAGGATCTCCTAGAGTTGTTGTTCCATCTCTGGCCCTTAAAGTCGGTATTAGTGTTAGCAAACAAATATAATCCTCCCTCAGGATGCTTACGCTTGCCACCGTTGCAGTGGTTACCGTTGTTGCCATTGTGTCCCGGGTAGTTCTGTTGGTGACCCTTGCCGCCACCATTTTTCTTGCCCTTGGTGGACTTGTCATCATCTGAACTATGATCCTTCATGCTGTCTGACTCAACATATCTGGTCAGGACGTCCATGAGATATCCCATGTCTTTGACCTTCCATTTGAGGCACCCAAGTTTCTACACCAAGGGCTGGAAGTGACAGTTTCGCTCCAGGACAAGGGCGGCTTGCATAGTCATGATGCCGTCAGAAGATTTCTGCCACACGGCATGACCAATGATGAGCCGACTCATCGTTGCGCTAAACGCACTGCTCAAGATCAACAATCATTGTTGGTCGTTCGCAAGTTCCTTGGAAATTCTTGATGAAGTGATCCTTCAATTCTCCCCAAGTTTTGATTAAGTTATGGGGCAAATTATTCAACCACGTGCGAGCGGGCCCCTCCAGCATCATGGTCAAATATTTGGCGTAGACTGCATCATTGACATCGAGCATATCCATAGCTATCTCGTAGCTTTCAATCCATGCAGCCGGCTCAAGGTCAGCTGTGTAATTAAAAACCTTCTGAGGACCTTTAAAATCCTTGGGCATGCACTCATTGCGTAAAGCAGGCGCTAAACATGGTATCCCGATAGTCCTGCTTCCTAGTCCTGTACTATGCAAAGTTGTTTGGGCTATGGTCAATGGGCCTGAGCTACCCCTCGTTTGTTGCTTCTGCTTCCCGCATGGCACGAGCGGTGTCCATGATTGCCTGTGCTTCTAAAACTCCTGGCCGGGGTTGGGGTTTTGCTCTTGTTGTCGGCGTGCACTACTGGAGACACGGCATGTCGACTCCTTCTATGACTCTGATGCGGGGTAGAATGAAGCCGCTGTTGACTATGAGAATAATTCGCCAGCTGGGTGACTGTAGTCTTTAACATTTCAATGGTGTTTCTGGCTTCAATCTCGATCAGGGTGTTCCCAGTCATTGGAAGACCAGCGAGATTATGAGTCGCCACCAGAAAATTGTCCACTAGATTAGAAAAATGACCCGCCAACGTCTGGAAACGACGAGGCGGCAGTTGAACCGGTGATGTGTGCGGGGCCGACTCGGGTTGGCGTTGTTGAGCCGGCTGGCGAGGTTGAGCCAGCAGTGGTTGTATTGAGTCTTGACCCACCATCCGGGGGCACGATCCGAGTCAATTGAGGTTGTTGGTGCAATATATGCCTACCTTGTGTTTTGGAGATTGTTGACAGTAATAGGTATGGACTGATTTGTTTGCTAGTGCATACAGAGAGAAAAAGTCCATACACAATCGAAGAGAATGTTGTCTCCGGTGCTGAGTTCGAGGAACTTCACCGAAGCATATCTACGTTGTAGACAAGAATGAGCTATATTTGTGGAAGACATATAGTCGAGAAGATTGATGTGAAGAAATCGACCCCTCGAAAGTTTACCGCTGAAGCGAAGCTTTTGATTCGATACCGTCGTCCGAAGAAATTGACTACAGCAATGGAAGTCGAAGACAAAGTGAAGACGTAGTATTCATTTTGTTGTTCTTCTTTCATTCTTTTGATTCATAGGACCTACGTACTATTAAGAGGGGTATAGGTTCTTGAAGCTTAGGTCCGCTGTGATGCTTAGCCAAAACCTATGAAAATTGAGAGAGAAATTGCTTTGTGCTCCGAGCAAATACTTGCGAGCAAGAGAGTGTAATCTTCTTCGCTGCAGAGATTTATCTCTGGCCAAGGAGTTACATTACTTGCTCCGCAAGAAATGTTACCATTGTGCTCAAATCCGACCATTGGACTCGTGTCATTTGGCCATTGGCTTATCCCGATGTCTAATTTGGTCATTTCCCATCAGGGAAGGCTGTGGCTATAAATAGCCACCCCGCTGCAACATTATCCGTTGGCTGCTCCGCTTGAGATTTCTAAGAAGATTGATTTGAGCAACCCCTCTCTGAGTGATTTGAGTTTAAGATCCATCGAGATAAAATCAAGAGCCCAAACTTAGATAGTGTTTTAGCATCACAGTAGTTCTGAGTGAGAGTTCTTGTACCTCTTACTCTTGAGAGCTGTGCACTCTCTAGACAGATAGGTTTCGGCTTCAAGTGTTGAAGAGTTGTTGTCTTCACCGAGCCAGATCTTCAGCAACCAAGAGTGATTGTGGTTCGCGAAGGCCGATCGAAGGTTTGGAGATCGCTGACAAGGATCTACCATGAGTGAAATCAACTTGAGTCTGATTAGCTCTGCGTTGAATGAGAATAGGGTGAAGAGAGTTTATCTTCCATGTTAAGTCACAGCCCCTCCAACCAGACGTAGCCCTTTGGCAGAAGGGTGAACTGGTCTACCAAATCTGACTGTCGCCATCGAGCACCACTGGTTCATTCTTCTTCACTGCAATTCCCTCAACAGTTTTTATTCGAGCTCTGTACCGATAGTTATCTGTTCATTTCACTCTGTTGTCAACATCGCTTATCTTTGTATTCATTCTGTTTCACTCTCATCTCTTGTATTCACTCGTGATCATCATACTTGTCTGTATGCACCATGTTGTGTCTTGTTCTACTACATTTGTTTGCATGTTGTATTACCCTCATCGTAGTTAAACCTGTCATCTATCGTGCTCGTACTGTCATTTCATCCTTCATCGAGGAATATGCTTCTGATGAAGAAGATTGATCTAGTCTATTTCCTTCAATACTCTATTCCGCTGTTGTGATTGGGATAAGTTTCAAAACTTTTGAAAGAAATTTTGAATCTCCCATTCACCCCCCTCTGGTCGATATACTCTCGGTCCTAACAATTGGTATCAAAGCAGGTAATCACAGTCTCTGTTTATTAAAGTTCAAATGTGCTTGGAGTTTTGAGTTTGTCGTATGCAGGTAGACCCTTGCACTCTGAAAGATTTCCCATCTTCGATGGAAATGACTATCTGTACTGGAAGGAACGAATGAGAATCAGAATTCAGGCTATCAACTATGATCTGTAGCAGATTGTGGAAGATGGCTACACCATTCAGCAACCGAACAATCTCAACACTGATGATAAAGCAAATATGAAGTTGTATGCACAAGCAAAATATATCATCTGTGGTAGTCTATCGAAGGACATTTTCTGTTGGTTCCAAAGACTCAACACTGCAAAGCAAATTTGGGATGCCATCAATGATGCTCATGAAGACTTTGTTGCTATATCAGATCCCCACATTCAAATGCTTCGTGCTATGTTCATGGGATTTAGAAGTCTTCGTAAATAAAGTGCTATGGAACTCACTGATCGATTAAAAACATTGTCGAAAGACTACATCAGCGAGGAGTAACTGATATCACCGATAGAGATGTGGTCAACAAGCTTCTCAGTGCTCTTGATGAATCCTTCGATCCCATAGTAGCTGAAATCAAACAAAGATCAGACTGTGAAGAGCTTCACTATGTTGAGGTTATAACACTGCTATTTATTCATGAGGAAAAGATGGAACTGGAAAATGCCAATCAAGAATCTTCTTCAAAAAGTGAAGGAGAAATTCTCTCACACTATGGCAGTTCTGAAGAAGCAGAAGATATTGAGAATCAACACACCATCACCAGAGAACTTGAAATGCTCACACAAAGGCTAAGTGATCTCAAAAGACAGAACTTGTATCTAGTGAATGATGATGAAGATGACATGCCAGAGTCGTCAAGAAGAAGATTGCCTCCGAAAAATATGAAGTGCTTCAAGTGCAAATTATACGGTCATCTCATTGCAGATTGCCCTGGCTGGGAAGGAAAACCTAGCAACAGATGGAAATATCTTCACTGTAGTGGTTTTACGTGAGTGGATCGTCATACTAAGCTCTCAAAGGAAATTACATCTCCCTCATCATCTTCTTTGAAAAGACCAGTCACTGATGTGAAAGCCAGAGCTACCATTGAATCAACTATGAAGAGGATGTCACGGCTAAATAGAGCTTGTGCTGATCTGACTCTGGACTTCGAAGAGGAGGCAACTGACACTGAATCAGATGATGAAGAATTCTACAAAAGGATTGGGAGAAGCAATGCATATGTTGCCATTAAATCAACGAAGTAACCCTATGAATCAAGCACTGATGATGATGACACTAGCGATGATGAACTAATTGCATTCTGTCTCATGGCAAAATCCTCAAAGGATCAGGTATCAGCAAAACACCAAAAATCCATGAATGGATACTCTCCTGAATACATTGCTTATGCTAAACTTGTTAAAATGGAAAAATCTCAACAAGATGAGCTTGAAATGCTTGACAGAAATCTTAGGAAAACTGAAGGATTACTGGTCAAAGAGATGGAGAAGAATCAAAAGTTGATCAAAGAGCAAGATGCTTTTTCTTCAACTATTGATGATCATACCACTCGATATGATTCCCCTCAGTTGACTACAAGAGTTTATCAGATGAACTCCTTAACAGGAATCAAGAACTCGTGTCACTGAAAGAATCTCATAACGAGCTGATGTTAGAAAAGGCTTCTCTCTTTGCCAAGCAATCAATTTGTATTCCTGATGATTTTGTTCCTCCATGCTTAAAATGCCTAGAACGTAGCAGTGCTGATTCACATGCTGAGACCTGAAATGTTAGTATCAACAATACTGCAGTTACGAATGATATTCCTAACCCCTCCTTCGAAGAATATGTTGCTATTGCTGATGAAAAATGCAGGCTAAAGGACTTGCTTGAGACAGGAATGCTAGGAAGCCTAAAAGGGCATCAAACCCTATGTGATGTGCTCAAGAAGTCAATGCTGCACAAAAATCCTCGGAAGGAAGGATTGGGTTTCAAAAGGAAACTCAATGTTGATGGAACATACTGGACTCCCGAGCAATATCGTTGAACGAATTGGATTCTTTCCAAAAGCAAAACACTTGAACCTGCAACTCTATCAAGATATGATTCTCCCACTCCCACCATTTCTGATGAGTCTGATGACTCTAATTATCAATTGTTCAAACAACAGAATGGTGAGATATTCGCTCAATATATTTGGACTAACTTCAGGTCAGGCTCACCCAAGAAACAAATATGGGTGAAGAAATGCATTATTGAAATCTATCTGTCACTGCTAACTTGAACATGCGGAATAATTCTCTTCGAAACAATGGTTATCATCTACAGAATGAGCATCGATCAAAGCTTCAACAAAAGGAGTACATGTGTACCTCCTCGAATCATTACACTCATGTCTCTAGAAATAACTTCAATGCACATTCATATGATTACTCTCAAATTGCACAAGTGTATTACAGGTACCACTAAAAGAACGCTCCTGCTCAGACGAAGAAAATGAGGTCCTCGTTGCCCACACAAGTGTGGGTTGCAAAGAAGAACTAACTCTCCCTTGCAGGAGATATCTCAGGGATCTACTTTGTTCATCTCTTACTTTGAGATCTATTGTTGGTGCTAACTCTTTTTGTGTTCTCTTGAATTTTTGTTCGATGTGTTTGTGTTTTTCCTTTGTTTGGTTGTGTTTTGTTTCAGACTATGTTTTTCCTCGTCGTAAACATGCAACTTGATCTGAAGATGATTTCAATCTGACGTCCTTGGTCGCGAATGAAATCAACTTCGTAACTTTATCTGTTTTGGCGCTTGCCCTTCCTCAAACCTCTGGCATTCTGTTCTGTTACCGAGATTTCCGTAGGAAATGGCTGACATGTGCCCACAATCTCCTGATTGTGATCTCGTCCGTTGAATTTGGAACGTCTCATTCTTTTTGGTCGTGTATTTCGGATTCAGAGGGTGCGGTTTCGCCCACTGGCTATATAAACCCCCCGTCCAGGATTCTTCCTCCTCTGTTCTCTCACTGTTTGGCCTCAAACCTCTCCTCTCGCTCTCCGTCCGAGCCCGTGCTCAAAGCAGTGTCGACGACGAGACTTACCGTGCAGCTCCGACGAAGCCCCATCACCGCTGGTCACGCCAGTGCGGTATTACTTCTCTCTCGTGCTACCATAGTTGATCTATATTGCCAAGTTAGGGCGTAAAGATCTGGAACTAGCCCTATCCCTCTTCTGTTCTAGGCTACTTCGTCCCGACGCAATTTATCTTGCTTTATTTCATGCGGTAGATCTTTAGGCTTCACCAAGTGGTGACTTGTATGGTTTGTAGTTGCTCCTTGTACCAGTCAGTTTGGATCTCGGGTTCATGTGTTTTATGCCAAAATATTAGATGAGATACTTATCTGCCTTTGGTGCTATGCAATTTTGTCGATGATATCTTTCGAATATGCATATCATGTATTCCTTTGCTATTTCCAAAAATTTATATGTTTTGAGTCAAAATGCTTTTGTGCATGTTTGTGTCCTTTTCTTGTTTTTCTTCAATTGTTGTTTTTCTCTCAGGAGTGGTCATGGCAAAAAGTTCGGAAGAGCATTCTGGGTCCGAAGAAGAAATTTCACAGCAGCCGCTTGTGGCTGAAAGAAAAGCTACTATGCCACCGAAAGTGTCGAAGAAGAAATCTGAGTCAGAATTAGCTGAAGAAGAAGATGATATTCCCTCCTGCACACAGTCAGCCAGAGGATGAGCAAGTCACTGGTTCCAAGACTCTATTTTCTGATGGAAATCCCAAGAAGGGAGGTCACGGTAGAGAGAGGAACACCGCGGCAGAGATGTCTGACCCTGAAACGTACAGAACTCCACCTGGAGTAGAAACTGCCCAAGAAAGAAACAACAGGCTACAGAAGATTCGCTGTCATTGGGCGAAGAAGTGGTTCAACTATGAGAACGTCCGAAGGAAATATCAAATTCTATTTGCATTCACTCCTCCCTGGAATGACTGCATTGTAGAAGGCTGCCTAGGTCAGGACGATCAAAAAGTAAGGCCAGCTCCTCCTCCCAATGCTCATGCTGATTCTTTGAAGATGATTGCTCATTTCCCGAGGAGGTTGCAAAGAGGGAAATGCCAAAGCCAAGCGTGAGGCCAGAGTTGCGAAGAAGAATCAGCTGGAACAAAGACGTGCAAGAGAAGAAGGAAAGGGTGTCTGCCCGAAAAGAAAATAAGAAGAGGAAGTATGTTTCTCCTCAAGCTTCGAAGAAGAAGTTAGTTGCCAGAAAGTCAAGGAAGGCAACATCTTCCTCGTCTGATGATTCTTATGATGATAATGCTGGCAAAGAAATTCCCATGTATGACCAAAGAGCTTTGCTTGACAAGCCGTACCAAACACCCTCACCAGCAAAAGTCTCACCTCCGTTGAGATCTTCACTGAGGCTTGCTCCTGTGCCATCAGATAAACCTTTGAGTTCAACTGCCCCAGCAGCGACGAGGAAGTTGCTACCCGATGAAAAAGCTGATGCTGCTTCCAAGAAGGCCAATACAATTGTTCTTGCTTCCACAGAGGAATTGGAGTATGATTTTGATCTCATCTTTGATATCATTAAAGGAGCTTCCTATGATGCAAGCTGAGTTGAGCAGTTTGGGTCTGCCTGAAGATGTTACCAAGATGGTAGCGAAGCACTTCTCTGAGCTGATATAAATCACCAACGAATTAAACCAGGCTGTCGAGGACAAGAAACTCCTCGAGCAAATGAGGAGGGATGCCAAAACTGAGCCTGAAAGAAAAGACGTCAACAAGGGGATTCTCGAGAATACCAAGGCCCTCACAGTTATGAGGAATAACAAGATCGAGTGGACCTCTAAGCTGACGATGGATGTTTCTCAGCTTTGTGATCAAAGAAATGATGAGCTAAAACGTCAAGCAAATCTTGCTCGTCGAACAGAAAGAGAAGAGAAGCGTCAGAAGGCTAAGGGCAGAGCTCACAAGCCAAAGACAAGCTTAGATCGTCGCATTCAACCTGTAGCAACTGATGTCTACTACGCAACTTTATTCATGTAGACTCATGTTGGGCCTCCAGCGCAGAGTTTTGTAGGACAGTAGCAATTTTCCCTCAAGTGGATGACCTAAGGTTTATCAATCCGTGGGAGGTGTAGGATGAAGATGGTGTCTCTCGAAAAACCCTGCAACCAAATACAAGAAATCTCTTGTGTCCCCAACACACCCAATACAATGGCAAATTGTATAGGTGCACTAGTTCAGCGAAGTGATGGTGATAAAAGTGTAATATTGATGGTAGAAATATATTTTTATAATCTGAATAAATAAAAACAGCAAGGTAGCAAATAGTAAACGGGCACAAAAATGGTATTGCAATGATTGAAAACAAGGCCTAGGGTCCATACTTTCGCTAGTGCAACCTCTCAACGGTGCTAATATAATTGGATCATATAACCATCCCTCAAAGTATGATGAAGAATCACTCCAAAGTTCCTATCTAGCGGAGAACATCAGAATAAATTGTTTGTAGGGTACGAAACCACCTCAAAGCTATTCTTTCCGTTCGATCTATTCAAGAGTTCGTACTAAAATAACACAAAGCTATTCTTTCTGTTCGATCTATCCTAGAGTTCGTACTAAAATAACACCAAAGCAAATTCATATTCATAACACTCAATCCAACACAAAGAACTTCAAAGAATGCGCTAAGATTTCTACCGGAGAAACAAAGACAAGAACGTACATCAACCCCTATGCATAAATTACCCCAATGTCACCTAGGGAATCCGCGAGTTGAGTGCCAAAACATATATCAAGTGAATCAATACGATACCCCATTGTCACCATGAGTATTCAATTGCAAGACATATATCAAGTGTTCTCAAATCCATAAAAGTATTCAATCCGATAACAAGGAAATCTCAAAGGGAAAAACTCAATTCATCACAACAAGATAGAGAGGGGGAAACACCATATGATCCGACTATATTAACAAAGCTCGCGATACATCAAGATCGTGACATCTCAAGAAAACGAGAGAGAGAGAGAGATATTTAAACACATATACTGGTACAAACCCTCAGCCCCGAGGGTGGACTACTCCCTCCTCATCGTGGTGGCCACCGGGATGATGAAGATGCCCACCGGTGATGATCTCCCCCTCCGGCAGGGTGCCGGAAAGGGTCTAGATTGGTTTCTCGTGGCTACAGAGCCTTGCAGCGGCGGAACTTCTGATCTAGGGTAATCCCGAGGGTTTTTGGAATTTTTGGGAATTTATAGGGTAAAGAGGGGGTGCGAGAGGCCACCGAGGTGGGCACAACCCACCTGGGCGCGCCTGGGCCCCCAGGCGTGCCCTGGTGGGTTGTGACCCCCTCGGGGCACCCCCAGGTGCTTCTCTGGCCCATCCTGGGTGTTCTGGTCCATAAAAAATCTCCAAAACGTTTTGCGGTGTTTGGACTCCATTTGATATTGATTTCCTGCGGTGTAAAAAACAAGCAAAAAAACAGCAACTGGCACAGGGCACTGGGTCAGTAGGTTAGTCCCAAAAAATGATATAAAGTTGCTATAAAATGATTGTAAAATATCCAAGAATGATAAAATAACAGCATGAATACTTCATAAATTATAGATACGTTGGAGACATATCAGCATCCCCAAGCTTAATTCCTACTCGTCCTCGAGTAGATAAATGATAAAAGAAATAATTTATGAAGTGTGAATGCTAGCAAAGTGCATAAGTTTGATCAATGACAATTTAATCACTTTTCCTAGCATCATAACAACAATTCTTTCTTATAAAACTTCTCATGTTAAAGTAGCAACCAATTCACATGTTAAGGTTCAAACAATGAACTCTCTTGAAACTCAACAACCTATGTTCTTAGTCACCAAGCAATTGCAATTCAACTTATTCAACGGAGTTTAAGTAAGAGCTCCACATACTCAACCATCATATAGTCTTATATGATTCCTAACACTCACCGCATACACATGAGCAAAACGTTTCAACCGGACACATAGAAAGATAGGGGCTTATTGTTTTGCCTCCCAATGTATTCACCTCAAGGGTGATGTCAACAATAATAACTCATGCTACCCATATCCAACTAGATATATGTGCCTAGATCTTTCCTCACCACATGATGCTTGCCAAAAGAGAAAAATAAAAAGAAATAGAGAGAAAAACTTTGACTCTTGCATAAAAGTAAATACATAAAAGTAAAATTAGGCCCTTCGCAGAGGGAAGAAGAAGTTGTCATGCGCTTATTTGTTTGTATGCTCAACCCCTTAGTGCAAAAGAACGTCATGTTATATTGCCCCTTATGATAGCAAACTTTATTGTGCAGTCTGTCACTTTATTCTTTGCCATCACAAGTTCGTACAATGCTAAATTTGCTCTTACGCTAAATGATCTAACACTCTTAGAAGCCATTTTTATTGCCTTATTACACCGATGACAGCTTACTTGAAGGATCTTATTCAATCCCTATGTAGGTATGGTGGACTCTTGAAAATAAGATTTGGGTTTAAGGGTTTTTGGATCCACAAGTAGTATCTCTACTTGGTGCGGAATTTTTGGCTAGCAAAGATGGGCTGCAAGCACCACATGTTGAAGGATCTATGACAATATAACTTCTATGTGAATATGAACAAAGATAAATCATTACGTTGTCTTCCTTGTCCAACGTCAAATTTTTTGCCATATAATATTGTGATGGGGGCTCACAATCACAAAAGATTTCCAAGATAGTGTATTTGCGTGTGAAAGTTCTCTTCCTTCTACTAATCATTCGTGAATTGCTTGTATGACCAATATTGTGATTGTCAAGCCTCAAAATATTTCAGTTTCTAAACCCAATGTGAAGCTACCACTAGGTATGATATAATTTCAACTTTATGATTTTCAATTTATTCAACAATTTACTCATAGGATATAAGTGAAGCACAAGAGTAAATGACAAGCTAGTCCAAAAAGATATAAGGGAAGATCATGAGCATAATATTTCTTTCTGTCAAATTAAATTAAGTGAAGCAAGAGATAATTTCTTCAAAAATACTAAAGCACACCGTGCTCAAAAAGATATAAGTGAAGCACTAGAGCAATTCCGTAGAAAAGAGCTTCGTTGACGGGATGTGCGTGTCGCTTACCTATCCTCACTGGCAACTATTTGAGGACTCTATTTTATTTAAAAACTTTAAGATCTAAGTACTTTATTAAAACAGCAAGCAAAACAAAATAAAATTACATTCCAAGGATAGCACAACTCATGTGAAGAAGCAAAAACTTAGGATTAACCGATACTAATGGATAATTATTGATGAAGAAAGGTGGGATGCCTACCGGGGCACCCCCAAGCTTAGATGCTTGAGACTTTTTGCAATATTATCTTGGGATGCCTTGGGCATCCTCAATCTTGAGGTTTTGTGTCTCCTTAATTCCTTTTATATCACGGTTTCCCTAAATCTTAAAAACTTCATCCACACAAAACTCAACAAGAACTCGTGAGATAAGTTAGTATAAACCAATGCAAAAAATTATCATTCTCTACTGTAGCAAATCACTAAAATTATTATTTAACATTGCATACTAAATGCCTCTGCATATTTAATACTCCTATCCGCAAATAGAATCATTAAACAAGCAAACATATGCAAACAATGCAACCATAACAGCAATCTGCCAAACCAGTACAGTCTGTAAAGAATGCAATATTCATCATACTTCCCTAACTCCATAAAATCATAAAAAAGTTACCAAACTTTAGAAAATTGATCAGAGATTATTTTCCAAAAAGTTTCAACATTTTATCACGTTCTGACTTTTCTAGGGAATTTTTGAAACATCAATAAACTTTCTGTTTCCAAACAGCAACATGTAGACTTGCAAAATAAGCAAAGTAAAGGCTATCATTGCCACTTTTATTGAAATAAAATATGCAAAACATTATTATAAATAACATCAAGAAAATCCTAACTAAATAAATTGACGCTCCAAGCAAAACATATATCATGTGACGAATGAAAACATAGCTCCAAGTGAGGTTACCGATAATGTTGGAGACGAAAGAGGGGATGCCTTCCGGGGCATCCCCAAGCTTGGTTGCTTGAATATTACCTTGGGGTGCCTTGGGAATCCCCAATATTAGAGTCTTGTCACTCCTTATTCTCCTCATATCGACATCTCACCCTAAACTTGAAAACTTCAATCACACAAAACTTCACGGAATTTTGTGAGACAGGTTAGTATGATAAAGAGCAAACCATTTCACTTTTTGTACGGTCAAATACAAGATTCATAATTGTTCTCACATAATTCCTATTGTAGCATATCATTTCCACAATTTATATTGAGCAATATAAGCCATAGAAACTAGAAAATAAGCAAACTATGCATTGAAAACAGAATCTGTCAAAAGCAGAACAGTCTGTAGTAATCTGTACTCAAACCATACTTCTGCTACTCAAAAAATTATGAAATAATTAGGACCACGTGAGAAATTTGTATATTAAACTTCTGCAAAAAGAATCAACTCAAAATCACTCTTTCGTTAAAAATAAGAACTACCCGGAAACATAGTCATGTAGGAGAATCAGACTTTTTTAACCACCCACATCTTTGTCGGTGGCTTCGAAACAAATGAGCGAGGAGGATATGATTTCTTTCGATAACCATGAGAATTGTTTCTCGAAGAAGTGCGAGCATAGTTAAAGGAATATGCATTGAAATTCTTCCCAGACAGATGAGCATAGTGGTTTGAGGAGGTATTCATATATTCATTCTATCGAGCCTTCTGGAGTTTGTATCGAGCATTTTCAGCCTGCATGGTCAGTAACACAGTAACAGGTAGTGCCTCGATAGTTTTCTTAGGTACCCAGATGGTTTTCTTTGGGGGACCATTCCTGCTATTTGGTCCAACATAGCGAGCAACAGCCTCACCACGTTGGTTCTTGAACAACTTATAATTGTCCAGAGAATCATCATATGAGTATTCAGGAATGGGACGTTCGTATCCCGAGAGTAAAGCAGGGTTGAGCGTTTTTCTCTTGGCAGGCACCCACAAAATGTGAGGATATGAGTTAATTGCACAGAGGTATCACAATTGGGGCAGTGCGCGTGGATTGGTACCACTTTTGTATATTTTACAAGTCAGTACCATGTTTGGGGCAGTCTGTTACAAAATAGTCTAAAACACGTATAACATGTATTAACGGTGTATCTGACCGTTGGGGCCCGCCTGTCAGGTGCTGACGTGTCATGTTCTTTTGCGAAAAGACCCTTCCATTTTACTTAATCACGCATCTATTAGTGGCGTTTTGGCACATGGGAGCGCGCGCTCCTGGTTTTTAAAGTGTGTTTTAAACACATTTTGAAATGTCAAAAAATTCCAAACAAAAACTTGGCGCATACATCTTGATATTGTACATACTCACAAAGTCGTTTCGCGAAA
The DNA here is from genome assembly GCF_002575655.3 of Aegilops tauschii subsp. strangulata. Taxonomy (NCBI): domain Eukaryota; kingdom Viridiplantae; phylum Streptophyta; class Magnoliopsida; order Poales; family Poaceae; genus Aegilops; species Aegilops tauschii. The sequence goes on from NC_053041.3 coordinate 236,757,334, forward strand.
AACCGACTACTTATGTGTCACGTGTGAAAAAGACAAAATCCGTGTTAAAAACTGATTTTCACAAGACATCATTTTGTCTTTTTTACACAAGCTACAAAAAATGTCGGTTTTCTCCGAAACTTGACATGCACACATATAATGTCGAGATGTATGCGTCAAATTTTTGTTTAAAATTTTTCACGTTTTGAAATATTTTTTTCACGTACAGGAGCACCAACGAATTTCCGTAACATGCCCTAGCCTTTTTAGTTGTTCCTTTTTTTGTATATGTCTTTTTTGGATTTCTTTTATATTTTTCAGATCTTAGGTATTCTTGGGGCCGTATACAGTGTGTGTGCATTATATTGGAAAATTCTATACATTATGTGACTATAATTATATAATATATTGTATATTAGATAATTATATATTATATAATTATCTAATATACAATATACTTGTGTATTTCTACATATAATATGCAATATGTATATACATATATTGAAAAACTTATAGTATATTGAAAAAATCCAGATATCTACGTATACTATATATTATATATATGATATACAATATACGTAGGACCATTTTCCATATATTCATAACAGCACGCAAAATTGTATGATATACTAGAGGCTTTTGCACCTTTTCTCTATACAAGTTTCTGAGTCTCCTCTAGTCCTCTAGTTCTAATTCTAGTTGGTCCTAGTAGATCAATTAGAGCTTGACCTAGATTCTCTAATCCTCATATCTAGAAGTAGGTGTGGTTCTAATCTCCTCCTTCTAATTCTCCGCGACGATTAAGCTCTGGACAGCGAAGTACTTCCGGATCGTGAAGACCGTACGCTTACAACTCGTAGATAGACCGTGCTTTCGGTCTTCCGTACGAGAGACTTTTCGTGGATAGTTCACGGGATCGTTCATCTATGGTTCGAGGGATTCCAAGTATGATTTACACCGATTTGTATTCTTTCGCTCAAACTCAAAGTCAGTAACGATCGAATCCAAACCATTAATGCATCTTCATATTGTTCTTGGATGATCGTAGGGCGATTTTTTTATTTTGCTTTCTACTACGTTTCCCAACACCCCCGCAGTACCAACATGCACATGTGCCCCATGCATGCATCACTGACATACATGCCCATCTAACCACAACGGTTGGCTCTAATACAAATTGCAGCGCCCTGGCCAAACCCACACGCAGTGGCGGAGCCAGTATTGCCTGACGTCCCAGGCGAAACTAAGGGCTAAAAACTACCCACAAAAAACTGTCGTTTCAAGGCATACAAAAGTCAATCTATGTTACATAACTAACAAGAAACCAAAGACGATATTCAATGACAACATTTGTTCCATGTTGGGTCAACTAATAAAGCAAGGCAAATCAAAAGACAATATGTAGCATATATAGATGATACAAGAGATTGATACCAAATCAAAGGATTGGTTGATTTGAGCCTCCCATGACTACATCTTCCATAGCAGGAGAAGCTAAACCTTCAATGATAAATTTTGAAATGCAAATCAGTGCATAATATAGCATGTAAAACTAGTTGATAACAGATGAAAAATCTGAAAACTTACGTCTAGGACGAGGCAAAATGCCTTTGTGTGTGCGATAACCTTGAAATCGCTCGATAATCTTTGATTCTTCGATACTAACAAATACATCTTGCTCAATGTAACATACCTTTCTATGATTCATCCAATCATCACCCGTTTTGTTCCTCAATCCAGTCTTGATAATAGTCATTGCTGAGAATTCCCTTTCCACTGTTTGCGGTTGCAAAAGGTAAAATCAATGCTAACTCAACAAGATGGTAAACCAAGGGAAAAGTTGTGTGCATATCAGCTATAACCATATTCATGGCAAGATGTCCAAGGTCATTGAAATTCATCAAATATGGATTTGTTCTTGCTTCCCGAACGAATGAGTCTAATTGGTTTCTAAGGACAAAAGCAACTTCATATGTAGAGAAGTCAGCAACATACATATTAGCAAGATCTACTAGCTTGTCTTCATTATAATTGGCAAATGAATTCTTGGGATCAAGACAAGCAATGCATCTCAACAATTGAGTAGACCTTTCAGCAAAGCGGTTGTTTAACTCCACAATAAGTACATTGAATATTTCATTTTTTAAATGGTGGTTGTAAGTTACCAATTGCCCACCCCAAGTCCTTGAACGCCCACTAGCAGTTCTTGTGTATTTTCCATATTTGGCACTACAATGTTGTATTTGATACAAAAGTCGGTTACCTCTTTAAAGAGCTCATCCCATCCACTCTACTGTATCTCTTGAATATCCTCCAACATGGTTTTAATCTATCCCACAACACGTACAATATGCTGATTTTTCAATTGCAAGCATTGTGACAGATTGTTAGTCTTTCCCAATAATCTAATCATAAGATGCAATATGAGAACAAATTCAAAGGACTCCATGTGCTTTATCAACCCAATTGTGGTTCTTTGGGCAATATTACCTACATCATTGTGTAAATTTTTTGATACCTTCAGAACAGATTTGTACATCTCAACAAGACGTCACAAGGTTTTATGATGTGACCCCCACTGTGTATCACCAGGTCTAGCAAGGTTGGTTAATTGGTTTTTCCCTCTTCCCTCAAGAAGTTCCCCAGCCTCTATTTGTTGCACTATTTCATCATGTTGCTCTTGGGCTAACTGATCATGTCTTTTACAAGAAGCATTAACAATGTTAACAACCATGCTTGTGTATTCTAAAAAAAACCTTACCGATGAACAACACTTGTCAACAGCAACAACCACTAATTGTAACTGATGGGCAAAACAATGTATATAGTGAGCATAAGGATTTTCCTCCAAGATCAATCTTTGCAATCCACGGAATTCCCCTCTCATGTTTGAAGCCCCATCATAACCCTGCCCTCTCAAATTAGACATAGACAAGCCAAGAGTAGCAAACATACCATCCAAAGCTATCTTTAGTGAAGTTGCTTTGGCGTCAGGAACATGCTCAACTTCCATGAATCTCTCAATCACCTCCCCTCGTTTGCTGAGATACCTACATAAGACAAAGGAGCATGATTAATATATAAAAATGTGACGCCCAGATAATTAGGCTACAGTAATCCCACGTTAATGTTGACGCGTCACCATAGCTACTGTTGTTAATCTCGCGTTAGTTCAAAACCAATTCAAATTCAAATTTGAATTTAAGTCAAACAATAAAAGTTTTCAAACATTAAAACAAAAATGTTCGGGATGTGACTTAATTAAGTTTACTAAATTCGGTACAACCTATGTATTTTTACAAAACTAAAATGTTAGGTAAATAAAGAGAAAGCAGAAAGGAAAATAAAGAAAAAGGGAAAAAAATAAAAAAAACAGAAAACAAAACTAACAAAATAAAAAGAAAAGCAAACCCCCCATCACTGGACTCCGGCCCAGCAGGCCACCAGCCCAACTGGGCAAAGGCCCAACCAGTCAGCCCACCCCCACTCACCTTATCCCCCCACCTACCGAAACCCTAACCGCACCCCCGCACTCCCCCCCCCCCCCCACGTCTCTCCCCCCTTCCCGATCCAGATTGGATCGGGGGAACGAACCGGACGAACCGCCACCCCCCCCCCCGCCGCCGCACGACACCACCGCCCGGAACGCCGCCTCGCCGTCCTCCTCCTCGACCCCTCGCTGGAGCTGCCCCACCGGACTCCATCGTCGGCATCGTCTCCGTCAACGAGGCCGTCCCCGTCTTCCTCCTCACGCCCCGCTGCCCCGAACCCTACAGCCCCGTTGTGAGCTCCCCTTCCTTCTCCTCTTCCCCTCCGTCGCCGCGCACACTGTCCCGTCGCCGCACGCCCCGCTAGCTCACCCGCACGCCGCGCCTGCTGCTTCCCAGCGGTTCGCGCCCGCCTCCGCACGTGGCTCGCCCGCTCTGCCGCCGCGCCCGACGCCCTGCTGCCTCGATGGCCATGCCCGCAGCCACGCGCCGCATGCCGTCGTCGCGCTCCGCGCCTCACCTCCTAGCCGCCCCGCTCGCTTGCCCGCTGCTGCGCCCGCGCCCAGCGCCGCTGTCGGCCGCGCCCTCCGCCCGGCGCTGCTTCGGCTACCGCGCTCGCCTCCTCCTCGCTTCCAGCCGCCCGCGCCCGCCGTCACCGTGCTATCCGCCTCCACCGTGCCTGCTTGTCACCGGCCCCGCATTCCGCCGCCCCCCCCACACACGCCGGTCGGCCATCGCGGCCGCCCTGGCCACTGGCCTTGCTCCGTCGCACTCCCTTCGGGCGAGCGCCCGCCCAGGCGCGCGTAGCCCCCTCCCGGGTGGACTCGGGCGCGCGCCCGAACCCGCTATGGCCCCCCTAGCCCAATGACATGTGGGGCCGAGCCCCTGGAACGTTTTAATAAAAAAAGAATTAAAAATTAAATAAATAGATATAATTAAATATTAATTAATAGATCCGAAGATTCCCAAATAGGTCAACCTTTTAAACTGCTTGCTGAATCCATGAGCAGGCAAGAGACAACCTGGCGAACTGAAATAGTCAATTTGTTAGAACTTGCTTAGTAGTGAATTGGGAACAAGAAGAAAAAGAAAAGGCTGGTGCTTCCCTTGTTGAGGTAAGAGCAAATGATCTTATTCGCGATTTCCTAAGAATTGAGTTAGTCAAGTCCACTATTTCGTATACACGAAAAAGGTATGGTAGGACAAGTGCAGGACCGTCCATCAGTCCAAACAGTTGTCCATGTACCAGTAGAAGATTCGGCAGCTACTGCAGCCCCTGCTTCTTCGGGCGGAACCCCAGGCTGAGGACTTACTCGGAATGCTGCCAAGAGAGATTTTTTGTTTCTCCATACAGAATTAGTTTCTTCAGATTCTGACGTAACAAACAATTTTTATGAGACATAAGAACCCCCATTTAACATTTAACCCTATATCATTTAAGGATACATAAAAAATATTTTTTATTTCAAGTTATTTCGGATCTTTCTTAATCTTCAAAAAGAACTAAATTCCGTAATGGAATGATGAATTCCCGGAGAGGGAACTCCGGGAAGATACAATAAATTAAGATTAAGTGGTAGGAATCAACGAGCTGGATTACTACATTCTGCCAAAGAAGAAATTAAAAAAACCAGAAAACCTATAGGCTGACGCCAAATATTCCATCCAAAAAAACCGTATTTTGATACCGATGGGGGATAGGGTCAAAATTGAAGTAAGTCGTTATGATTCAAGAAAATTAATTAATTCTGTTTAAATTAACTAATTAAGATTAATTAACCTAATAACTATTTAACCTAATTAACTGCAGTTAATTAGCTAAACAGTCCCTGACAGTTGGGACCCACCTGTCAGGTTGACCAAATCAACTGTCAACGTTGACTACTGACGTCATGCTGATGCATTAATTAATTTTCGAATTAAATTAATTTATTAAATCCAGAAAATTGATTAAAACTTTAAAAATAAATATAAAATAATCCGTAACTCGGATGAAAAAAACTTTGTACATGAAAGTTGCTCAGAACGACAAGGCGAATCCGGATACGTAGCCCGTTCGCCCGCCACACATCCCTAGCATAGCGAACACGCAACTTTCCCCTCTGATTCATCTGTCCGAAAACGCGAAACACCGGGGATACTTTCTCGGATATTTTCCTCCCTTCGCCGATATCACCTCCTACCGCGTTAGGGCACACCTGGCACCGTTACTTGTCATGTCATGCATCGTTATGCAACTGTTTGCATTGTATTCATTGTTTCTTCCCCCTCTTCTCTCCGGTAGACTACGAGACTGACGCCGCTGCTGGTGCCCCGATCGACTACTATGTTGACGACCCCTCCTTGCCAGAGCAACCAGGCAAGCCCCCCGCCCTTGATCACCAGATATCGCCTATTCCTTCTCTATTGCTTGCATTAGAGTAGTGTAGCATGTTACTGCTTTCGGTTAATCCTATTCTGATGCATAGCCTATCATTGTTGCTACAGTTGTTACCCTTACCTGCAATCCTAAATGCTTAGTATAGGATGCTAGTATTTCATCAGTGGCGTTACATTCTTGTCCGTCTGCCATGCTATACTATCAGGCCGTGATCACCCGGGAGGTGATCACCGGTATATACCTATATACATAGTACATGATACATGTGGTGACTAAAGTCGGGTCGGCTCGTTGAGTACCGCGGTTGATTCATGGATTGGGGGGCTGAAAGGACATACTTTCCCGGCGGCCCTCTGTGTGGATCTTTGTGGTGGAGCGACATGGCAGGTTGAGACCACCTAGGTGAGAGGTGGGCCTGGCCCTGGTCGGCGTCCGCGGTTACATCAATTAACATGCTTAACGAGATCTTGGTATTTGATCTGAGTCTGGCCACTGGCCTATACGCACTAACCAACTACGCGGGAACAGTTATGGGCACTCGACGTTGTGGTATCAGCCGAAGCCTTCTTGACGTCAGCGACTGAGCAGCGCGCGCCGGATTGGACCGTAAGCCTGCGCTTGTATTAAGGGGGCTAGGTCTGCTTCCAGACGCGGACGCAACGTGAAGGTGTGCAATGGGCGATGGGCCCAGACCCCTGTGCGCATAAGATTTAGACCGGCGTGTTGACCTCTTTGTTGTGCCTAGGTGGGGCTGCAACGTGTTGATCTTCTGAGGCCGGGCATGACCCAGGAAAGTGTGTCCGGCCAGAGGGATCGAGCGTGTTGGGTAATGTGGTGCACCCCTGCAGGGAAGTTTATCTATTCGAATAGCCGTGATCCTCGGTAAAAGGACGACCCGGAGTTGTACCTCGACCTTATGACAACTAGAACTGGATACTTAATAAAACACACCCTTTCAAGTGCCAGATACAACCCGATGGTCACTCTCTCACAGGGCGACAAGGAGAGGATCGCCGGGTAGGATTATGCTATGCGTTGATACTTGTTGAACTTACCATCTACTCTCTTCTACATGTTGCAAGATGGAGGCTGCCAGAAGCGTAGTCTTCGACTGGACTAGCTATCCCCCTCTTATTTTGGCATTCTGCAGTTCAGTCCACCGATATTGCCCCTTTACACTGATACCCATGCATATGTAGTATAGATCCTTGCTTGCGAGTACTTTGGATGAGTACTCATTGTTGCTTTTCTCCCTCTTTCCCCCTTTCCATTCTTCTCGGTTGTCGCAACCAGATGCTGGAGCCCAGGAGTCAGACGCCACCTTTGACGACTCCTACTATACCGAGGGTGCCTACTACTACGTGCAGGCCACCGACGATGACCAGGAGTAGTTTAGGAGGATCCCAGGCAGGAGGCCCGCGCCTCTTTCGATCTGTATCCCAGTTTGTGCTAGCCATCTTATGGCAACTTGTTTAACTTATGTCTGTACTCAGATATTGTTGCTTCCGCTGACTCGTCTATGATCGAGCACTTGTATTCGAGCCCTCGAGGCCCCTGGCTGGTATTATGATGCTTGTATGACTTATTTTATTTTTAGAGTTGTGTTGTGATATCTTCCCGTGAGTCCCTGATCTTGATCGTACACATTTGCGTGTATGATTAGTGTACGATTGAATCGGGGGCGTCACAAAAAACCTTTAAGAAAATACACCCACAAAACTTTTAAGAAAATACGAGCAAAGGTACTGACCTCAAACATATAGCCATTTGCTCCTTCATAGATGCATCTCTGGACTCATCAACAAGTAATGCACATTTACTATCTCAAATCTCCCCAAGAATGACTTTGGTGGTCTCTTGTAAAGAAGCCTTGCATAAATCCAGTTGTATCTCATGTGAAGTCAGTTTATGGTTATCTCCTGCATCCCCAAACAATTTTTTCACCTTTGGGTCTTTCTTTATGAACAAGTCCAACAACTCTCTAAAGTTACCCTTATTCATTGAGCTAGTAGACTCATCATGACCACGAAAGGCAAGAACTTGTAGTAGCAAAAATTTGACAATACCCATTATAATCAAGAGACGAGCTTTGTATTCTTCTTCTTTCTTATTAGAACCCCTATCAAACACATGTGGCAAATTTTGTCTTTGATTTTTGAAATCCTCATAATGTTGCCTAAATTTATTATGAGCACTATCATGCTTGCCAACATGCTGATTGAAAACTTTAGGCCCATCCGTCCAAGATTTAAATCCATTTTTCGTGAATGCTTCAATAGCATAGTTTTCAGCTCTTGGTTGCTTAAACAGAAAACAACAAAAGCAAAAGGTTGTGTTTTTTCAATGCTATATTCCAACCAGCCGCGATGATCATTGAACCAATAATCATGAAAGCTTCTACCATTTAACTGTTCATATGTATGATTAGTTGGTTGGCATGGACCCATACTAATGTACTCCCTTCTAGCAAGATCTGTAATGTCTGCATCCAAATCCTCAATTGGTATTCTCTTACCAGGGTCTGCTTCAATATCACCGGGCTTGAGTTGAGCTACAATACGAGGGGTATTATCAATTGTCTGAATTGAAGGACCCGTTTCTGCAGTCCCAATGGTTCGAACTTCAAAAAATGAATTCAATGTCCTATTTCTTTTACTCATCTTGCCTTCCTGTAACATTATATGAAAACAAAATTACTAAATGTCAAAAATTTGTTTTCCCATCTAAGTATCTAACAAATAGTGGCATCAAGCAACAATGGTGTCATCTAGAAGTTGACAAAAACCATCATCAAATAGTAGTATCTACAAACAGAAATTGGGGTTTGGAAGAACTACCTTTGCTCTTGTTGTTGTCAGCTCTGTATTGCGGCCGCTGAGGAGAAAGGCGCCTCCTGGAAAGGGCCACCTCGCCGGCAGTTCGCCGGGGTCGCCGCCTCGCCGGACAGGGCAGCAGCCCATGACGACCGGCAGGGGTAGCGGCTGGATAGGTGTGTCTCGCCGTCTTGGTAGAGGTGGAGAAGGGGACTGAAAGGGGGGCTGGATAGGCAGCACGACGACCGGCAGGGGTAGCGGCGGCGAGCGGCGCCGGCAGGAAGGGACGCGGCGACGCCTAGGGTTCGTGAAGTTGGGGGAGGGGCGGCGGACAGGTTCCTCTGCTTCTGTTATGTTCGTGCAAACTCTAGTTGGGTGGAAAGGCTCTCGCCTAGGCAGCTGGGTCGTTGGCCTGGGCTGCCTGGGTTTTGAAGTGGCTGCGCCCCAGGCCAACTTTTTTTGTATATATGGGCCTAGAAATTTCTCTGCGGCCAGGCAGTGGCCTGGGCTGCCTGGGGCCAGCTCCGCCCATGCCCACAGGTTCACCCACCAGTTCTTGGCCGTTGTGCTTGGGATCTACACTGGCCCCCATAAACCAACACTAGTCTTTCCTGCGCATTTTTTCCTTACTCATGCACATTTAGGATCAACTACCCTGTCATTCACCCATGTCAAAATGCTCTAAACCAAACACACTTAACTTTAATGTTTCTTTAGGATGGCTTCTAAAAAGATACACCTTCTTGGTATGAGTAGTCTATCATTCCTATTAAGTCGGGATGTCATAGCCGGCAGACGCCGGGGCGACGAAACACCATTGTCCAAATTATACATCCATCGAAGAAAACAACGGGAATCAGGTAATTTGCGTTAGTGCAGCAATATTTCCTTTTTACAGCCAGCCACTCCCGGCTCCCCAAAGCCTTTTTCTTCTCTTTTTCAAGAACACCCTCTTCGTGTGGAAAAACAGTCAGGCAGGCCCCACACGCCCATACTCCAGCAGACAGCGAGGCTCGGCCGCCGTACGTTCTCCGAATATTTCAAGCAGCACCCCCCTCCCCGGCGAAACAGGATAAGATCAGGTCACGCCGCTTCCGCCCACCTTTCCTCCCCTGCTCGCACACCGCTGCGCACCGCGGGGCCCAGCTGCTCCCTTTCCCCCCACGCCTTTCTTTTCCTTGGCACCTTATCATCTCCTCCCCACCGCCGCCCGCCCCCACGATTCTCATTTCCTCCCACACTCCCTCTCGTACCTGAAACCCTTATCTAATCACACTTGCGGAGGAATACGACTCTTAGCAGATAAGCAAGAGAGGATTAGCATAGCATAGGATGCCCCGTCCCGTTCACACGCTAAACGCCTCCGGCCCCGATCAGGCGGCCGAAGAAAGCTCATCTCGTCTGCCTGCCCCTTCGAAACCTTAAACAACATCATCATCACACTAGATTACCAGATGGGAGATCGCGCCGCTTAATTTGAATGCCCAGTCGCTGCAGAAACGTACTACGTGCGAGCTATACTAATCGAGAGAGATTAAGGTTTGTGATCCGCCTGCTGCTTTAGTTTCCACCTCCCCAGGTTAACTAGTCCGGATCGCGGTTCTCTCCTGCTTCGTTAACCGGTGTACTACGCTTTTCAAAAAAAAAACGTGTACTACGTGGCGACCCGTCAAAGAGCTTCTCGATTTCCACTCTTTCTATAGCAGTTATGAGCTTTTGCTCTCGTGAGGAAGCCATTGTTTGTGCCAGATGATCTACAGACCGCTTGCTGCTCATGTAATCTTCAACTTTTTGGGAGGGAAAGGTTATGCCACCTCTGTGAAAGGAAAATGTTTTTTCTTTCCGTATGCTTAGCTTTTAGATTAGCTGGCTAATAGTAGCAATCAGCTAAAGAGGCCTAAAGCGAATCGCTAACAACTGGATGATGCTTATCGGATGAGGCAGGCATGCATAGGACTCATCACCCACCATTTCTACCTGTCTGCTGCCACCAGCAAACACCGCTGGTCATAGCAACAATTAAACCAGTAATCTGTCACCAACGACATCAGCTCAACATCATTATCCTTTAATCGATGAGAACATGGTTAAGAACTCGTAGCTTTGCTGACAGAAACGGCCACTTCATGTTGCCGTTGTCATTGCCATGCCATTGCCAACCAGGTGATTCAAGAAGAGGCCAACAGACAAACAGACAAACACAACAAATTAATGTTCTCTTATGTGTAGAGACCTCTTGATTATACAGTAGCAGCAGTGGCAGCAGCACCATCTCGCCAACCTAAATTCGGCCTACGTTTCAGCTAGTTGTATCCAGCGTTTTGCAGATCGGAGAGGGAGAATGACCTTGGAGATCGGAATGAGCTCGTGTTCGGATTGATTGTGTTCCTACTCATGACGCTCGCTTTCTGGGACGCGCTGTGCAGGCTGCGCGGAGGGAACCTGGGCGACGCCGGGGCCTTCTCCCTCCTGCCATTGCCGCTGCCGTTATCCTCGTCGTCGCCGTCGTCCGAGCGTTCTTCCTCCTCCTCCTCGTCCCCCTCCACCACAGTGTGGTCGAGGGAGAGGAGTGGCGGCAGGTACGTGGTGACCAGCGAGCTGCAGGAGGCCCTCCGCCGCGACCATGCCGCCAGCACGCGGCGGCGCTTGTTGAAGGGGTTCTCCGGCTTGGCGATCTCCTTGGCCGCCGCCTTGGCTGCAGCCTCGGCCAGGCTCGTGAAGGATTTGGACTTGCCGGCGTAGAAGTTCGAGAGGCCCCTCCTGCGATTAATTTCATTCATCTTGGTCAGTTAATGTTCCAGGGCAAACACTCCATGGGTACTACTGTAGTTGCATATTTGCAGAGCAGTATTTGGCCTGTTGTTGATGCACAGCTAGGCTATTCACATGCCCGGGATTTCAGCTAATTACACACAGCAAATTAAATCCATCCATGATCTTTATCAGTTTGACTAGCAGAAAGATGCGAACTTTCTCCGTAGTCTGTCCTAACTAATGCAAAGTTCAACAGAACGGGCATACTGGTTTTCTAGCTCCAGTTTTGTGATCTACTAGAGCCCAATGATTACACCAGAAGAACACAACTGGCCGAGGAATCAAAACAGATTTTTTCATCAAGGAGGAAAAAAATCCATCTTTTTCTCTAAGACTGTTGGACTAAGAAATATCCTATTTGACCAAGAAAAACTTGAAGAGATCACAACAAGATCATACAAATTTAGCAAAAACCTCCGGTAAATAATTAATAATAAAGCAAGGAGCAAGAGGATGGGGAAGAAGAAAGCTTACTTGCTGGGCAGCGCGTCCTCGAGGGACTCGAGGGTCCCGAGCCCCATAGCGAGCACTTCATCCACGGGCGCCTTGGCCTCGCTCTCCACCTCCTCCTCCTCTCCCTCCTCCTTCTCCGACGTGGAGTCTTCCCCGATCGAGGAGCTGTCCGAGGAGGCCGCCCCGATCGAGGAGGCATCCGATAGCGCCTCCTCCAGCTCTCGCAGCTCCTCCGTCCCAACCTCCTCCCCCTCCTCCTCCTCAACGTAGAACCCGTTGGGTCCGCCGCCCCGATTCGTCTCCGGCTCCTCCGAATCCGGCCGCTGCTTCCCCTTCCCCGCGCCGCGGAACCCGTGCCCGCGCGCCATCCCCGGCGCCAGCGCCGTCGACATGCGCACGCCCGCGGCTGGCTAAGCAAGATCCAGCGAAAATCACGGAAGATCACGCGCGGATCGGCGGGTGGGTGGGTGCGTCCGCCGAGAGATTGACCACGCCGAGCCGGAGCACACAGACGAGGACAAGAAATCTTCGAGAGAGAGAGAGAGAGAGAAGGAAAGAGAGAGGTGGAGAGAGAAGGGGAAGGAAGGATTGGATAGAGATGCTGAGCTAGGCCAGGAGGACTAGGAAAGGAAAAACAGGGGGGCGTTTTCTATAGTTACAGGACGACGCCGGAGCGGTCCATGCGCCTTGTCCAGGCGTGCGAGCCTGGCGCAGGAGGTGGCCGGTCTCTGTCCGCCTGGCGCGCGGGCCACCCGTGGTGGCACCGCTCTCCATGGACTCGGTGTACATTATGGCGGGCTGACCTGAAGACATACCGGTATCGCTGTGCGTGATACGGTCGAGCGTATGGTATACGGGGTAAGTATACGGTGGGCGTACGTGTGCGATCCGGCTTGGTCTCCTGGGCCGGTCGCACGTGTGTGCCGCGGCCGGGAAGCGTGTGCCGCGGTGCGGGGTGACAGGTGGGGCGTAGTGCGCGTACACGCGTTGGATGGATGATGGATGGACGGATCGCTTTCTGCTGTCATGAGTCATGACTCCTCTGTCCACCCAAACCCAGGTTCAGCTGGCTGCAGGGTCTCTGGATGGCCCGACAATTTTTGGTTGCCGATCGGCGATGCTGCCCCGGCATCGATCCAAGAAGTGGTCCGATTCACAATCAAGCACAAGTGTCCGGTTTGATGCCATACTTGATGCTCCAACCACGACCACAATCCACAACGTGCTCCACTTGGAGTAGTCAAAACCGCAAAAGGGTAATCGTGGCTGTCGTTCGACAGCATTTTGGCTCAAGGTGAACTGTTACTGAGCTGACCTTGCACTGTGTGAGCTGTGCATGCTGCTCTCCAGGTCATTTGGTTAATTACCTTGACCAGAGAAGTAATCCTGCATGCATGGTCACTGATGGGGATGGCCTGGATAAACATAATGACCAGGCGCCACTTGATGCTCCTGCATGCACGCACAGCGTCCGATGTATACCTTATCTTGACCCCATGCGTTTGGCCTTGTCATTTGTTTTCTTCGCCCTGGCAATAAGCGGTGCTTGCATGTTCAGTGGTGCCCGTTTGTTGTCAAATCTGCCAAAAGGCGCCCGTTTTGTTGCTCCGATAAAGCAAATCCCACCCCTCAAGCAGGCGAGCACGTCCGTCAACAATGATCGATCACGTCTCAAGTAATCTCTTCTACATCTAGATATCTCAATTAAGAAATCTCAAATCCATACTACTGCTTGTAATGTGAAACTTAATCTAAACGGAATTCGTCTGCCTCCGTCGTGGCCATGTCCAGCGGCCGGCTTCGTCCCTCAAAGTGTTGCTCTGGTCGCCGACAAGATAGAGTAGGACTTGGGACACGCACCAGATCACGGGACTCAAGCACTGCCATCTCTCATGCTCTATTCTTTCTCGTCAGAGTCCGGAGCCTTCATGATGTCGGAGGATGTGAGATCGATGATTGATTCGTCGTAGGAGGAGCCGATGACGTCCACCATGACGCGGTTGCGGCTTCCGGTGTAGGATCGAAAGCATATTTAGAGGGGGATGATTAGACTACTTGACCAAATAAAAATCTATCATTTTCCTAATTTTAGTTGCGGGTAAATTTTAGCAATTAGCACAAGTCAAACAATCAACATACACATGCAATTATAAGAGTATAGCAGCGGATAGTTAACCATTGCATATGAAGGTGAGGGGAGGGTTTGGAGAAGGCAAACGCAATGGAGACACAGAGATTTTTGGCGTGGTTCCGGTAGGTGGTGCTATCGTACGTCCACGTTAATGGAGACTTTAACCCCTGAAGGGTAACGGTTGCGCGAGTCCACGGAGGGCTCCACCCACGAAGGGTCCACGAAGAAGCAACCTTGTCTATCCTACCATGGCCATCGCCCACGAAGGACTTGCCTTACTCGGGTAGATCTTCACGAAGTAGGCGATCTCCTTGCCCTTACAAACTTCTTGGTTCAACTCCACATCTTGACAGAGGCTCCCAGCCGACACCTAACCAATCTAGAAGACACCACTCTCCAAAAGGTAAAAGATGGTGTGTCGATGATGAACTCCTTGCTTTTGTGCTTCAAATGATAGTCTCCCCAACACTCAACTCTCTCTCTCTCTCTCTCTCATATTTGGCTATGGTGGAAAGATGATTTGAGTGAAAAGCAACTTGGGGAAGGCTAGAAATCAAGGTTCAAATGGTAGAAATGGAATATCTTGATCTCAACACATGAGTAGGTGGTTCTCTCTCAGAAAATGTATGGTGGAAGTGTAGGCATGTTCTGATGGCTCTCTCACTATTTGAGAAGAGGGTGGAGGGGTATATATAGCCTCCACACAAAATCCAACCGTTACACACATTTGACTCATCTCGATGGGACCGAATGGTTAAACTCAGTGGCACCAAAAATGTGAACGTTAGGAATCTCGGTGGGACCGACTGGAACAACTCGGTGGGACCGATGTTCTAGGGCTTAGGGCAAACATCATCTCGGTGGCGCCGATTTCATCAACTCGGTGAGACTGAAGTGAAACAATAAGCAACAGAGAGTCTGTCAAGCCAACTCGGTGAGACCGATTGCATAACTCGGTGAGACCGAAATAAATGCAACAAGTCACAGAGTGTTGGCAAGGCCATCTTGGTGAGACCGAGATCCGTATTGGTGAGACCGAACTGTTAGGGTTTCTTGCAGTGCCTATGTCATATGAACTCGGTGGCTCCGGGTAGAAAGAATCGGTGGGGCCGAGTTGGAGTTTAGGGTTTTGACATATTTGGATGGAGAAAGTGGCTGAGGGTTTTGGAGCAATATCACTAAGCATTTGAGCAAGCAAGCCATTAAGCAATACATCATCCCCTTTTAATAGTATTGGCTTTCCTATGACTCAATGTGATCTTGGATCACTAAAATAAAGATGATGAGTCTTGAGCTTTTGCCAATATTTGTCCTTAGCATTTTGAGGGGTCCACATCTCTAGTCCATGCCATGCCATTCATTGAACTTCCTGAAATATTTATCTTGAATGGATATTAGTTCAATGAGCTATATGTTGTTATGAATTACCAAAACCACCAGGGGATTAGTTGCACTTTCAATCTCCCCTTTTTTGGTAATTGATGAGAACATATAGATCAAAGCTTCGACAAATGATAAAATGATTGAAATAATCGTCGCTTTGAGAAGTATGTGATAAGCAAGAGCTCCCCCTAAATTTGTGCATTATTTAAAATTTGTGTTTGAATGCAAATGCACAATCGATTAGGATCATGGGTCACTCTTCCATGTCACATACATTTTGGTGGAGCGCACAGAATGATAAGAGTGAAATAACACGCACACACCACCAAATACATAAGTGAATGATCATACACAAGAAATTATAGAGATAAGCATGAAACACACATTAAGCATAGTATGATCAATCACAACACAAAGTATCTCACAAGCATAAAACAATAAGTAGTGCAAACCAAACGGACAAAGTAGCAACTGGCAATAAAAACCAACGAGCAAAAGAACGAGACACACACTCTCTCTCTTTCGAAGCCTATGATCTATGCATTTTCTCCCCCTTTGGCAACAAGTTACTGAAAATCTTGAAAATGTATAGTGCTATACAACACTCTAGGCATGATCTCCGGGAGCTCCTGAAGGGGTCTTCTGGCTTGTTGCTTCGGTGTGCGTAGATGGCGTTGAGAGAACTGCTTCTGCAAATGCCTCGACTGATGTCTGCTGAGCTGGTGGTGTTGAAAGTGGTGGTGGCACTTTAGCAGTGGCGGCAGGGGCAGAGTGGGTAGTCTTGGTGTCTGCTACTAGCATAGCTGAAGACCTGGGTACCCTTGGCACTGTCTGAAACCTCTCAGTGGTAGTGTCATCATTACCATCTTCAGCATCATCTCTCAGCTTCTCCACAATAGATTGTATCTCAGTGACCTTGACATCAAGATTGTACATTTTGTCCTCCACTATCCGCTCTAGGCTCTCCTGGTTCTTGGCTAAGTTGGCCAGGCTTCGCTCAATCCTCAATGTTGCTTCCAGTAGATACATCAATTGGTCTTGCTTTGATTTGAGATTGACTATTGAAGCATTTGGTGCATTTGCTGCCTTTGCTGCTTTTGCTGCTACTGTTGCCTCTGCCTTCTCTTGAGCCTCAACTGAAGTTGGACGTGAAGCGTCCATCACCACTTCATTATCTTCAAACTCTGGCTGAAGAGGAAGGTGCTCTCTATCAACTAGATATGTGCCTGTACCAGCCTTGGAGTTGATAAGCATCTGGATGTGTGGTGGATATCCACATGACCTCTTCTGGTCAGCAGCTGTCCTTTTGATTGTCTCAACAATTAGGCTCATGAATTTGAACTTCTGTGGAACATCAAACAAGTAGAGCAGGTTGATGGAGTGGCCACGAATCATTCTCTCATCTCCAGATTTGGGCAACAAGGTGTGCCTCAAAATGTAGTTCGTGGTGGCCAAACCAACAAGCAAATAATATATCGATCCAAACTTGTGAGTGTCCAAATACTTGTCAGAAATGGGCTTGCACACGTGTGCCATAGATTTGTGATCCATCCTGGGCTTCCCGTAGACATCAATATCATTTTCATCTTCTTCTGGGGCATTGATGAGAGCAGCCCACTCAGAGATAGATGAGTGGTATCTGGTGCCCTGAGTCGTCCACACAATTCTGCCATTCGGATAAAAGTGTGTTGTGGTGTAGAATTGTATTACCATCTCATCATTCCATTTTGTAAGATTTTGTCCAACAAAAGCATCAACTCCTGTAAGCCTGAAGCTCTCATGAACATGGCGGAAGTAGTCTTCATTTGCATCGATGTACTTCCAATCCACCCACTTCATATCACTCATAATGGGCTTCTTGTCAAGCAAAACTATTTCATAGAAATCTTAATGTTAACGGGTGCGGAAATGATAGTCACAAGCTGTTCTCCTCCTCACTGAGTATAGATCCACTTTCCTCCATTCTCTCAGTCCTTTGTCTTTCCCGAGCTTCATATTTTCAGCAACTGGATGTCCATCATCATGATCTGGAATCCTTGGCTTCAACTTTCTGAGCACTTGTGGCTCTTCATCTCCTTGAACCTCTGGCACTGGGGCCTTGTTCTTTTCAGCAGCTGGGATGTTCCTAGTTGACCTCTTGGGTGCAGCAGCTTTGGGTTTAGACTTGGAGGGGTTTGCAGACTTCATATCATCAGACATCAATTTCTGAGTCTTGGTAGGAGGTGCATTGGCTTGCTGTTCCTCCTCTTCTTCTTCATCTGTAGTGTGTTTTTCAAATTCAGCCATGGGATCAACAATTTTGCACCATCTACCTCTTTTCCTTTCTTTCTTCTTTCCTACAGCTTTGTCAACCTTGGACTGAGGAACTTTCCTGACAACAGTCCTTTCCTTGGCACATGGCTTGGTAGCACCTGTAGTGCCATATTCTTTCTTTAGCACTTTCTTCTTTGTTGAAGTGACCTCTTCTTCAACCACAAAATCCTCATCCTCACTTTCTGAGGTTCTCTTTTTCCTTGTTCTTGTGGAAGCTTTAGGCAGATTTCTTGGAGTGCTTCTGCTGCCCTCATCATAGATTCCACTAGGGCTTGTGCCCTCACTAAGATTAACCTCTTCCTCTGACTTGTTCTGGCTATCACTTGCATCAGACATCTTGCAAAGCAGACCCTATGAATAGATAGATGAGCATCACAAAAAGCAACTGGTTTTGCAAAAATTTGAGTCCAAACTTTAGTTTTAGTTTTATACAGAAGGCATTTCAGAGCTACCGACATGATCATCTTGGTGACACCGAAGCACTTATAGAGCCAAAACACACAAAATCGGTTAGACCGAGTTGTGGTTCGGCGGCTCTGAGATGCTAGGGTTTCACTGAGATTTTACTGTCGGTCTCACCGATTAGTACATTTCGGTGGCACCGAGTTGTACTTAGTGCAATGGCCAGAGCCAATCGGTGGGACCGAAAGTTTCATTTCGGTCGGTCCGAGATGAGTTTGGCGGAAACCTAACCCTAATTTTTTTCTTTGAATCTAAACTATTTGAGCTTTTCTATGGATAGAAGGATCTGAAACGTGGCAAGATACATGGCATTATCCTTGTGCTTAGAATCGGAAAGGGGATAGCACGAGGAGTCGAATCGTACCCTAGTTCAGTGATGATCCTCTACAGTGACAACGACGGTGGAGATTCCCGTTGACAGCGACGGAGACCTGCGGCGAAGGCGCACAGGTGAAGACGACGACGATCCGGAGAACAAGGGGGCGGCAGCAATGGGGCGCATGCATGAGTGGTTTGAAGTGATTTTCAACCGTACGGGTCCCCTGAATATATAACCATGTGCTGTCGGTGGCACCGAATGGAATGTTTCGGTGGCGCCGAGATGCAAAACTGTGTACAGTTATTGCAACTCGGTGGGACCGAGTCATTCCAATCGGTATCACCAAGATGAAAACCTAGATCAGTCTAGTGCTTTTGGTGGGACCGAGTTTGAGTTGTTGGTCTGACTGAAATGCATAAGAAGGTTTTGGAAAGCAGCCCTTGACGGATCGGTGGCTCCGAGTGCTCCTCACCCAGAGGGTCCGAAAGAGACTTGTTCAATTTTTGTGATGTAGCATGAATAGAGTTTGAGACGAGAAAAGCATAGATAGCTAGAGAAGGTTCTTAGGCATTCTTGTCCATCCATTTGGCCAATAAAAAACAAGACAATCAAAACAACAAATGTATGCCCTCGAGTGGAGAAATTATGCAACCAACATGCTCACACAATAAGATAGCAAATGAAACATGTGTCAAAGCATGCACAACAATGTAGCATTTATCAAGCAATTGGCGATGACTAGGTCATCTATATATGAGTATATTGACTTAGGAGTCAAATGAGAACATTTGATCGTAGGTCATACTCATCGTTTAAGCACAAGTGGAGTTACCACTTTTACATAAAGCATTACTGTGTTCACACCATTAGAGTTGCTTTAGCTCATTTTTTAGAGCAAAGCTCCCCCTAGATGTGATATCCCCCCTAAGAGGGATGAACTAACCTTGGGTTTTGTCAATGATGATGTCAAGTAGATAGTGAAGATGTGGATGCTCAAAGTTGATGTAGATCATTTGGAGCAACCCATTGGAGTGTTGCACTTTCAATACCTACACGGGTTAGTCCCACAAGGAACATACAAGGATATCCATAGACATAGAGTGAATTGCACATATGATGATGTCCATGAAAGCGTTAGGTTACCTTGTCCCTTGTCTTACCAACAAGAGGGTTTGTGACTCCATGAACTAGTGTAAGATATGAAAGTTGATTGCACAAGTCCTTGCTAAAATGAATATGAGTGAAGTATGTTGGCGGAGTCACCCTCAAGAACACTCTAGTTCTTCTTCTTTGGGATCTTCATCAACTTGATGGGAATCCTTGGAGTTGTAGTCGAACTTGATGACGTAGAGCTTGACGTAGTCTTGGGAACCCACTTGACCATGGCCTTAGGAGCTTCTTCAAATGAGTCAATCTCTTCTTGAAGCTTGTCCTTACCTTTTGACTTGTGGTCTTGTGGTGGAAGATCATCTTGAGCTTGTGTTTGCTCAAAAGAAGTGGGTCATACTTCTCTTGTTGAGCAACAAACTTCGTCTTGGGGTATTGATCTTCATCCCACTCAACTCCATTGGCATTGAACTTTCGTTCAAAACCAACACCTTGATTCTTTCGGTGTCTTCCTTGCTTGCATACAATTTCCTCAAATTGCTTACTCCCGGCAAGGCTCTTGTAAACAACTTTCTCTATAATTCCCTTCAATAAGCTATTTTCTTGCTTGAGTGTAACTTGTCTAAGAGAATCATTAGTGGAATCAAGAGAACTACTAGAAGTAACAATATTGGATTTAGCATTGTTATTGTTACTACTAGAGGAAGAATCCTTTTTGCTCTTGTTGCTAGATTTTACTTGTGGCATATAAGTAGATGAGAGGAGACGTTTGGCAATGTAAGAAGAACTCTTCTTTAGAAGACCATCATTGATAGATTTTAGGAACTCATGCTCTTACTCTAAATTTAGCTTCTCGAAGCATAGCTTCTCATTAGTCCTTAGGAGCTCTCTATGATCCTCTTGAGTTGTTTCATGAGCTAACATAAGAGTGTTTAGTTCTTTAGTTAGACGCTCAATCTCTTTCTTATCATTGTCATTTGTTTCATCTTGATTAGCATGATTACTAGCAGGTTCATCATAGTTTTCATTACTAGTTTTGTCAACAAGTAAATCATCATCACCTAGCAAATCATATTCATCACTATTAAAATCAACATACTCGGGATGTGATACCTTGGGGCCTTTAGCCATGAAGCTGTTGGGGAACATAGTAATTCAAAAAAATTCCTACGATCACGCAAGATCTATCTAGGAGATGGATAGCAACGAGACGGGAGAGTGTGTCCACGTACCCTCGTAGAACGAAAGCGGAAGCGTTCGGTAACGCGGTTGTGATAACCCACAAGTATAGGGGATCGCAATAATTTTCGAGGGTAGAGTATTCAACCCAAATTTATTGATTCGACACAAGGGGCGCCAAAGAATATTCTCAAGTATTAGCAGTTGAGTTGTCAATTCAACCACACCTGGAAAACTTAATATCAGCAGTAAAGTATTTAGTAGCAAAGTAGTATGGAAGTAACGGTAATGGTGGCAAAAGTAATAGTAGCAGTTTTGTAGTAATTGTAACAGTGGCAACGGTAAAGTAACTAAGCAAAGATCAATATGTGAAAAGCTCGTAGGCATTGGATCAGTGATGGATAATTATGTCGGATGCGATTCTTCATGCAACAGTTATAACATAGGGTGACACAGAACTAGCTCCAGTTCATCAATGTAATGTAGGCATGTATTCCGAATATAGTCATACGTGCTTATGGAAAAGAACTTGCATGACATCTTTTGTCCTACCCTCCCGTGGCAGCGGGGTCCTATTGGAAACTAAGGGATATTAAGGCCTCCTTTTAATAGAGTACCGGACCAAAGCATTAACACTTAGTGAATACATGAACTCCTCAAACTACAGTCATCACCGGGAGTGGTCCCGATTATTGTCACTTCGGGGTTACTGGATCATAACACATAATAGGTGACTAATGACTTGCAAGATAGGATCAAGAACTCACATATATTCATGAAAACATAATAGGTTCAGATCTGAATTCATGGCACTCGGGCCCTAGTGACAAGCATTAAGCATAGCAAAGCCATAGCAACATCAATCTCAGAACATAGTGGATACTAGGGATCAAACCCTAACAAAACTAACTCGATTATATGATAAATCTCATCCAACCCATCAGCGCCAGCAAGCCTACGATGGAATTACTCATGCACGGCGGTGAGCATCATGAAATTGGTGATGGAGGAAGGTTGATGATGACGACGGCGAAGGATTACCCTCTCTGGAGCTTCGAACGGACTCCAGATCAGTCCTCCCGAGAGAGTTTAGGTCTTGGTGGCGGCCCCGTATCATAAAACGCGATGAATCCTTCTCTCTGATTTTTTTCTCCCCGAACGTGAATATATGGAGTTGGAGTTGAGGTCGGTGGAGCCTTAGGGGGCCCACGAGACAGGGGGGCGCGCCCAGGGGGGCAGGTGCGCCCCCACCCTCGTGGACAGGGTATGGGCCCCCTGGTCTTGATTCTTTCGCCAGTATTTTTTATTAATTCCAAAAATATTCTCCGTGAAGTTTCAGGTCATTGAGAACTTTTATTTCTACACAAAAATAACACCATGGCAATTCTGCTGAAAACAGCGTCAGTCCGGGTTAGTTCCATTCAAATCATGCAAGTTAGAGTCCAAAACAAGGGCAAAAGTGTTTGGAAAAGTAGATACGATGGAGACGTATCAACTCCCCAAGCTTAAACCTTTGCTTGTCCTCAAGCAATTCAGTTGACAAACTAAAAGTGATAAAGAAAAACTTTTACAAACTCTGTTTGCTCTTGTTGTTGCAAATATGTAAAGCCAGCATTCAAGTTTTCAGCAAAGATTATGAACTAACCATATTCACAATAACATTTAGGTCTCATGTTTACTCATATCAATGGCATAATCAACTAGCGAGCAATAATAATAAATCTCGGATGACAACACTTTCTCAAAACAATCATAATATGATATAACAAGATGGTATCTAGCCCTTTCTGAGACCGCAAAACATAAATGCATAGCACCTTTGAAGATCAAGGACTGACTAAACATTGTAATTCATGGTAAAAGAGATCCAATCATAGTCATACTCAATATAATTTAATAGTAATGGATGCAAATGACAGCGGTGCTCTCCAACTCGTGCTTTTTAATAAGAGGATGATGACTCAACATAAAAGTAAATAGATAGGCCCTACGCAGAGGGAAGCAGGGATTAGTAGAGGTGCCAGAGCTCGATTTTTGAAACATAGATAAATAATATTTTGAGTGGCATACTTTCATTGTCAACATAACAACCGAGAGATCTCGATATCTTCCATGCTACACACATTATAGGCGGTTCCCAAGCAGAATGGTAAAGTTTATACTCCCCCACCACCAACAAGCATCAATCCATGACTTGCCCGAAACAACGGGTGCCTCCAACTAACAACAATCCTGGGGGAGTTTTGTTTGCAATTATTTTGATTTGGTTTGAGCATGGGACTGGGCACCCCGGTGACCAGCCATTTTCTCGTGAGTGAGGAGCGGAGTCCACTCCTCTTGAGAATAACCCGCCTAGCATGGAAGATACAGATAACCCTAGTTGATACATGAGCTATTCGAGCATATAAAATAGAGTTTCATTTGAAGGTTTAGAGTTTGGCACATACAAATTTACTTGGAACGGCAGGTAGATACCACATATAGGAAGGTATGGTGGACTCATATGGAATAACTTTGGGGTTTATGGAATGGATGCACAAGCAGTATTCCCGCTTAGTACAAGTGAAGGCTAGAAAGAGACTGGGAAGCGACCAACTAGAGAGCGACAACAGTCATGAACATGCATTAAAATTAATCAACACTGAGTGCAAGCATGAGTAGGATATAATTCACCATGAACATAAATATCGTGGAGGCTATGTTGATTTTGTTTCAACTACATGCGTGAACATGTGCCAAGTCAAGCCACTCGAATCGTTCAATGGAGGATACCACCCTATCATACCACATCACAACCATTTTAATAGTATGTTGGCACGCAAGGTAAACCATTATAAACTCCTAGATAATTAAGCATGGCATGAGCAACTATAATCTCTAATTGTCATTGCAAACATGTTTCGTTCATAATAGGCTGAATCAGGAACGATGAACTAATCATATTTACAAAAACAAGAGAGGTCGAGTTCATACCAGCTTCTCTCATCTCAATCAGTCCATTATATATCATCATTATTGCTTTTCGCTTGCACGACCGAACGGTGTGGATAATAATAATAGTGCACGTGCATTGGAATAAGCTGGAATCTGCAAGCATTTAATTCAAGGGAGAAGACAAGGTAATATGGTCTCCTGGTTAAATCAACAATAATGCATATAAGAGCCACTTCAACATTTTCATCATGGTCTTCTCCTCTTGACCCCCAAAGAAAAGAAGGGAAATAAAACTATTTACATGGGAAAGCTCCCAACAAACAAAAAGAAGAACGAGAAATCTTTTTGGGTTTTCCTTTAATTACTACTACCACAGGCATGGAAAGTAAACTAGCTAAAAGCTACAACTATTTTTTTTGGTTTTTCTTAAGGTTATTCAAGCACACAAGAAGAAACCAAGAAAAAGGAAAATAAACTAGCATGGATAGTACAAAGAGAAAGTATGAGCACCGACAATTGGCATGAGTGTGTGAGCATGAATGTAATGTCGGTGAGAAATATGTACTCCCCCAAGCTTAGGCTTTTGGCCTAAGTTGGTCTAGGCCCATGGATGGCCTGGCGGATATCCAAAGTTGTAACTGGGGTCGTACTGAGATGCAGCAGCTATTGCCTGACGAGCTGCAGCTTGGAGGCGAGCTGCTTCCCCCCTCCTCTCGTACTCGTTTGCCTCCTCCTTGGTTATGACATATCTCCCCTTTGCCTGAAAGTCAAAGAAAGTAGGAGCAGGGAGAGCAATATGGACAGCGTGATGTCTGTCAAAAATTAGTCGGTACTGGAGAGGTTGTTCACTCCTCTCAATAAACTGATGGCGAACCATAGCATTAAAATCTAGATAAGCAGGAGGCAACTCCATATCATTTTCATGTATGGGTACCTCAAGAAAATTAGCTAAACAGGTTGCATAGATTCCACCAAACAAATCTCCACTTAAACTATTACGATGCAGCCTTCGTGCAACGATGGCCCCCAAGTTATATTGTTTATCACCTAATACCGCACTCTCGAGGACACTAAGATCTGGAACGCACATGTGGCAAGCCTCATCTTTACCGTTAATGCATCTACCTATAAAGAGAGCAAAATAATGTATGGCAGGAAAATGGATGCTCCCTATGGTAGCCTGCGTGATTTCTCTAGATTCCCCCACAGTTATACTAGCAAGAAAGTCTTTATATTTAGATCTGCGAGGTTCACTAGCATTACCCCACTGCGGGAGTTTACAAGCAGTATTAAAATCTTCTAAGTCCATGGTATAAGATTTATCATAAAGATCAAATAGGACAGTGTGTGATTTGCGTGATGATGTAAATTTAAACCTTCTCACAAAGGAATCAGTTAGGTAGTAGTATTGGGGGCACTTATCTGACACGAAGTCCTCAAGCTCAGCATTACGCACATACGCGTCAAATTCCCCCTTAATTCCTGCTTGGACCATAAAATCTTCTGACGGCCATTCACAAGGCCGCACTTGAGTTTCTCTTGGTAGTTCATAGTCCGGCTCACGTATCGCGAGCCTGGGTCCTTGCTTCTTTGAAGAACCACCTTGGTACATTTTCCTAAACATGTTTCTTCCTCTGAAAAATTTCTGAAATTTTTAGCGACTCAAAATAAAAGTGAACCAAGCTCAACAATATTGATAGCAACTACTCCCACAAGTGCCTAGAGACTATATCATGCATTAGAACTACTTGGGACCCAAAAAAAATTGACATGCAAGCTTAAGAACAGGGTCACCTAAGCAGCAAAAATTTGCAATGAATAAAGCACTAGAACAAAAACTAATTGGACCATTGGAGGAGTCACATACCGAAGAACAATCCCCCAAAGCAGTTTTGTGAGTGGAGCTTTGAGCAAGGAGATCAAAAATCGCAGCAAAACGAGCTAGAACACAAGTTTGAGCTGTGTGTGGATTTTTTCTGGAGGAAGACGAAGTGTGTGGGTGCTGGAATAAGTGGAGGGGGGGCACATGGGGCCCACAAGGCAGCGGGCGCACCCTGCACCCTCGTGGCCAGGTGGTTGCCCCCTCTGGTGTGTTCTCAGTGCCAGATATTCTCAAATATTCTACAAAAAATCATATTTCATTTTCAGGGCATTTGGAGAACTTTTATTGTCGGGGTATTTTTTATTGCAAGGATAACTCAGAAAACAGACAGAAAATACTATTTTGCTTTATTTAATCTAAATAACAGAAAGTAAAAGGAGGGTACAGAGAGTTGTGCTTTCTAACTTCACCCATCTCATGCTCATCAAAAGGAATCCACTAACAAGGTTGATCAAGTCTTGTTAACAAACTCATTCCGAATCGCATGAAACCAGAGAATTTTCGAATAGCACTAGGTTACCTCAACGAGGATATGCACGTCCCCAATAATAAGAATATCATATTTCTTCTTGACAGTAGGAAGAGGAAATTCGAAACCTCCTATAGTAATCGTTGGAATTTTTCCAATAGAATTGATACTGTGGACTTGAGGTTGTTTCCTCGGAAAGTGTACCATATGCTCATTACCATTAACATGAAAAGTGACATTGCCTTTGTTGCAATCAATAACAGCCCTGCAGTATTCAAAAAGGGTCTACCAAGAATAATAGACATACCATCATCCTCGGGAATATCGAGAATAACAAAGTCCGTTAAGATAGTAACGTTTGCAACCACAACAGGCACATCCTCACAAATACCGACAGGTGTTGCAGTTGATTTATCGGCCATTTGCAAAGATATTTCAGTAGGTCTCAACTTATTCAAATCAAGTCTATGATATAAAGAGAGAGGCATAACACTAACACCGGCTCCAAGATCACATAAAGCAGTTTTAACATAGTTTATTTTAATGGAGCATGGTATAGTTGGTACTCCCGGATCTCCTAGTTTCTTAGGTATTCCACCCTTAAAAGTATAATTAGCAAGCATGGTGGAAATTTCAGCTTCCGGTATCTTTCTTTTATTTGTAACAATTTCTTTCATGTACTTAGCATAAGGATTCATTTTAAGCATATCAGTCAAACGCATACGCAAGAAGATAGGTCTAATCATTTCAGCAAAGCGCTCAAAATCCTCATCATCCTTTTTCTTGGATGGTTTAAGAGGAAAAGGCACGGGTTTCTGAACCCATGGTTCTCTTTCTTTACCGTGCTTCCTAGCAACGAAGTCTCTCTTATCATAACGTTGATTCTTTGATTGTGGGTTATCAAGATCAATAGCAGGTTCAATTTCTACATCATTGTCATTGCTAGGTTGAGCATCATCATTAACATTATCACTAGGTTCATGTTCATCACCGGCTTGTGTTTCAGCATCAAAAATAGAAATATCATTGGGATTCTTAGGTGTGTCAACAACAGGTTCACTAGAAGCATGCAAGGTCCTATCATTTTTCTTTTTCTTCTTCTTAGAAGGACTAGGTGCATCAACATTAATTCTCTGAGAATCTTGCTCAATTCTCTTAGGGTGGCCCTCAGGATACAAAGGTTCCTCAGTCATTTTACCCCCTCTAGTCATAACTCTAACATCATTATCATTTTTCTTATTATTTAATTCATTGAGCAAACCATTTTGAGCATTAAGCACTTGTTCTACTTGAGTGGTAACCATAGAAGCATGTTTACTAATAAGTTTAAGTTCACCCTTAACTCTAGACATATAATCACTCAAGTGTTCAATCATATAAGCACTGCGTTTCAATTGTCTACCAACATGAGCATTGAAGTTTTCTTGTTTAACCATAAAGTCATCAAACTCATCCAAGCAATGGCTAGCAAACTTAGTAGACGGGATTTCAGCTTTATCATATCTATAGAGAGAATTTACCTTTACTACCTATGTCGGGTTATCAAGACGATGTATTTCTTCAATAGGTGGTAAATTCTTAACATCTTCAGCTTTAATACCTTTTTCTTTCATAGATTTCTTTGCCTCTTGCATATCTTCAGGACTGAGAAATAGAATACCCCTTTTCTTCGAAGTTGGCTTAGGAGTTGGTTCAGGAAGTGTCCAATTATTTTCATTACTCAACATATTATTCAATAGCAATTCAGCTTGATCAACTGTTCTTTCCTGAAAACACAACCAGCACAACTATCCAGGTGGTCTCAGGAAGCATCGGTTAGTCCATTATAAAAGATATCAAGTATTTCATTTTTCTTGAGAGGATGATCAGGCAAAGCATTAAGTAATTGGAGAAGCCTCCCCCAAGCTTGTGGGAGACTCTCTTCTTCAATTTGCACAAAATTATATATTTCCCTTAAGGCAACTTGTTTCTTATGAGCGGGGAAATATTTAGCAGAGAAGTAATAAATCATATCCTGGGGACTACGCACACAACCAGGATCAAGAGAATTAAACCATGTTTTAGCATCACCCTTTAATGAGAATGGAAATAGCTTAAGGATATAGTAGTAACGAATTTTTTCCTCATGAGTGAATAGGGTGGCTATATCATTTAATTTAGTAAGATGTGCCACAACAGTTTCAGATTCATAGCCATAGAAAGGATCAGATTCAACCAAAGTAATTATCTCAGGATCGACAGAGAAATCATAATCCTTATCAGTAATACAGATAGGTGAAGTAGCAAAAGCAGGGTCATATTTCATTCTAGCATTCAAAGACTTTTCTTTAAGCTTAGCTACTAATTTCTTAAGACCATATCTATCATTGCAAGCAAGAAAAGCTCTAGCAGTTTCTTCATCCATAACGTAACCCTTAGGCACAACAGGCAATTCATATTAGGGGGAGAATCTTCATCACTTTCATCAATATTATCAGTTTCAATAATTTCATTCTCTCTAGCCCTAGCAAGTTGTTCATCAAGAAATTCACCTAGTGGCACAGTATTATCAAGCATAGAAGTAGTTTCATCATAAGTATCATGCATAGCAGACGTGGCATCATCAATAACATGTGACATATCAGAATCAATAGCAGAAGCAGGTTTAGGTGTCGCAAGTTTACTCAAAACAGAAGGAGAATCAAGTGCAGAGCTAGATGGCAGTTCCTTACCTCCCCTCGTAGTTGAGGGATAAATCTAGGTTTTTTCGTCTTTCAAGTTCCTCATAGTGATCAGCAGATATAAATCCCAAGTGACTCAAAGAATAGAGCTATGCTCCCCGGCAATGGCGCCAGAAAATAGTCTTGATAACCCACAAGTATAGGGGATCACAACAGTTTTCGAGGGTAGAGTATTCAACCCAAATTTATTGATTCGACACAAGGGGAGCCAAAGAATATTCTCAAGTATTAGCAGCTGAGTTGCCAATTCAACCACACCTGGAAAACTTAATATCTGCAGTAAAGTATTTAGTAGCAAAGTATGGAAGTAACGGTAACGGTGGCAAAAGTAACAGTAGCAGTTTTCTAGTAATTGTAACAGTGGCAACGGTAAAGTAACTAAGCAAAGATCAATATGTGTAAATCTCGTAGGCATTGGATCAGTGATGGATAATTATGTCGGATGCGATTCTTCATGCAATAGTTATAACATAGGGTGACACAGAACTAGCTCCAGTTCATCAAAGTAATGTAGGCATGTATTCCAAATATAGTCATACGTGCTGATGGAAAAGAACATGCATGGCATCTTTTGTCCTACCCTCCCGTGGCAGCGGAGTCCTATTGGAAACTAAGGGATATTAAGGCCTCCTTTTAATAGAGTTCCGGACCAAAGCATTAACACTTAGTGAATACATGAACTCCTCAAACTACGGTCATCACCGGGAGTGGTCCCGATTATTGTCACTTCGGGGTTACCGGATGATAACACATAATAGGTGACTAATGGCTTGCAATATAGGATCAAGAACTCACATATATTCATGAAAACATAATAGGTTCAGATCTGAATTCATGTCACTCGGGCCCTAGTGACAAGCATTAAGCATAGCAAAGTCATAGCAACATCAATCTCAGAACATAGTGGATACTAGAGATCAAACCCTAACAAAACTAACTCTATTACATGATAAATCTCATCCAACCCATCACCGTCTAGCAAGCCTACGATGGAATTACTCACGCACGGCGGTGAGTATCATTAAATTGGTGATGGAGGAAGGTTGATGATGACGACGGCGACGGATTCCCCTCTCCAGAGCCCCGAACGGACTCCAGATCAGCCCTCCCGAGAGAGTTTAGGGCTTGGTGGCGGCTCCGTATCGTAAAACGCGATGAATCCTTCTCTCTGTTTTTTTCTCCCCGAACATGAATATATAGAGTTGGAGTTGAGGTCGGTGGAGCCTCAGGGGGCCCACAAGACAGGGGGGCGTGCCCAGGGGGGGCAGGCGCGCCCCCACCCTCGTGGATAGGGTGTGGGCCCCCTGGTCTTAATTCTTTCGCCAGTATTTTTTATTAATTCCAAAAATATTCTCCGTGAAGTTTTAGGTCATTCCGAGAACTTTTATTTCTGCACAAAAATAACACCATGGCAATTCTGCTGAAAACAGCGTCAGTCCGGGTTAGTTCCATTCAAATCATGCAAGTTAGAGTCCAAAACAAGGGCAAAAGTGTTTGGAAAACTAGTTACGGTGGAGACGTATCAGGTTGATGTAGTCGAACGTCTTCACGATCCAACCGATCCAAGTACCAAACGTATGGCACCTCCATGTTCAGCACACGTTCAGCACGATGACGCCCCTCGAGCTCTTGATCCAGTAGAGGGTCAAGGGAGAGTTCCGTCAGCACGAGGCGTGGCGACTGTGTTGGTGATGTGATCCGCACAGGGCTTCGCCTAAGCACTACGACAATATGACCGAGGTGGTATATAAAGGAGGAGAGGGAGGAGGCCGGCCCCCTAGGGGCACGCCAAGTGTGGGGAGTCCTACTAGGACTCGCAAGTCCTAGTAGGATTCCCCTTTCCTTTTCCGGAGGGGGAAAGAGGGAAAGGGAGAGGGGGTAGGAAAGGGCAAGGGGGCGCCCCCCTCCCCTAGTCCAATTCAGACTCCATGGGGTGGGGGGGCGCCTCCTCCCTTGGCCTGCCTCCTCTTCTCCCTTATGGCCCAATAAGGCCCAATTACTTCCCCAGGGGGTTCCGGTAACCCCTCGGTACTCCGGTAAAATACCCGAATCACTCGAAACCATTCCGATGTCTGAATACAACCTTCCAATATATGAATCTTTACCTCTCGGCCATTTCGAGACTCCTCATCATGTCCGTGATCTCATCTGGGACTCCAAACAAACTTCGGTCACCAAAACACATAACTCATAATACAAATCGTCATCGAACGTTAAGCGTGCGGACCCTACGGGTTCGAGAATTATGTAGGCATGACCGAGACACATCTCCGGTCAATAACCAATAGCGGAACCTAGATGCTCATATTGGATCCTACATATTCTACAAAGATCTTTATCGGTCAAACCGCATAACAACATACGTCATTCCCTTTGTCATCGGTATGTTACTTGCCCGAGATTCGATTGTCGGTATCCTCATACCTAGTTCAATCTCGTTACCGGCAAGTCTCTTTACTCGTTTTGTAATACATCATCCCGTAACTAACTCATTAGTCACATTGCTTGCAAGGCTTATGGTGATGTGCATTACCGAGAGGGCCCAGAGATACCTCTCCGATACACGGAGTGACAAATCCTAATCTTGATCTATGCCAACTCAACAAACACCTTCGGAGACACCTGTAGAGCATCTTTATAATCACCCAGTTATGTTGTGACGTTTGATAGCACACAAGGTGTTCCTCCGGTATTCAGGAGTTGCATAATCTCATAGTCAGAGGAACATGTATAAGTCATGAAGAAAGCAATAGCAATAAAACTAAATGATGATAATGCTAAGCTCACGGATTGGTCTTGTCCCTCACATAATTCTCTAATGATGTGATCCCATTCATAAAATGACAACACATGTCTATGGTTAGGAAACTTAACCATCTTTGATTAACAAGCTGGTCAAGTAGAGGCATACTAGGGATACTCTGTTTGTCTATGTATTCACACATGTACTAAGTTTCCGGTTAATACAATTCTAGCATGAATAATAAACATTTATCATGATATAAGGAAATATAAATAATAACTTTATTATTGCCTCTAGGGAATATTTCCTTCAGAAGCATCTTCCAATTCCTTCATTTAGTGAGTCAAATATGTCGTAGGAGTTGGATGACACAAGTGCAAGACCAGCAACACCTTCATCTTGAGTATATTCGGTGTCGGAGTGATAGCCTCTCTCGGAGTAGTTGTCGGAGTCGAAACTGGATACCCATTCACCAATGTGAGCTTGATGTCTTCGTCTTGTGTAGATCTTTGATGACTTGTCATTTCTTTCCGAATCCTTGCTTCTACGAGAGGGTCTTCGTTCATAACGATCATCTCTACTCCTTCTCTCTCTTGGAGGTGATTCATCCCTTCTACTTCTCCTTTTTGGCGAGTCTTCTATTTTCTTGTAGGGAGTCGTACACTCATTGGAGTAGTGTCCGGGTCTTCCACAATTGTAGCAATTACGATCATGACTAGAAGATCTTTTGTCATTGTAGGACCTTGACTTGGAGCTTCTCTCTTTGCTTCTATTCTTGTAGAATTTGTTGAATTTCTTCACCATTAAGCTCAATTCTTCATTGGAGACTTGCTTGTCACTTGATGTTGTAGGAGCATCACTTGAAGCTTTGCAGGCACCACTTGACTTGTTGTGGAGCTCATCCTTATCCTTGAGTGACATCTCATGAGCAAAAATTCTACCAATGACTTATGTGGGCTTGAGATCTTTGTAATTGGGCATCATTTGGATCAAAGTGCACACGGTATCATATTTTCCATCCAAGGCTCCAAGGATCTTCTTGATGATGAATTTTTCGGCCATCTCTTTGTTGGGGAACGTGCATGGAAAAAAAATGTCTATGCACATGCAGGATCTATCCATGGAGATGCATAGCTACGAGAGGGGAGAGTGTGTCTACGTACCCTTGTAGACCGTTAAGCGGAAGCGTTTATCACGAGGTTGATGTAGTCGTACTCTTCGCGATCCGATCACGATCCAACTGATCTAGTGCCGAACGGGCGACACCTCCGAGTTTAGCACACGTGCTGCTCGATGACTCCTCCTTCTTGATCCAACAAGTGGGAGAAGAGAAGTAGATGGGATCACAACTAACACGATGGCATGGTGGTGATGGTGGTGGTGCAACACCGACAGCGTTCGCTATGCGTCTCCGGGACGAGGCGATGGAACTACCGAGTAACGGGAGAGAGAGGGGCGCCAAGGCCTTGGTGTGTCCTCTTGGGGTGCCCCTCCCCTCTATATATAGGTGGAGGGGCATGGTAAACAGCCCCTCCAAGCCCTAGGGCGCAGCTAAGGGGGAGAGGACTTGGACTCCAAGTCCAATCCTATTCCTACTAGGACTCCTTCCTCTTTTGCCTTCCCTAGCCACATGGGCTTTTGAAGACTTGGTGCGCCTAGCCCAATAAGGCCAGGGTGCCTCCCCGCAGCCCATGCTAGCCCTTGGGTCGTGGTGGAACCACTTGTGGACTTCCGGACCCCTCCGGAATCCTTCGGAACCTTCTAGAAGCTTCTCGGTACAATACCGAAAAAACTACATCTTTTTCCGGAACCCAAAATATGACTTCCCATATATAAATCTTTACCTCTCGACCATTCCGAGACTCCTCGTGAAGTATGGGATCTCATCCGTTACCACTCATCAAAATACTACTCTAGCATCAACGAACGTTAAGCGTGTGACCCTGCAGGTTCGGGAATTATGTAGTCATGACCGAGACACCTCTCCGGTCAATAACCAATAGCGGAACCTTGATGCCCATATTTATTCCTACATATTCAACGAAGATCTTTTATCGGTTGAACCTTTATGACAACATACGTAATTCCCTTTGTCTGTCTGTATGTTACTTGCCCAAGATTTGATCGTTGGTATCTCTATACCTAGTTCAATCTCGTTACCGACAAGTCTCTTTACTCGTTCCGTAATACATCATCTTGCAACTAACTCCTTAGTCACTTTTCTTGCAAGCTTCTTGTGATGTGTATTACCGAGAGAGCCCAGAGATACCTCTCCGATACACGGAGTGACAAATCCCAATCTCGATTCACACCAACTCAACAGACACCTTCGGAGATACCTGTAGAGCATATTTATGATCACCCAGTTACGTTGTGACGTTTGATAGCACACAAGGTATTCCTCCAGTATCCGGGAGTTGCATGATCTCATGGTCGAAGGAACATGTATTTGACATTAAGAAAGGAGTAGTAGTAAACTGAACGATCATATGCTATGCTAACGATTGGGTCTTGTCCATCACATCATTCTCCTAATGACGTGACCCCGTTCATCAAATGACAACACATGTCTATGGTTAGGAAACTTAACCATCTTTGATTAACGAGCTAGTCTAGTAGAGGCTTACTAGGGACACTGTGTTTTGTCTATGTATCCACACATGTATCAAGTTTCCGGTTAATACAATTCTAGCATGAATAATAAACATTTATCATGATATAAGGAAATATAAATAAGAACTTTATTATTGCCTCTAGGGCATATTTCCTTCAGTCTCCCACTTGCACTAGAGTCAATAATCTAGTTCACATCGCCATGTGATTAACACCAATAGTTCACATCGCCATGTGACCAACACCCAAAGGGTTTACTAGAGTTAATAATCTAGTTCACATTGCCATGTGATTAATACCCAAAGAGTACTAAGGTGTGATCATGTTTTTCTTGTGAGAGAGGTTTAGTCCATGGGTCTGCCACATTCGGATCTGTATGTGTTTTGAAAATTTCTATGTCTACAATGCTCTGCACGGAGCTACTCTAGCTAATTGCTCCCACTTTCAATATGTATCTAGATTGAGATTCAGAGTCATCCTGATTAGTGTCAAAGCTTGCATCGACGTAACCCTTTATGACGAACTGTTTGTCACCTCCATAACCGAGAAACATTTCTTTAGTCCTCTAAGGATAATTTTGACCGCTATCTAGTAATCTACTCCTGGATCACTATTTTACCCCCTTGCCAAACTCATGGCAAGGCACATAACAGGTCTAGTACACAGCATGGCGTACTTTATAGAACCTATGACCGAGGCATAGGGAATGACTTTCATTCTCTCTATATATTCTGTCGTGGTCTGGTTTTGAGTCTTAGTCAACTTCACACTTTGTAATATAGGCAAGAACCCTTTCTTTGACCGATCCATTTTGAACTTCTTCAAAACTTTATCAAGGTATGTGCTTTGTGAAAGTCCTATCAAGCGTCTTGATCTATCTCTATAGATCTTGATGCCCAATATAAGCAGCTTCACTGAGGTCTTTCATTGAAAAATTCTTATTCAAATATCCTTTTATGCTATCTAGAAATTCTACATCATTTCCAATCAACAATATGTCATCCACATATAATATTGGAAATTCTACAGAGCTCCCACTCACTTTCTTGTAAATACAGGCTTCACCATAAGTCTGTATAAAACCATATGCTTTGATCACCTTATCAAAGCGTATATTCCAACTCCGAGATGCTTGCACCAGTCCATAGATGGATTGCTGGAGTTTGCACACTTTGTTAGTACTTTTAGGATCGACAAAACCTTTTGGTTGCATCATATACAACTCTTCTTTAAGAAATCCATTAAGGAATGCAATTTTGACATCCATTTGCCAGATTTCATAAAATGCGGCAATTGCTAACATGATTCGGATAGACTTAAGCATCGCTACGAGTGAGAAAATCTCATCGTAGTCAACACCCTGAACTTGTCGAAAACCTTTTGCAACAAGTCAAGCTTTGTAGATAGTAACACTACCATCAGTGCCCGTCTTCCTCTTGAAGATCCATTTATTCTCAAT
Organism: Aegilops tauschii subsp. strangulata; assembly: GCF_002575655.3. Taxonomy (NCBI): domain Eukaryota; kingdom Viridiplantae; phylum Streptophyta; class Magnoliopsida; order Poales; family Poaceae; genus Aegilops; species Aegilops tauschii. Next base: position 236,792,975 of record NC_053041.3, read on the forward strand.
GGATTGCCGATCATTGGGCAAGTCCACCAAAGTCCACACTTTGTTCTCATACATGGATCCTATCTCAGATTTCATGGCCTCAAGCCATATGTCGGAATCTGGGCTCACCATAGCTTCTTCATAGTTTGTAGGTTTGCCATGGTCTCATAACATGACTTTCAGGATAGGATTACCGTACCACTCAAGTGCGGAACATGCTCTATTCGACCTACGAGGTCCATTAGTAACTTGATCCGAAGTTTCATGATCATCATCATTAGCTTCCTCTCTAGTTGGTGTAGGCATCACGGGAACGGGTTTCACTGATGTGCTACTTTCCAATTCTAGAGAAGGTACAATTACCTCATCAAGTTCTACTTTCCTCCCACTCACTTCTTTCGAGAGAAACTCCTTCTCTAGAAAGGTTCCATTCTCGGCAACAAAGATCTTGCCTTCGGATCTGTGGTAGAAGGTGTACCCAATTGTTTCCTTAGGGTATCCTATGAAGATGCACTTCCACGATTTGGGTTCGAGCTTATCAGGCTGAAGCCTTTTGACACAAGTGTCACAACCCCAAACTTTTAAGAAACGACAGCTTAGGTTTCTTGCCAAACCACAGTTCATACGGTGTCGTCTCAACGAATTGAGATGGTTCCCTATTTAACGTGAATGCAGTTGTCTCTAATGCATAACCCCAAAACGGTAGTGGTAAATCGGTAAGAGACATCATAGATCGCACCATATCTAATAAAGTATGGTTACGACGTTCGGACACACCATTACGCTGTGGTGTTCCAGGTGGCGTGAGTAGTGAAACTATTCCACATTGTTTGAAATGAAGGCCAAACTCGTAACTCAAATATTTGCCTCCGCGATCAGATCATAGAAACTTTATTTTCTTGTTACGATGATTCTCCACTTCACTCTGAAATTCTTTGAACTTTTCAAATGTCTTAGACTTGTGTTTCATTTAGTAGATATACCCATATCTGCTCAAATCATCTGTGAAGGTCAGAAAACAACGATATTCGCCGCGAGCCTCAACACTCATCGGACCGCATACGTCGGTATGTATTATTTCCAATAAGTCATTAGCTCGCTCCATTGTTCCGGAGAACGGAGTTTCAGTCATCTTGCCCATGAGGCATGGTTCGCAAGCATCAAATGATTCATAATCAAGTGATTCCAAAAGTCCATCCGCATGGAGTTTCTTCATGCGCTTTACACCAATATGACCTAAACGATAGTGCCACTAGTATGTTGCACTATGATTATGAACTTTGCATCTTTAGGCATCAATATTATGAATATGTGTATCACTATGATTGAGATTCAATAAACCATTCACCTTGGGTGTATGACCACAGAAGGTTTTATTCATGTAAACAGAATAACAATTATTCTTTGACTTAAATGAATAACCGTATTGCAATAAACATGATCCAATCATATTCATGCTCAACGCAAACACCAAATAACATTTATTTTAGGTTCAACACTAATCCCGAAGGTAAAGGGAGTGTGCGATGGTGATCTTATCAACATTGGAATAACTTCCAACACACATCATCACCTCGCCCTTAACTAGTATCTGTTCATTTTGCAACTCCTATTTCGAGTTACAAATCTTTGACCGGTATCAAATACTCAGGGGCTACTATGAACACTAGTAAAGTACACATCAATAACATGTATATCAAATATACCTTTGTTCACTTTGCTATCCTTCTTATCTGCCAAGTTTTTGGGGCAGCTCCGCTTCTAGTGACCATTTCCTTTGCAGTAGAAGCACTCAGTTTCAGGTTTGGGTCTAGCTTTGGGCTTCTTCACGGGAGTGGCAACTTGCTTGCCATTCTTCTTGAAGTTCCCTTTCTTTCCCTTGCCCTTTTTCTTGAAACTAGTGTTCTTGTTTAACCATCAACACTTGATGCTATTTCTTGATTTCTACCTTCGCCGATTTCAGCATCGCGGAGAGCTTGGGAATCATTTTCATTACCCCTTGCATATTATAGTTCATCACGAAGTTCTAGTAACTTGGTGATAGTGACTAGAGAACTCTATCAATCACTATCTTATCTGGAAGATTAACTCCCACTTGATTCAAGTGATTGTAGTACCCAGACATTGTGAGCACATGCTAATTGGTTGAGCTATTCTCCTCCATCTTGTAGGCAAAGTACTTGTCAAAGGTCTCGTACCTCTCGACACGGGCATGCACTACAAAAAAAGACACATCCGTGACATTTTGGGCTGAACGAATTTTTTTTTCTGTCATGCTTATGACACTTCTATGACGATAATTGTGACAAAACCCGGTATCATCATGGATGTGGTGGGCTCCTACTTCTATGACAAAAAAACATGACAGAAAATGGGCTTTTCGCCCTGGGTGGGCCAGAGACGCAGCCGCATGACATTCTTTGGACCGTCCATGACGGAGAAAACCGTGGTAGAAGCGAAGGCGAGGAAAATATCGGGGGAGTTACCGGTTACGGTGGGTGGTCGGGGCCCGAGCGATGCGCGTTTCTCTCGTATGTACGCGCGTGTGTGCGAGGTGTTGCACTCTAACTGAACCTGAGCGAGGCATTGGGATCTAACTGAACCCGAGCGATTGCACTAGCTACGTTACTGAACCCCGATCGATCCCTTGCTGTTAACTGAACTCGGGTGATTCCTTCGCTACTGTTGCCAACTGAGGACGATCGAACACTGCTGCCTCCTTCCCTTGATGAATAGTGAGCGTTGTTGGGGGGGGGGGTTGGACGAACAGTTCCAGGTGGGGGTTGGATGAACAGGACCCCGTGGTAGTAGAGGCCGTTGCCGCTGGATGAATAGGACCCCGATCGATCGAGCCGGTGGATGAACAGGCCCCCGTGGAGGGCTGGATGAACAGGACCCCGTGGAGGGCTTGTTGAACAGTAGCCGGTGGAGGGCTGGTTGAACAGTAGCCGGTGGAGGGCTGGTTGAACAGTAGCCGATGGAGGGCTGGATGAACAGTAGCCCGTGGAGGGGTGGTTGAACAGGACCCCGTGGAGAGGGCTGGTTGAACAGTAGCCGGTGGAGGAGCGCGCGGTGGAGGCTGGATGAACAGGAGCCCGTGGATGAAAAGTCGCAGGTGGAGGCTGGAGGAGGTCGATGGTGGATGAACAGTAGCTTGTGGAGGAAGTCGACGGTGGAGATGAACAGTATCCCGTGGAGTCCCGTTTTGCGGTATGCCACACCCCTCCCGATGATCATGACCCCCGTTTCGACCGTAGCGCTCCAACACAAGTCTGTTTCCTCCGTTTTGCGGTACGCCACACACCTCCCGATCAACAGGACCTCGTTTCGACCGTAGGAGGTCAGTTTCCTCCGTTTTGTGGTACGCCAGACCCCTCTCGATGAACAGGATCCCGTTTTGACCGTGGCCGGTCACACAAGGCCGTTTCCTCCATTCTGCGGTACGCCAGGCCTCGTTTCCATCGGCTGTTCCGTCCAAGCTGGTTTGCTCCCGATGAACACGACGTATTCTGTTGCCTCCCGATGAACACGAAGCATTCCGTTGCCTCCCCATGAACACGACGACGATGTAGTTTCTCCGTTCCGACCCAGCCATGTACACGAGACCTGGCCGTACGTATGCGCGAGTAGGCGTTCGAGACCCCGCCCGTATGTATGTACATGGTCGTATTTACTTTCTTGCACCCTGGCCGCTGTACGTACGTGTACATGCTACGTGCGCACCTCTACTACGACACGTGCCCTTCCTTACACGGCCACAGTTCATCGTTGCAGCCTACAGACAGACCGATCGTATGTACGTACACGTTCGTGACCAGAATGACAATGCTACGTAAGCTTCGACCGGGTGGGTCCCGACTGTCAGGCACTTCCTTGCGTGCGAAGATGTAGCCGGTTGGTCCCAGCAATCATGGGGAAAGGTTTTTTTCGTGAAATATGGTGGCCCGTCCAGTGGGTCCCTGCTGTCAGGTGGTGGAATCATTATTTTTCGCATAATAAGGAGGCACTTCCTTGCTGCGGTCGTGGAGCCAGCTGTCAGCCTCTCAACGTACAGGACTCTTCCGATGGAAGTCGTTCGTCGACCAAATTGACCATGCCGCGCCGAGAGCACCAAGGCGGTGGACGACGACGAGGCCTAGGAAGGGAACAACGCGGAGCCGGGGAAGACGCGGCAGTGGATGCCCATGCGGAGAGGAGTACGAGGGTTCATTGGTTCGGCTGCGGTGTGAGGCTGCCGTCGCCGCAGGGCCAGGCCAGCGGTGGGAGTAGTAGGGGCGGTGAGGCCTCCGCGGCAGCACAGCCGGCCACAGGAGGCAAGAGCATGCGGTGGTTTGGATGGCTGGAGCAAGAAAATCAGAATCGTTTGTTGACTTAGTTGACGAAGCCCTCCGTCCGTGTCAACTTAGTAGGCCCACAAGTCAGCCTCCCACTATGGTGGGTCCCAGCTAGCAGGGGTAGTATTCATTTTTTTGTGCATAATAAGGAGGCACTTCCTTGCGTGCGAAGATATAGCTGGTGGGTCCGAGCTGTTAGCGAGAGTATTCATTCTTTTTGGCGTAATAAGGAGGTACTTGCTTGCGTGCGGCCATGGACCATGTGGGTCCCAACTGTCAGCCTCTCCATGTACGTCCCTCTTCCGATGTTGTCGTTTGTTGACAATGTTGACCACGCCGTGCCGAGAACACCAGCGTGATGGACGACGGCGAGACCCAGGAAGGGAATGACCCGGAGGCGGCGAAGCGACATCAGTGGAGGGATGTGGGTGAGTAGAGGGATGGCCTAGCCAGCGGTGGGAGTATTAGGGGGCGGTGAGGCCTGCACGGCAGCACAGCCGGCCACGGGAGGCGGGAGCAGGCGGCCCCGCCGGCGCTGGATTTGGCGGCTGGAGCAAGAAGATCAGAGATTGAAGAAACACGACGGCCGTTGGATTGACATCCAACGGTTACGTCTGCTAGAATCGTTTGTTGTCGTATATAATAAGTAAAAAAAATCTTGCATACGCGTCAACTTAATAGGCCCACAAGTCAGACCATTCCCTATTTTTTTTAATAATTTATATATAGCTCATTGCAACTTCTTATGCAATTTATTGCGGTCCATTTTTTTGTTGGCCAGGGCCAGGGTTAAAAATTTAAACGAAATTTTGCATATTTCTGTGGGTTCCAAACTATTTTTAATACCGAAATGTCGAGCCAGATTTAAATTACTTTGAAGATATATTTAAATTAGGTTAAAGCCCAGCGAAATTGGAATCTGAAAATGTGAAAAAATTCAGAAATTATAAAGTAATTGCCAATTTGTCATCTGTTTTTATATTTACAGCCCATTTGCGTCTTGAAAGAGTTGCAGCCCATTAGGGTGTAGTAAAATAAGTAGGCCTGGATTGGGTATTCTTCAGAAAAAATAAACTGGGCTCATTTTCACAAAAAAATAGCTGGGCTGGTCATGTGGTGAACATAAAATATAAGCCTGGGCTAGACGGGCCACAGCCCAGTTGAAACCCTGCTCCGTCTCAACAATAACAAAAAAATACTGCTCGAGCAGCTACGTCCCAGGTGTCAGCCGATCTTGTGCTGTTCTCTTGTCTCTTGACTATATACGCTGACAATGTCGTGGGTCCCAGATGTCAGGAATCCACTAGCAGGAAGCATTTTCTTTTTCCATACGCTGACAATGGAGTATATATATATAAATGAGGAACTTCCTTGCGTCCGGCCATGGGCATGGTGGGCCCCTACTGTCATCCTCTCCACGTACGGTCCTCTGCCGATTCCTCTTGTTTGTTGACCATGTTGACAACGCGAGAGGGCGGCGCCGCGGCGAGCGCAGCAAAGCGCGCGGAGGACGACGGCGAGGCCTCGGAGGTCGGCGTTAACAATTTAGGAGACGGTCGGGCGGCGATGCGTGCGCTGAGGCGCAGCCAGCCATGGGAGGCGGAAGCAGGCGGCCCCGCCGGCGTTGGTTTGGTTTTGGCGGCTGTAGGAAGATAGGACTGAAGAAACACAACAGACTGTAAAAGCAACAGGAGTACTTAACAACCTTAACTGAAACCAGCAGGGGCACTTAACAACCATAGCTGAAAGCAGTATGAGTACTTATACAGGTTCAACCATACAAAGAATGCCTCGAACAGTGCTACTTTGCTTACAGTTAACCAAAGGGTGAGGCCGCCAAGCCCCAGGTCAAGGCCCAGGCACCACCCCGCTCATCCACAACCTTCTGAAAGCGGCTTCATCTCGCAATGTGGTCAATAAACAGGATATTCGCTTTAGAGCCATGGAAAAGTAGGAACATAATCTTCTGTCCTATTCTCCAAGATGGACGAGCCTTCATTATTTGAGACCACCCATGAATAAGTATCTTTTCACCTCCATGGGGAATGGAGTAGGTCGACATAAACATCATGTTGTGACCAAGCGCAAGTCTGACCCGACCATGGCCAGGCATCTGTATAGGAACAATAGAACTCGGCAGTTCCTGTTTCAAGAAGATCACAGCTGGAAAACTGTGCATAAGCAAGAGTTTATGAACAACATATATAACAGAAAACAGCTCGTACCATAAGTTTCTCAACACAGTTGGACCTGTTCAACGAGTGCAGCAGTGGCACACATATCCCACGTGGCCTTCAACCATTGAAATGCCCCACAAGGACCTCAAGACGATCAATAAAATGTAGGAACTTGTGGATGTCTTCCAAGTCAACTTCAGTGCCATGAGTAACAGCCGAGTTCTTATAGAATAACAAATGAGTAGCCTGCTTAACTCTGAAAAAACCTACACGTGCCACCAATTATAAGAAACTATTAGTTAGAAGTAGCATCTTCGTGAGAGATTCGTTTCTACTTCTAAAGTTAAATTGTGATTAGTTAGACAGAATAGGTGGATTAAGAAGTAATCGAGGCAAGAAGCAAGAACCGGATACAAAACTAACATGGATGAACAATTGGAACGACGTCGGGGTGGAAGATCGCAGTGAAGATGAGACCAGGTTCTGCTATTTCCATCAACATTCGTGCGCCAACTTTCAGTCCGTAACACTTGAGAAAGTTTATCCAAGTTCGGCCATAAAAAAAGCAGCGATCTTCTTGGTTCATGAACCCAACTCGAAACTTATATCCATGGCTTGTCTTCACTGTGACCATTAAACTGGTGTATTCAGTTATGGCAAGGCCGAGCATCTTGAGTACATGTGTTCTGGCAGAGCAAGGAATGCATTGCAGGAAAAATAATATGAGAACACAATGTATTCCCTATATCCAAATCTAGAAATAATTTCCTCCTTCACGTCAGTGTTGACCATGGTACTAGTACATTTTATCCAAATATAGCAATCCAAATTTTCAAATTAGTCGACAGCATGTTCAAAAAACCCCACACTCTTGGATAGAAAAGAGGATTCTAGGAACATACTGTGCACGTTTTAAAATCCTGTGTTAGGATGAGAAGGAACAAGTGTGGCGTCTCGCCGAGGGTGCAGAAACCTGTAGGGTCCTTGCACTTTGGGCACTGGAAATGAAACACACTAGATTCAGTAGGAAGAAAAATGCATCAACGGCGGCGGCTGCCGTCCTAGGAGTACCCGCGACCAAGGGACTTGGATTTATCGGGGATGGATGAAGAATTCGTACCAGGTTCTCCATGAGAAAACCCTATGCAATCGCCGAGCGGGGGTTTTCTCTGAACAAGCAGACGAGGGAGAAGGGGATTCAGGCCCAGTGAAATATTGCCGCTTCGTCCATCCAGCTTACTGCTAAAGCTGGAAAGGTGTTTTTTTGTGATTTGACGGCTCATTGGGCATTACTGCGGCGCTACGACTGGGGTGTGTCTACCGTGCAATTGTGCACTCTAATTTGGTGCATATGGCACGTGGACCTCGTTGCCGGATTCCCCACATATCAGCGATAGGAAGTAGAAAGACAGGAGTAACTAGTTACACGTAAATATATTTTTGACAAAGAGATACTCCCTCTGTAAAGAAATATAAAGATCTTTTATATCACAACTTTATACATAAGAAAAATCAAGGGGAATATATATAACATATATAATTATAAAAAATGGAGTTTTTTTAACACAATGTAGACGAGTTGGTGATGATGGTGTGCCTGCCATCCTACAATATAGGCCGTCTGATTTATATCTGTCGGATAAGAAGGAAACTATGGCAATTTTGCAAAAAGGTACCCACACACCTCTCCACATTTGCAAATAAGGCCTTCCCTCGTTCATCCTTTTCTCTCACAAGATAAAATACTCATACAAATGCATCTTGATGTTACGTGCAACGCACGGGCATTATGGGGGTTCAGCTGAGAAATACTCAGACAGGCTCACGGTTTTGGACTTTGGGCCATAGGCCGGTGGGCCTGCATGTTTGGGGGCCCATGTGTTCTACCTCAGCGCTTTTCATATTGCAAGCTGTCAGTACGGAGCTAGTTTTAGATGCTGTCGCAAGGCGAATACACAAAATTGTATAAAGCACGACAGTTGTTGGAATGAAATCAAACGACAGTTCCTAACCAGCAATCAGAGTTACAGTTCTATCAACGATATTGTCGTACTACTTATACACACAGGACACTTGTTTCACCATGCCAGAGTATTACATCAAAATCTCTCGGAGGATAGATCAGTTCGGCAATTGCGTGCTGCTACTGAAGAATTTCAAAGTTGATTTGGACCAGCTCTCCTTGCCGAGAAAGTTCGATTTTGACATCATCCCCTACCGCAAGATATGATTTAGATTTGCACCTTGACCATCCTTTACCATCAATGATCATGCGACCATCCTTTGTACTTACGGTATATTGAGCAGGTTCATTCACACCAAGGCTGCGCATGGTAAGAGAAACTTGGCCACGGTCGCCCGGATTGTTGAACGACTCTCTCGTTGCTCTAGGAATTCTCTGTTTGCAAACAAGAAGACATACACAAACAGTTAGATCAACACAGTGAATCATGTGAAACAACATGGAAAGAAAAAAGAACGAAGCACTTGGGCGACCAATGCTTACCAAGAAGGTGGACATGTCGGTTTTTGTAAGGACTTTGGTATATGAAGTGCGAACTACAGCCCAGTCTGTTGCCGGTGCAACTGCTGGTTCCGTTGCCGCTGCACGGGCCAGAGCAGATGCAAGTGCAAGTGTTGGTGCAGGTGCTGAAGCCGTTGCTGGTGCTCGTGCCGGTGCGACTGGTAGTGCCGCCGCTGCTGCCGGAGATGGTGGTCCTTGTAGAGCTGGTGCCGGTGTCGATGCCCGATCCTCCGGTAGATCAGCCTGATCCGCTGACGCGGTCGGTGCCCAATCCTCAGCTGGATCAGACTGAGTTGCTGCCACTGTCAGTGCAAGAGCAACTGCCGGTGCTCGATCCGTTGTTGAAGGTGGTACCGATGTGCGAGACAACGGCGATCGTGTCTGGTCTGCTATGATCAGCTTTCTAACTTGACTAGGCTCCGTGACCGTGATCCAGTCTTTTTCTTCATTTCTTTTAAATGCGAGAAGGACTAATTGTGGTGTGTTTGTTAAACCAAACTGCAGTTCATCATATGGATTCAGCTTGTACTCAGGCAATAGACTGATCCAATTTTTTCCAGTAATATAAGTGATGGACAGTGCCTTCATTACTGACATGACATAATAAGTGAAACCTGCAAAAATATCCATCGTAGAGCAAACCAAACAGTTTATTCTGTGATGAATGTCACATGGCAAAACCTGCATCATAAAATTGCAGCAAAAGAAAGAAAACATGACATTAAATCAATAAGATTTAGACAGTAAATCAATAAGATTTACTTGATGTGACACGAGTGAATCCTTACCAGGAAATCACTATGTTGAAGTACTAAACAAAAGATTGGTCGTCCAACTACGCGTGGCATGCAGGGCCCCCGCCTACTCCCACAAGCAGGATAGTCCAAAGGTCGTGACAAATCATATGGACTGAACATCCATGGGACTGGAAATCCTGGTGGGTGCGATAAACCCTGCAGTGCATACATATATTGGAGTGTAACCATAATTGATAAACCGTCCTCACAAAAAAAGATGATCTGGATACTTCAAAATATACAGACTAAATTGAGTGGACAGACATTAACATAGATTGTTCTCAGGACTCACCACACACCAAAAGCGGCAGTACTAAACAATACAGGGTTCACAAACACAAATCAAGTACTGAACAATAGTACTTACTACAGACAAGCAAAGTTGTACTAATTAAACTCTGCAGACTATTTCTTGCCACCGACCTACGGGATGAACCCCGCATAACTGACTAGGCCATGGACTTCGTGAGAGATGTCTATCAGCACTATCACCATCTCCTTAACCTTCGAGAACCTAACAGATTGGTCTTTCCACTCATAAACATGACGATGAAGACATGCTGCATCAGATTTGTCAGGAAGCTTTACAAGAACCACACCCTTCGTAATTGAAGGCATAGCCAGGAAATTGTTGTGGTCAAGTACAGCCTCCAGAACACGCCTGACAACAATGCTACAGGAAAACACTAGTTCAGGACACGTGGCGACAAGGACACATCAGCTGGATAGTTTAGGAGTAGAACTCATCCTCAGGTCTTCCAGTTCACACGGCATGACTTTGAGAATTTCATCTCCACCGCGGACCTGGTTCTAATTCAAACAGAAACCAAATATTTTATTACTACCTCCGTTCAGAAATATAAGATGATTTTCGATATTTTACTCCATATATGACTACATATATGCACAGAAATGAGTGAACAAAGACACTAGAACATGTCTTCAAAGGCATGAGAGTAGAGGGATTACTTGCAATATCCATAACACAAGTTACTGATGCAAATATACCCTCTTCAAAGGTAGCATTGATGTTCATAAACTAGTTGAAAGTAATCTATAAGAAATCAGTGTCAACCTCTCGGATGTTTTGGTCAAAAGAGGAATTTAGAACCGTCATTTGGCACACAAAAATCACATGCAAGATCACCCAGAAAGTTGTACTACTAGTACTAGTACTGCATGTTGGATGAAAAAACACGATCAAGATCGAGAAAAAGATCATCAAGAAGAGATATTACCTGGACTTGCTTAATGAGGGATCCCGGAGAGGGGGGCTTGGACAGGGCGATGGCTTTGAGCTTGTCTGCGGTAGTCTCGGCGGGGTGCTTGCGCTTCTTCGTACCATGAGCCTCGAGGGTTTTGGCCAGAGCCATATCGGCTGGTGCTCCAGCGTCCATCAAGAAACTGTCAAATAGAAATAAAAGAAAAGAAACCATAATCACAAACCCAAAAGAAGAACAGAGAGGGAGTTATAGGATCAGTCTCGGGGTTGCAAGACCGGGCCTTGGCCAGAATCAACACCATTGATGCGCTCACCTTTCCTTCTTTGGGAGAGAAGAACAATGGCAGAAGCAGGTCGGGGTTTTCTTGAAGAAATGAGGAACAAGATGAGGGAGAAGCGAGGGTTGGGTAGAGAGGAAGCTGAGAGAGAAGAGTGAAATGATGGTTGCTTCATCCGTCCAACTTACTGTTGGAAATGAGGGGTTTTTTTGATTTGACGGCTCATTGGGCATTACTGCGGCGCTTCGATCGGGGTAGTCTACCTTGCAGTCGAGCACTCTACTACGGAGTAACTTAGTGCATGGCTGGTGGACCCCCATGCTGACTGTCCCACACGTCGGCGAAAGTGAGTAGCAAGGTTCCCGACGACCGTCGAGGAGGATCCGCACGGTAGAGCGATTCCACTATTTTTTCTAAAGAAAAAAATGATTACAGCAAGCGTTTCCACTCTTATGACGGAGGAGTGCGAAAAACGGTAGCCACTTGAACATACACAGTGCTCCTACTACTAGGCATGTGCAGTGGTTCATACGTCAGTACTACATAATCTTGTTGCTAGTGTAGTAAGATATGACGATAACAAATGATGTTGTGCGCATGTCAACTATATGAACAGTAATGTAACATAGTACCGCTTTTTCGACTGTCCGGTCGAGAATGAACAGTGAGATCAATGTTAACAGAACTAGGTCTACAGCACACGGAGAGTACGGTGCTACAGTACTCCATGAAACATGAACCATATGAAGCACGACTCAGTGTTAGGCAGGGTGTATGAAGGGTGCACGGGATGGGAGCAAAATTTCCCTTCTCGACCCACTTTTGGGTGTTTGGCAGAGTGCATGAAGGGTGCATGAGTCCACACTAGTAGGTTAACACAAATACACGAAGAGGGAACACCTATATTGAGATGAGAATGCAACCAAACACACCCACACGCTTTGTGCTACAGTGACTGATCTGCACCGTCTGAGTTTGATCCAACGGTCATGTTGCGCCGAGACATGGACATGCCCATGCAGAGGACGCCTAAACACCACCGAAGTCCCTCTGCTTCTTGATACGTCTCCAACGTATCTATAATTTTTGATTGCTCCATGCTATATTATCTACTGTTTTGGACATTATTGGGCTTTATTATTCACTTTTTGTTATTTTTGGGACTAACCTATTAACCGGAGGCCCAACCTAGAATTGCTGTTTTTTTTCCTATTTCAGAGTTTCGCAGAAAAGGAATATCAAACGGAATGAAACCTTCGGGAACGTGATTTTTAGGAAGATAATGATCCGGGAGACTTGGACCCTACGTCAAGAAACAAAAGAGGAGGCCACAAGGTAGGGGTGTTGGAAATATGCCCTAGAGGCACTAATAAAATGCTTATTATTATATTTCCTTGTTCATGATAATTGTCTATTGTTCATGCTATAATTGTGTTATCCGGAAATCGTAATACATGTGTGAATACATAGACCACAATATGTCCCTAGTGAGCCTCTAGTTGACTAGCTCGTTGATCAACAGATAGTCATGGTTTCCTGACTATGGACATTGGATGTCATTGATAACGGGATCACATCATTAGGAGAATGATGTGATGGACAAGACCCAATTCTAAGCATAGCACAAAAGATCGTGTAGTTCGTTTGCTAGAGCTTTTCCAATGTCAAGTATCATTTCCTTAGACCATGAGATCGTGTAACTCCCGGATGCCATATGAGTGCTTTGGGTGTACCAAACATCACAACGTAACTGGGTGACTATAAAGGTGCATTACAGGTATCTCTGAAAGTGTCTCTTGGGTTGGCACGGATCGAGACTGGGATTTGTCACTCCGTATGACGGAGAGGTATCTCTGGGCCCACTCGGTAATGCATCATCATAATGAGCTCAATGTGACTAAGGAGTTAGCCACGGGATCATGCATTATGGTACGAGTAAAGTGACTTGCCGGTAACGAGATTTAACGGGGTATTGGGATACCGATGATCGAATCTCGGGCAAGTAATGTACCGATTGACAAAGGGAATTGTATACGGGATTGATTGAATCCTCGACATCGTGGTTCATCCGATGAGATCATCGTGGAACATGTGGGAGCCAACATGGGTATCCAGTTCCCGCTGTTGGTTATTGACTGGAGAGTCGTCTCGGTCATGTCTGCATGTCTCCCGAACCCGTAGGGTCTACACACTTAAGGTTCGGTGACGCTAGGGTTGTAGAGATATTAGTATGCGGAAACCCGAAAGTTGTTCGGAGTCCCGGATGAGATCCCGGACATCACGAGGAGTTCCGGAATGGTCCGGAGGTGAAGAATTATATATAGGAAGTCCAGTTTCGGCCACCGGGAAAGTTTCGGGGGTTATCGGAATTGTACGGGGACCACCGGAAGGGTCCCGGGGGTCCACCGGGTGGGGCCACCTGTCCCGGAGGGCCCCATGGGCTGAAGTGGGGAGGGGAACCAGCCACTGGTGGGCTGGTGCGCCCCCCTTGGGCCTCCCCTGCGCCTAGGGTTGGAAACCCTGGGGGTGGGGGGGCGCCCCACTTGGCTTTGGGGGGCAAGCCACCCCCTTGGCCGCCGCCCCCCTCAGATGGGATCTCCAGGGGGGCCAGCGCCCCCCAGGACCCCTATATATAGTGGGGGGGAGGGAGGGCAGCAGTACCCTAGCCCCTGGCGCCTCCCTCTCCCTCCCGTGACACCTCTCCCTCCCGCTTGCGCTTGGCGAAGCCCTGCCGGGATCCCCGCTACTTCCACCACCACGCCGTCGTGCTACTGGATCTCCATCAACCTCTCCTTCCCCCTTGTTGGATCAAGAAGGAGGAGATGTCGCTGCTCCGTACGTGTGTTGAACGCGGAGGTGCCGTCCGTTCGGCGCTCGGTCATCGGTGATTTGGATCACGACGAGTACGACTCCATCAACCCCATTCACTTGAACGCTTCCGCTCGCGATCTACAAGAGTATGTAGATGCACTCCTTCCCTCTCGTTGCTAGTAAACTCCATTGATGGATCTTGGTGATGCGTAGAAAATTTTAAATTTCTGCTACGATCCCCAACAAGGGGGCGCGCCCAACCCCCCAGGGCGCGCCCTCCACCCTCGTGGGCCCCCTGTTGCTCCACCGACGTACTCCTTCCTCCTATATATACCTACGTACCCCAAACGATCAGATACAGAGCCAAAAACCTAATTCCACCGCTGCAACCTTCTGTACCCACGAGATCCCATCTTGGGGCCTGTTCCGGAGCTCCGCCGGAGGGGGCATCCATCACGGAGGGCTTATACATCAACACCATAGCCTCTCCAATGAAGTGTGAGTAGTTTACTTCAGACCTTCGGGTCCATAGTTAGTAGCTAGATGGCTTCTTCTCTCTCTTTTTGGATCTCAATACAATGTTCTCCCCCTCTCTCGTGGAGATCTATTCGATGTAATCTTCTTTTTGTGGTGTGTTTGTTGAGACCGATGAATTGTGGGTTTATGATCAAGATTATCTATGAACAATATTTGAATCTTCTCTGAATTCTTTTATGTATGATTGGTTATCTTCGCATGTCTCTTCGAATTATCAGTTTGGTTTGGCCTACTAGATTGATCTTTCTTGCAATGGGAGAAGTGCTTAGCTTTGGGTTCAATCTTGCGGTGTCCTTTCCCAGTGACAGTAGGGGCAGCAAGGCACATATTGTATTGTTGCCATCGAGGATAACAAGATGGTTTTTTTTATCATATTGCATGAATTTATCCCTCTACATCATGTCATCTTGCTTAAGGCGTTACTCTGTTTCCATGAACTTAATACTCTAGATGCATGCTGGATAGCGGTCGATGAGTGGAGTAATAGTAGTAGATGCAGGCAGGAGTCCGTCTACTTATCTCGGACGTGATGCCTATATACATGATCATACCTAGATATTATCATAACTATGCTCAATTCTGTCAATTGCTCAACAGTAATTCGTTCACCCACCGTAAAATACTTATGCTCTTGAGAGAAGCCACTAGTGAAACCTATGGCCCCCGGGTCTATTTTCCATCATATTAATCTTCCTACAACAAGCTATTTCTTTCGCCGTCTTTATTTTGCTTTCTTTACTTTGCATCTTTATCATAAAAATACCAAAAATATTATCCTATCATATCTACCAGATCTCACTCTCGTAAGTGACCGTGAAGGGATTGACAACCCCTTATGGCGTTGGTTGCGAGGATTTATTTGTATTGTGCAGGTGCGAGGGACTCGCGCGTAGCCTCCTACTGGATTGATACCTTGGTTCTCAAAAACTAAGGGAAATACTTACGCTACTTTGCTGCATCACCCTTTCCTCTTCAAGGGAAAACCAACGCAGTGCTCAAGAGGTAGAAAGAAGGATTTCTGGCGCCGTTGCCCGGGAGTCTACGCAAAAGTCAACATACCAAGTACCCATCACAATCCCTTATCTCCCGCATTACATTATTTGCCATTTGCCTCTCGTTTTCCTCTCCCCCACTTCACCCTTGCCGTTTTATTCGCCCTCTCTTTTTCGTTCTCCTTCTTCTTTTTACCCATCTCTTGTTTGTTCGTGTGTTGGATTGCTTGCTTGTCATGATGACTCAAGATAATACCAAATTGTGTGACTTTACCAATACCAACAATAATGATTTCCTTAGCACTCCGATTGCTCCTCTTACCAATACTGAATCTTGTGAAATCAATGCTGCTTTGTTGAATCTTGTCATGAAAGATCAATTTGTCGGCCTTCCTAGTGAAGATGCCGCTAGTCATCTAAATAGCTTCGTTGATTTGTGTGATATGCAAAAGAAGAAAGATGTTGATAATGATATTGTTAAATTGAAGCTATTTCCTTTTTCGCTTAGAGATCGTGCTAAAGCTTGGTTTTCGTCTTTGCCTAAAAATAGTATTGATTCTTGGAACAAGTGCAAAGATGCCTTTATCTCTAAGTATTTTCCTCCCGCTAAGATCATCTCTCTTAGAAACGATATTATGAATTTTAAGTAACTTGACCATGAACATGTTGCACAAGCTTGGGAGAGGATGAAATTAATGATACGAAATTGCCCTACTCATGGTTTGAATTTGTGGATGATTATACAAAAAATTTATGCCGGATTGAATTTTGCTTCTAGAAATCTTTTAGATTTGGCCGCGGGAGGCACTTTTATGGAAATCAATTTAGGAGAAGCTACTAAACTCCTAGATAATATTATGGTTAATTATTCTCAATGGCACACTGAAAGATCTACTAATAAAAAAGTGCATGCGATAGAAGAAATTAATGTTTTGAGTGGAAAGATGGATGAACTTATGAAATTATTTGCCACTAAGAGTGTTTCTTCTGACCCTAATGATATGCCTTTGTGTACTTTGATTGAGAATAATAATGAATCTATGGATGTGAATTTTGTTGGGAGGAATAACTTTGGTAACAACGCGTATAGAGGAAACTTTAATCCTAGGCCTTATCCTAGCAATTCCTCTAATGATTATGGTAATTCCTACAACAACTCTTATGGAAATTTTAATAAGATGCACTCTGAATTTGAGACTAGTGTTAAAGAGTTTATGAATTCACAAAAGAATTTCAATGCTTTGCTTGAAGAGAAATTGCTTAAAGTTGACGAATTGGCTAGGAACGTTGATAGAATTTCTCTTGATGTTGATTCTTTAAAGCTTAGATCTATTCCTCCTAAGCATGATATCAATGAGTCTCTCAAAGCCATGAGAATTTCCATTGATGAGTGCAAAGAAGAACCGCTAGGATGCGTGCTAAGAAAGATTGCTTTATAAAAGCGTGTTCTCCAAATTTCTATGAAAATAAAAATGAAGATCTAAGAGTTATTGATGTGTCTCCTATTAAATCTTTGTTTTGCAATATGAATCTTGATAATGATGAGACTGAATATGATCCACCTTTGCCTAGAAGACGTTCTAAAAATTCGGAGTCTTTAGATCTTGATGCTAAAATTGATAAAAGTGGGATTGAAGAAATCAAAATGTTAGATATTAATAAACCCACTATTTTGGATTTCAAGGAATTTAATTATGAAAATTGCTCTTTTGATAGATTGTATTTCCTTGTTGCAATCCGTGCTAAATTCTCCTCATGCTTATAGTCAAAATAAAGCGTTTACTAAACATATCGTTGATGCCTTGATGCAATCTTATGAAGAAAAGCTTGAGTTGGAAGTTTCTATTCCTAGAAAACTTTATGATGAGTGGGAACCTACTATTAAAATTAAGATTAAGGATCATGAGTTCTATGCTTTATGTGATTTGGGTGCTAGTGTTTCCACTATTCCCAAAACTTTGTGCGATTTGCTAGATTTCCGTGATTTTGATGATTGCTCTCTAAACTTGCACCTTGCGGATTCCACTATTAAGAAACCTATGGGAAGAATTAATGATGTTCTTATTGTTGCAAATAGGAATTATGTGCCCGTAGATTTTATCGTTCTTGATATAGATTGCAATCCTTCATGTCCTATTATTCTTGGTAGACCTTTCCTTAGAACGATTGGTGCAATTATTGATATGAACGAAGGGAATATTAGATTCCAATTTCCATTAAAGAAAGGCATGGAACACTTCCCAAGGAAGAGAATAAAATTACCATACAAATCTATTATGAGAGCCACTTATGGATTGCCAACCAAAGATGGCAATACCTAGATCTATCCTTGCTTTTATGCCTAGCTAGGGGCGTTAAACGATAGCGCTTGTTGGGAGGCAACCCAATTTTATTTTTAGTTTTTTGCTTTTTGCTTCTGTTTAGGAATAAATATTTGTTCTAGCCTCTGGTTAGATGTGTTTTTATGTTTTAATTAGTGTTTGTGCCAAGTTAAACCTATAGGATCTTCTTGGATGATAGTTATTTGATCTTGCTGTAATTTCCAGAAACTTTCTGTTCACGAAAACAATTGTTAAAATCACCAGAACGTGATAAAATAGTGATTCCAATTTCTGCTGATCAATAAACAAATTGTCTAGGTCTTCCTATTTTGGCTGATTTTTTGGAGTTCCATAAGTTTGCGTTAGTTACAGATTACTACAGACTGTTCTGTTTTTGACAGATTCTGTTTTTCGTGTGTTGTTTGCTTATTTTGATGAATCTATGGCTAATAAAATAGTTTATAAACCATAGAGAAGTTGGAATACAGTAGGTTTAACACCAATATAAATAAATAATAAGTTCATTACAGTACCTTGAAGTGGTCTTTGGTTTTCTTTCGCTAACGGAGCTCACGAGATTTTCTGTTAAGTTTTGTGTTGTGAAGTTTTCAAGTTTTGGGTGAAAGAATTTTGATGGATTATGGAACAAGGAGTGGCAAGAGCCTAAGCTTGGGGATGCCCATGGCACCCCCAAGATAATCTAAGGACACCATAAAGCCAAAGCTTGGGGATGCCCCGGAAGGCATCCCCTCTTTCGTCTACTTCCATCGGTAACTTAAATTGGAGCTATATTTTTATTCACCACATGATATGTGTTTTGCTTGGAGCGTCTTGTATGATTTGAGTCTTTGCTTTTTAGTTTACCACAATCATCCTTGCTGTACACACCTTTTGAGAGAGCCATACATGATTTGGAATTTGTTAGAATACTCTATGTGCTTCGCTTATATCTTTTGAGTTATATAGTTTTGCTCTAGTGCTTCACTTATATCTTTTAGAGCACGGTGGTGGCTTTGTTTATAGAAACTATTGATCTCTCATGCTTCACTTAGATTATTTTGAGAGTCTTAAATAGCATGGTAATTTGCTTAAATAATCCTAATATGCTAAGCATACAAGATTTGTAAGAATTCTTATGAGTGTGTTGAATACTATGAAAAGTTTGATGCTTGATAATTGTTTTGAGACATGAAGATGGTGATATTAGAGTAATGCTAGTTGAGTAGTTGTGAATTTGAGAAATACTTGTGTTAAAGTTTGTGATTCCCGTAGCATGCACATATGGTGAACCGTTATGTGATGAAGTCGGAGCATGATTTATTTATTGATTGTCTTCCTTATGAGTGGCGGTCGGGGACGAGCGATGGTCTTTTCCTACCAATATATCCCCCTAGGAGCATGCGCGTAATACTTTGCTTTGATAACTTGTAGATTTTTGCAATAAGTATATGAGTTCTTTATGACTAATGTTGAGTCCATGGATTATACGCACTTTTCTTCCTCCCACCATTGCTAGCCTCTCTAATACTGCGCACTTTTCGCCGGTATCATACACCCACCATAAACCTTCCTCAAAATAGCCACCATACCTACCTATCATGGCATTTCCATAGCCATTCCGAGATATATTGCCATGCAACTTTCCACTGTTCCGTTCATTATGACACGCTCCATCATTGTCATATTGCTTAGCATGATCATGTAGTTGACATCGTATTTGTGGCAAAGCCACCGTTCATAATTCTTTCATACTTATCACTCTTGATTCATTGCATATCCCGGTACACCGCCGGAGGCATTCATATAGAGTCATATTTTGTTCTAAGTATCGAGTTGTAATTGTTGAGTTGTAAGAAAATAAAAGTGTGATGATCTTCATTTTTAGAGCATTGTCCCAAGTGAGGAAAAGGATGATGGAGACTATGATTCCCCCACAAGTCGGGATGAGACTCCGGACGAAAAAAAGAGGCCATAAAAAAAGAGAGAAGAAAAGGCCCAAATAAAAAAGTTGAGATAAAAAGAGAGAAGGGACAATGTTACTATCCTTTTACCACACTTGTGCTTCAAAGTAGCACCATGATCTTCACGATAGAGAGTCTCTCATTTTGTCACTTTCATATACTAGTGGGAATTTTTCATTATAGAACTTGGCTTGTATATTCCAATGATGGGCTTCCTCAAAATGCCCTAGGTCTTCGTGAGCAAGCGAGTTGGATGCAAACCCACTTAGTTTCTTTTGTTGAGCTTTCATATACTTATAGCTCTAGTGCATCCGTTGCATGGCAATCCCTACTCACTCACATTGATATCTATTGATGGGCATCTCCATAGCCCGTTGATACGCCTAGTTGATGTGAGACTATCTTCTCCCTTTTTGTCTTCTCCACAACCACCATTCTATTCCACATATAGTGCTATGTCCATGGCTCACGCTCATGTATTGCGTGAAGATTGAAAAGGTTTTGAAAATGTCAAAAGTATGAAACAATTGCTTGGCTTGTCATCAGGGTTGTGCATGATTTAAATACTTTGTGTGGTGAAGGTAGAGCATAGCCAGACCATATAATTTTGTAGGGATAACTTTCTTTGGCCATGTTATTTTGAGAAGACATGATTGCTTTGTTATTATGCTTGAAATATTATTATTTTTATGTCAATATTAAACTTTTGTCTTGAATCTTTCGGATCTGAATATTCATACAACAATTAAGAAGAATTACATTGAAATTATGCCAAGTAGCACTCCACATGAAAAATTCTGTTTTTATCATTTACCTACTCGAGGACGAGCAGGAATTAAGCTTGGGGATGCTTGATACGTCTCCAACGTATCTATAATTTTTGGTTGCCCCATGCTATATTATCTATTGTTTTGGACATTATTGGGCTTTATTATTCACTTTTATATTATTTTTGGGACTAACCTATTAACCGGAGGCCCAGCCCAGAATTGCTGTTTTTTTGCCTATTTCAGAGTTTCGCAGAAAAGGAATATCAAACGGAGTCCAAACGGAATGAAACCTTCGGGAACGTGATTTTTAGGAAGATTACGATCCGGGAGACTTGGACCCTATGTCAAGAAACAAAAGAGGAGGCCACGAGGTAGGGGGCGTGCCCACCCCCAGGGCGCGCACTCCACCCTCGTGGGCCCCTTGTTGCTCCACCTACGTACTCCTTCCTCCTATATATACCTACGTACCCCCAAACGATCAGATACGGAGCCAAAAACCTAATTCCACCGCCGCAACCTTCTGTACCCACGAGATCCCATCTTGGGGCCTGTTCCGGAGCTTCGCCGGAGGGGGCATCCATCATGGAGGGCTTCTACATCAACACCATAACCTCTGCAATGAAGTGTGAGTAGTTTACTTCAGACCTTCGGGTCCATAGTTAGTAGCTAGATGGCTTCTTCTCTCTTTTTGGATCTCAATACAATGTTCTCCCCCTCTCTCGTGGAGATCTATTCGATGTAATCTTCTTTTTCCGGTGTGTTTGTTGAGACCGATGAATTGTGGGTTTATGATCAAGATTATCCATGGACAATATATGAATCTTCTTTGAATTCTTTTATGTATGATTGGTTATCTTTGCAAGTCTCTTCGAATTATCAGTTTGGTTTGGCCTACTAGATTGATCTTTCTTGCAATGGGAGAAGTGCTTAGCTTTGGGTTCAATATTGCGGTGTCCTTTCCCAGTGACAGTAGGGGCAGCAAGGCACGTATTGTATTGTTGCCATCGAGGATAACAAGATGGGTTTTTTTATCACATTGCATGAATTTATCCCTCTACATCATGTCATCTTGCTTAAGGCGTTACTCTGTTTTCATGAACTTAATACTCTAGATGCATGCTGGATAGCGGTCGATGAGTGGAGTAATAGTAGTAGATGCAGGCAGGAGTCCGTCTACTTGTCTCGGACGTGATGCCTATATACATGATCATACCTAGATATTCTCATAACTATGCTCAATTCTGTCAATTGCTCAACAGTAATTCGTTCACCCACCGTAAAATACTTATGCTCTTGAGAGAAGCCACTAGTGAAACCTATGGCCCCCGGGTCAATTTTCCATCATATTAATCTTCCTACAACAAGCTATTTCTTTCGCCGTCTTTATTTTGCTTTCTTTCCTTTGCATCTTTATCATAAAAATACCAAAAATATTATCCTATCATATCTACCAGATCTCACTCTCGTAAGTGACCGTGAAGGGATTGACAACCCCTTATCGCGTTGGTTGCGAGGATTTATTTGTATTGTGCAGGTGCGAGGGACTCGCGCGTAGCCTCCTACTGGATTGATACCTTGGTTCTCAAAAACTGAGGGAAATACTTATGCTACTTTGCTGCATCACCCTTTCCTCTTCAAGGGAAACTAACGCAGTGCTCAAGAGGTAGCACTTCTCGAGGCGCATGACGTTGGTGATGCAGGGTGCAACGGCTCACAGAGCCTGCTCCTGGTCGACGGGAGCCAGCTCGTCAAAGGCGCCGTCCAATGGCACGAATGGATTCCGGTGACGGAGCCCTGAGAGGATTCGCCCGGCAACGGCGACGGCAGCCCGCAACCCCTCCTTGTCCAGCTCCGCCCCCACCATCGCGCGGAGACGGCTCAGCTCCTCGGAGATATAGGTGAAGAAGGAGACCAGGTCAGGAAGCCGCAGCTCATTGAAGTTGACGGGGTGGTCGAACGGGTTTAGCCCGACGGCCGGCATGGTTGCGCTGGCACGACGGTAGGCATCGCGCAGCCGCAACACGTGCGTGGCAACTTGGTGCACCAAGTGGCTGAGGCGATCCTGGACCTCGTCACGATCGGCCCGCTCGCGCTCCAGCCGGCTCCCCTGACGGCCTATCGTATCTCCCACTTTCTGCAGCAACGCCGCCGACGCCTCGAGCATCTTTGTGGTGGACGCCTGCCGCACATAACGGAGGAGCATGGCATTCCTTTCCTCCTTGAGCTCACGGAGCTCCACGTCCTTGGCCCTGAGCTCCGCATGCTTGGCCTGGAGCTCCTATGTCAGGCGCCTCACCTCAGACTCCATGATCTGCTGCCACGCCTTGGCACCAGGTAGAAGCAATGGGGAGAGGAACTAATGGGGGCGAAACGGCTGAAAGGCAATGCAATCGACGGGAAGGCGGAGGGAGCCAGCCGAGGAGCGGGGAATCTTTAGGTTTTCACCACAGGAAAACACCAGTCGACGACTTCTCACATCAGGGAGCAGTGGGTTTTATAGGCGAAGTCATCGTGACTAATTACTGCCGTGCCTGCTCCCGTTAATCAAAAAATTAAAAATCCTGCCGCGCCTGCTTCCATCAATCAAAAAATTAAAAATCCTGCCGCGCCTGCCGCACCCAAAGGCTAGAGCAACGCCGCGGTGGATATTTAAATTTATCTGTCGGCAAGGAGATAAAAAAAGGGTGAAAAAACAAATGTGGTGGCGGCCTAGCTAATCGGTCGCACTAGCCCAACTAGCTAGCCACCGTGCTTCACTGATGTACTCGGCGGGAAAGGTGGTCTTTCGTGATTTGACGACTCATTTACTTGCTTCGGCGCTATGACTGAGGAGGACCCAGAAAACGTGCGGTAGGGCGTCCCACGTCTCGGCAAGGAAGAATATATGCGTGCACCACCCGAGAGGACCCCGAAACCGCGCGGTAGGGTGTGCCACGTCTCGGCACAGAGGAAAAATGTGCGCGCAAAAATATACTGTATCAGACATAGTAGTACCTATGGTTCGACCTCGGGACCCAGCCAGTCGGTCGAAAACATCCCACTAGCCACACAACTTCATCATGCTAACGTGGCACGGAGGATAGGTGTGGTTAGCTCCGTCTCGACCAACCACAACATCTCTTGTTCTAGGCGATTCTACTATTTTCCATGCTTTTTTAGTTATAATAACACCACGGCAAGCTAGCACCGCTCTTTGTGTGTGCCCGTGCGTCTAAAGGTTAAATGATGGAGAGGAGAGAGAGATCGCAGACCTGGGACCCACCAGTAAGTGAGTCAACGGTTATGCACGTGTTGACGAGGCACTCCCTCTACTCTACTCAACGTAATACTGTATAAAATCAAGTTATGGGACAAAGCCAACAACCGTTGTTGTTTCGGGCTATCGACTTACGCTTTGTAGTCCACGTTGCCAGTTCAAATCTCGTCTTTCAGATTTGTTAGTTTTAGGTCTAAATTTGATCAATGACAAGTGGGACCCCCGTGTGTTGTTCCAATATTTCAGTGTAAGATGGTTTTTTGAACAAACACTTTGCGTGGTTAGAGAATTAACGGCACGAGTTACATGTATTTTGCAAGTTTACGAACAAAAATGACAGCGGCATAGAGTATCACATCCACCCCGCAGCTTAGATGATAAGGTGATACGAGTTTTTACATTGTTGGAACTGAGATCCAATGGTTTGGGAGTAGTCTTTGTAAATATGCGCAATTTCCAAACTCTCCAAGGTTTTTTTTTGGAAATAAAATATCCAGGCCTCGTGTGTGCCGCTGCATCTTGGATCGAACGGCTCCCCGTTGCTCATATTAGGGGCTCCCCGTAGCTTAATTAGACGCTACGGTGATACGAGCATCTAGGTCGTATGATCTGTGATCAGATGCCACATGCGTAGTACTTGTACTTTCTGCACAATTCCCAAACTCTCCCAGGCGTATATTGCAAAAACATTCAAACCTCCTACTGTGAGCCGTCGGATCTCCATGAACTCGTCTCACCATAGAATCTATGGGGCGGGAGCACCTCATATTCTCCTGTGCGAGAAAACATCAGGTGCTCTTGCAGCTTGGATGGTACGGTGATACAAGTTTCGAGGTCGTTTGATCTGAGATCCAATGGCATCTGAGCAGTCTTTGTGCTTGTAAGCAGTGGCCGAACTCTTTGGGGGCTTTTCTGCAAAAAAAACATTCGAACCACCGAGGAGTTGTTGGGTCACAAATCCAACGTGTCCGAAGAGCTTGTATCACCAAAGCATCTAACGTGTGGTAGCACATGATATTCTTACATACAGGAGAATATGATGTTCTCCTTCATCTTAGATGCTACGGCGATACGAGCTTCGAGGTCGTTGGAGATGGGATCCAAGGGCATCTGAGTAGTTTTTGTACAAATTGTGTGCAATTCTCAAACTCATTAAGGTTTCCTGTAAAAATATTAAGACATCATGTGAGCTGCTATACCTCAGATCAACAAGCTCCAAGCAACTCGTATCAGCATATAGCGTCTAAGGTGTGGGGGCACATGATATTCTCCCGGGGAGGAAGGGGGGTGCACAACCAATCGGTGTTTGGGAGGGTGGGGACAAATATAATATAAACAATCCTAAACAGAGCTTCACAATTTTATCTAGGGTCGAGGGGTTAACCCCCGACAATCTACATAGCTCCGCCAAAACACAACATTTGCATGTACTGTGGTACTAGACTTAATATTCATTTTTCAGTTTCCTGTTCATTTTAAATATTGAATTGAGGACCATGCATGTCTTTCATTTTACTCCCTTCGTTCCTAAATATTAGTCTTTTTAGAGATTTTAAATGGACTGCCACATACGGATGTATATAGACATATTTTAGAGTGTAGATTCACTCATTTTGCTTCGTACGTAGTCACTTGTTGAAATCTCTAAAAGACTAATATTTAGGAACAGAAGGAGTATTTTTGAATTCGTGTCATACATGCATGGTTTGGAAAAATAGATGCACTATACTTATTGGATTGCTGTTGTGTTCGTGTGTGTTTGTGTGTGTGTGTGTGTGTGGTCGTATGCTTGATATATACAAAGTTTTCTCACCACCATACCGTTCATCTTTTAAATTTGAATTTGCAATGAAAAACTTACTAGGGATACCATGAAATGTGAAATCCACATTGAGATCACTATATCACAAACTCACTCTAATTCAAGAACTCGTCATAAATCAATTACCATGTTGAGATTACTATTTGCAAGGAAAATACGGGCATTGTAATACACATAGATTCGTTCAGATGTTTAAAAGATTCCTTTCGTATTCTTTTTTTGAGGGATCCTTTCGTATTCTCGAATGGTAGGACCCAACGGCGTACCAGCCAGACCTTGGCTCGTGTTGATCTTAAAAAAAGGGCTCGTGTCCTTTTGGTGGCGTGCGTGGTACGCACATTAGCCAACCCCAACCAGTTGAGCCTCCGCGTTTTGAGTCGAAATATCTGGCGGCCAGAATTCCAGCCCTAGGAAATTCCCCTCATGTCCCCGGTCCATAATGACTACCGATGAACAATGGAGGGATGCTTTAGTAACTAGACAACGTTACCTACCATGCCGAGCACGGTTCAATTCCCTCGGTCGCCGCTACCAAGGTCACCCGTCAACTGCATTGCCTAGTACTAGTACTACACGAGGATGAGCAAAGAATTGAGCCCGTTTGTTCGTGCCTACTAGTACTTGAGTTAATATATACCCCTAAAAAACTTGAGTTAATATATCAGGCAATGCACTGGTACGGAGGGATTATCCTTTTACTCTGCATATATAACTTGTTTGAAGTCTAACTAGGCAAAATGTTTGACCAAATCCTTTCTTAAGAAATACAACAGGAAAGATGTATCGCTTGAAAATTTATTGCATGATGCAGGTTATGATATTGTTTCGAATCCTGGATTTTAAATTTCAAAAAATCCAAAAGTGACCAGAAATTCATGAAACTGAGCATGGTCACGTGATATGGCACAAATATTCCTACGTAATTTTTTTCTTCAATTTGAGACAAGCTGCTTATGAGAAGTTGCACAAATGAAGAGCCAAGGTATTTTGGAACAAAGACCTGTCACGTTAAGGCGAACGCTTTTACTATTGAAACCGTGGGCATTTACGTGCCGCCACGAGTCCCGCTTCTCATCGGTAGGTGCCGTCCGAGCAAGCGTGTGAGTCGATGGGAGGCGTGCGAGCAGACCGCTGCGCTGGCTGACAGGGAGGCGTGCGAGCAGACCGCTGCGCAGGCTCACCGGGAGACGAGCCCTTTGACCAGGCTCCGCCGCCCACCTTCGTCCCAACTGCTCCCACTTTTAATGTCGCCGGTGCCGCAGTTTAAAATCAACCCCGCACTACCCGGTATCGCTACAATCTTCTCTCTTCCCCTCCGAATCTCCTATCGTCTACCCCCAACCAGCCTGACCTAACCGTACACCATGCCGCATCACGATGGTCTGCCCTTAGTCTTCCAGTTTCCTGAGGAAGACACCCAGCCGGAGTCTCAAGAACATAAGGTGCTGTGGGACGAGCTTCAACCAGCCTTGCGGGAAGACGCCGCGCCTGTCCCCGCTCCCGTCGCCCCGTCTGCGCCAGCGCCCATCCCCGTGGCATTGATGGGCTGGGAGTCGCACATTGTCGCCGAGCTTGATGCCACGGGGTTCCACGAGGTCCCGGCCGACTTTCACGCGCCCGTGCACCTGCCAGCACATGCGCCTGCGCGTGCACTGACGCGCACGCCCGTGCCGGTGCCCGTGCACCTGCCAGCGCATGCGCCTGCGCATGCACTGACGTGCGCGCCCGTGATGGTGCCCGTGCACACGTATGTCTCCGCCGCACCGTTGCCAGGGCCTGCCCCCGCGCGGGTGCCAGTGCCCCCCTTAGCGGCATGGATGGCCGCCGTCGACCGCTTCCTTGCACCAACGCCAGTCGCCTCCTCCCGCCAGTTGACTCGCTCCTGGAGACCGAAGTCCAGAACATTGTGGCTTTCCTTGAAGCTAGGGCCAATGTCTAGAAGTATGCCAACAACGGCGCAAGACGCCGCCGTCGCCGTCGGCCAGTGTCCCGACGACACACAGAGCACGGCAGAGGAGCCGCTTCCCACCGCAAGACGCCCCCGCGGCCGCTGCATAATCTAAATTTGCCATGAAAAACGTTTGGATTGCCATGCTTAAAATCCGAACGTTTATCATTTCTGATTATTTTAGATCGATCGTCGTATGAATGTGAAGTCGGAGTCACACTGAATGAAATCTAAGGTTTGATCGATCGAATGTTCTGCTAGAGTCGTATCAAATTAAATATAAAACGTCATCAAGCCACATGTTCCTTCTCATCCAACGACCTAGACTGCTTCAATGTCGAACGCTCAACACGTTTAGCGTGCAGTTAATTTCATGCCAAAAATAGTGCTAATCACATAATAACACGCAAATAATATCCTACTTAATATCCGCATGCACTTAATATACTTCCAAATTAACGTGCATTGCACGTACACATTGACTAGTACTACTAGTACGTGAAACTGGTGCCGTACCTTGTGAACGCGTCCAGATATAGTCAACGGCAACATCGCCCGCGAGTTCTTCGTGTTTGCCCGTGCGTCTAAACGTAAACGTAGAAGGGGAGGAGAGAGAGAGAGAGCACACATGGAACCCACCAGTAAGTGAAGGCGAATAGTACGTGCTAACGGGCCGGTCCCACTAATGTACTAAAAATAATATTACATGTTATTCATTAAATAGGTTGTGGTAATATAAAAACATTATATGAACAAAGGGGGGTACAAAAAACATTGCTGTTCTACGTATGTTGCCTATTAACGTGCGGCTTGAAGGCCCTGTTCGCATGTTCAATCCTCGTCCTTTATTTTTTAATTTGTATATGGGTCCAAATTTGTTTCATGACAGGTGGGCCCCTCGGTGTGTAGTTTGTAGCACTTTAATTTGTGGGTCGAAATTTGTTCCATTCCAGGTGGACTATCGGTGTGTAGTTTTGTAGCTTATTTGTAATAATTAAAGAGAACAACAGAGTTTTTTGCAATAATACCATGGTGCGACGTTGAAGGCGAGAAAGGACGTGCGAGAGAGCGATGACCGAGCTAGAGGGAAATCAATTGGGGGAGGTGTGGGGGTTGCAACGGTGTTTGGAGTAGTTTTGGGCCGAATGCTACGAAAATATAATCTAAACCCACCGGAATAAATGCCTACACAAATTAATCCAAGGTTGGAGTCCCCCTCGCAATGTAAATAGCTCCGGCTTTGCGAGGGATGGAGAGGTAGCTTCAATGTGTGGAAGATACGGCGTGAGAAAGCAAGGTCAATCAAGAGACATATAGATAGAGAGACGAAGTGAGTGTGGTTTGACATTCATTGAATAGATATATATGCTCTGGAGAGATATTGTCCGATTGAGCTTTTGGAAAGAGTGAGGGCTGTAAGATTGAGCTTGAGAGATGATCCAGTCACAATCATGTAGATATATTTTGTGCGTGGGAGGAAGCAAGGTCAATTGATTACATATATAAAGGGAGAGAGATTGAGCGAGTGTGGGTCGTCGTGTGATCGAAAGAGTGAGACGGGTTGGAGAGAATGACCTAGATAGACAATGTGAGTGAGAGAGTATACAATATGAATATGTCGAATTGGGCTCAAACATGGAGATATATCGTTTGTGTCCGAGAAAGAGCGAGGTCAATCGAGACATACAAAGAGAGAGAGAGAGAGATTGAGCGAGAGTGGCCCGCCATGAGGTCGAAAGAGCGGGGGCGGCTCGGATGGACTGACCTAGATAGACAATCTGCGTGAGAGAGTATAGAGTGTGTCGATCGAGGCCCAAACAGGGAGATATATCATTTGTGTGTGAAAGAAAACGAGGTTAATCGAGACTCAGATAAAGAGAGCGAGATTGAGCGAGTGTGGCCCGCCATGCGGAAGAAAGAGTGAGACAGTCTCGAGGGGTGACCTCGATAGACAACGTGCGTGCGTGCGCATGAGAGGTTGGGGGGCTAGATAGGCAATGCATGTATCTAGCGAGAGAGGGTGGGAGGGAGAGAGAGAGAGAGCTCGGCATGGGGTGAAATGGCGGGTGTGTGAGGTAAATACATTTGGTAATAGAGTGTAAAAAGGGGGTTGTGTAGTTGAGAGAGTTAGAGATCGAAACATGGAGAGAAAGAATGAACGTGTGTCGGAAACCGATAGCTTCCTAATATGGTTAGGAGAGGAACATTGACTCATACAGGAAGTATGTAGCGTGTGTGCCGGGGGGGGGGGGGGCTAAAAACAACATTTGAATGTAGATAGTACGAGACTTAATATCGATGTTTCAATTCGGTGTACATTGTAAGATTTGAGCTGAGGACCATGCATATGGGTAATTATTTCGAATTCGTGCCATACTAGGTTTGGAAAAGTTGACATTGACTCGATTGTTGTGCTATTTACTAGCAAGAGGCCAATGCGTTGCATGGAACATCAAGATGCATTTATACGAGCTGTTTATCTCATGGGAGAGAAAGATGAACGAGGCAAGTCCTTATCTGCAAATTTGGAGAGGGGTGCGGGTATCTTTTTGCAAAATTGTCATAGTTTGCTTTCTATCCGTCAGATATAGATCAGACGGTCTATATTGCAGGATGGCAGGCACACCATCATCACCAACTCGGTTTTTTATAAGAGTAGATATTAGGTGATATGTTTGAATCCATCCAAAGTTTTCTCACTACCATGGTGTTCAACATATACATATGAATTTGTGTTAAAACAGTAGCATGGATACCGTGAAATGCGAAATCCACGTTAGAATTAGAGATCGCTATGTGACACACACTCTAATTCAAATAACTAATCATGTGACACACACTCTAATCCACGTTAGTGTGGATACCGTTTCGATTTTATATCAAATAACTCCTCATTAATTAATTTATAGTATCTCGTTTCAAATGACTAATTATTTGCATGGAAAACACGGGCATGGTAATACATACAGATTCGTTTGCAAATGAAAGAAGATTCGTTTGTATTCTCAAATGTAGGCGCACCAGGCAAACCAGGGTCGTGTCGTGGTGGTCGCGTGTGTCGTACGGACGCTTAGCACCCAGCCACCCACCCCCTCCCTCCCTCCCCCCCCAAAAAAACAATGACAAAATAAGTTCGCGCTTCCACGTTTCGGATTGAAATATCTGGCGGCGCCAAGCAAAATCTCCATTCTCCACCGTCCCCTTCCGCGCCCAGATTCCTCAAATCCCTAATTCGCTGCCAACCCAAGCAAAGTTCGAATCGCCCCTTGTCTCATCTCTTTCCCCACCTCCGTGCCGGACGACGACGACAAAGACGACGGTTGCGCTTCACCACCGCACCGGAGCTACCTCATCTACGCCCTCGTCCACCGCACCAGGTGGTCCACCGACAACGTTGGCCGCCGGAACCGACGTGCCTCATAGACACCGGCTTCCACCGCATCAGGTGCGCTTCACCGACGCCGTCTCACACCTCACCGGGGCTACTTCACCGAGCACATCATCGCACCTCCGCCCCCCGAGGCCGTTGGGGCTTCACCAACGGTCTCATCCACCGCATCATAGCGGTCTGCTGCCACTCAAGATCTGCATCCGTGCGCGGCTAGCAAATGCCAGCGCATCACCCTCAACGGCTCTGAAGTGACCCTGTCGGAGTAAATGGCCACGGGTAGCCTAACCGACTGCCCCTGGTTCTTCTAAAAAAATTATCAGGCCTTCGGGCCTCCAAGCACTCCGAGCCTTGGGCCGCCTTCCCTGGCCGGCTACTTCTGAAGCCGACTCCCGGAAGGCGACCCAGCCTCACCAACTCCTCCCCAGGACGACTACGGGTGGCCGACTCCAAGAAGCCGGCCAAGAAGGACGCCGACTCCTAGGAGCCGGCCGAGACCATAACCACCAAAGCTGTTCCCACATAACGGCGACACGACGGGGTGTGGCCATAGTGCGGCCCACTACCCCCAAAGCCCGAGGCGGGCATGGCTACAGGAAGCCGTACAGGACGGCCGTCTCCCGTGCGGCTCGGCACTGTAGCCATGATGGCCTCGACGTCACCCACGACCGACTCCCGTACGGCCCGCGGGCGGCGGGCCCCTTCAGCCAGAGAGAGGCGTGAAGGCGGCCCGACCTTTCCCAGTCGGCCAAGAGCGTAGCCGGCCTCCAGAAGCCGGCTACTCCCTTCCTCGAAGCAGGAGCCCCATTAAGGAGACAAGACGAGGTAAGGCTATAGTGAGAGCCCCCGAGGCGGCCCACTGTAGCCACGCTTACCTCGACAAAGCCCTCGTCATCAGAGGCGCGGCTACAGTAAGCAGCCGCCGACAAGACCCTAGGCGGTGGGGCCGGCCTGTCGACCAAGTAGCCGGCAGCCGGCGGGACCCACCAGCCGGCGGGACCCAGCAGCCGGCGGAGAAGCCGGCGAGCGTAGACACTGACGGCTGGGACCAGAGCCCAGCCGGATTACCATTGTACCCCCCGGGGGTAGGCCTATATAAACCGCCCGGGGCACCCATGCAAAGGGTTGGCCTCTGAGCACAGTCCGCTTCTAAGCATAGCACACACACACACACCTTAGATAGAGAGAAGCAAGAGCTAGCCTTGTTCTTCTTCTCCCTTGATCTCAAGAGCTCTAGGAGCGATTGTAGCTACCTTTCATCGATCTAGTGATCATGCGGAGACCCCGCAGAGCAGGACTAGGGGTGTTATCTCCTCGGAGAGCCCCGAACCTGGGTAAGATCCGCCGGCGTGCATGTCTTCGCCTCATCCCGTTTCCAGGCACCGGCGACGTTTTATTGGCTCCCACAATGATAAGCCATCCCTTGGCATATGTCGCACCAACCACCCGACATTTGGCGCCCACCGTGGGGCCAGGTGCACCGTCGTCCGGAGACCTGTTCTGGACGGGAACCCTCTTCCTCCCCCGCGAGCGCAGCCAGCCTGCTGCGCCCGATGGCGTTTGCCTCGACGCGCTGCAAGGCGTCGACGATGCCTGCGCAGCGAGCCGCCTCGCCGATCTGCTCGGCGAGACTCGCATCTCCGACGAGCCTGCATCTGACGCAGGCACCGACTACCCCGAGAGCCGCCTCGTCAGCCTCCTCGACCAACTTCACGTCTCCAGCGAGCCTGCTGCGGACATGGAGTCGGTCTGCTCCATCGACCCGATGCTCATCGACTCCGACACCGCGTCGCTTGACGCCTACCCCTCCGACGTGGTGGTCTTCGACGACCCCCTCCCTCGAGCTGACAGCGGCAGTAGCGCTGTCACCAAAGTGCTGGTCATCAGCCACGTCTCCAACTCGGGCGAGAATGCCTGCGACGCTCAGCAAGCGGCGATGCACGACCTCTTCGTCCCCATCCCGGCCGACGCCGACGCCGAGACCCTGGAGGCACGCCGCCTTGCCCTCATCGCGGAGGGCCAGAATATAGCCTCGATGAGACGCCTCACCGAGGCACACCAGCGCGAAGTCGACCGCGCCGCCTTCGGCACGCAGCCGCCTAGCGGCCCGAGCCGAGCCGGCTTCGTCCAGAAGCGCGGCGCAGCCGTCGCCAGCATGCTGGGCGCGGATCGCCCCGTCTACGCCACCTCGCTCGAGAATCTGCGAGCCGCTCAGGCGGCTGCGGAAGAGCTCAATGGGCTGGGAGCCGATGAGCTCCCCTACATGACGAGACAGATCCAACAGCTGCTCAACGCGGCTGCAGAACGGCACGAAGCCGGCGCCCGTGCTGATAGTCATCCCCCGCACCGGGAGCACGCCGCGACGTCCCGCTCGCCGACTGCAAGCGGCGCGCTCCAGAAGAAAGACAAGGAGCCGGCTGCCAGCCGCAGCCGGACTCGCATCACCATCGAGCGCGACGCGGATGGCCGCCCTCGAGCTGTAGAGCACCAAGGAAATCTGCCTCCACCCCCGCCTCGAAGAGAAAGACGCCTCACTTCGCCGCCTATCACACACCCGACTCTTGGCGACCGACTCGGCCGCCGAGAAGGAGTCGGCGAGAACGACGCCCGCCACAGGATCAACCGCCTTGCTCGATCCTTGGCGTTAGAAGAAGAAGACGATGTCGGCCCGCCATGCTTTGGCCCCCGCATCCGCGACGAGCCCTTCCCCAAAGGGTTCTCGCTCCCCAGAGACACGCCCAAGTACAACGGCTCGGTGAAGCCGGAAGATTGGCTCATCGACTACTCCACGGCCGTCAGCATAGCCAACGGCAATCGACGCGTCGCTGTGAAGTACGTCCCCCTGATGCTGCAAGGCACGACGCGCACATGGCTCAACAGCCTCAAGCCCTACAGCATCAACAGTTGGCTGGACTTCACCGAAGTCTTCGTCCGCAACTTCACCAGCACCTACAAGCGGCCTCCCAAGCCTCGCCAGCTCTCCCTCTGCGTCCAGGGGCCCAACGAGTCGACCCGCGACTACCTCACGCGATGGGCCGAGCTCCACAACTCCTGCGAGGGAGTGCACGAGGTCCAGGCCATCGAGTACTTCACCGCCGGGTGCCGAGAGGGCACCCTCCTCAAGCACCGACTCCTCTGCGATGAACCGGCTACCCTCGATGTATTGCTGGTCATCGCCGACAAATACGCCACCGCCGACTCCTCAATGAAGACCGAGCTCCGAGTGGACGCCTCGGGGAAAGTACTTGCTCCGGCTCCCAAAACGCCGGCTGGCGACCCTAATCGGCGCCCCTACCAGAACGACCACAAGCGCAAGGGCCCCATGTCGACTACCTCCAGTCGGCAGGTGGCCACAGTTGAAGACGAGCAGCTCGAAGATCGGCCCGCTCCCAAGAAGAAGGGTGGCCGGCCGCCTTAGCAGCCATCTTTCTCCTACGAGCAAGCTCTAGACGCCCCCTGCAAGTTCCATAGCGGCGCGAAGCCGTCCAACCACACAACCCGGAAATGCCACTGGCTCACCCGCATCACCAAGGGTGAGGGAATGTTGCCGCCTCCGCCTCCTGGCCAGCCGCCTCCAGCTCCCCAGCAGCCGGCGGCACGGCCGGCAGTCGGCGCCATCCAAGACGAATTCGCCGAAGAGCACGCCGCCTATGTCGTCTTCACTAGTCAAGCCGACGACAAGCACACCCAACGCCGACAGCACCAAGAAGTGAATGCAGTCGCCTCTAGCACCGCCGAGTTCATGCACTGGTCAGAAAAGCCAATCAGCTGGAGCCAGGCCGACCACCCAGAGGTGATGCCTTCGCCTGGCTCCTATGCAATGGTCTTGGACGTCACCCTCGCGACGGAGAGGCGAGCTGCCAGATTTTCCCGCGTCTTGATAGACGGCGGAAGCAGTATCAACATACTGTACCGCGATACCATGGAGAAGCTGAACATCAAAGCGAAGCAGCTCATGCCGAGCCGCACCGTCTTCCATGGTATCGTACCCGGCCTGTCTTGCTCTCCAATCGGCAAGATCAAAATGGATGTTCTTTTCGGAGACAAAGATCATTTTCACCGGGAAGCAATATGGTTCGAAGTAGTGGATTTGGAGAGCCCCTATCATGCATTGCTTGGCCGACCTGCTTTGGCCAAGTTCATGGCTGTGCCCCACTACGCCTACCTGAAGATGAAGATGCCGAGCTCGAAGGGGATCATCACGGTAGCCAGCGACTACAAGAAGTCCACCGAGTGTGCCATGGCCAGTAGCCGGCTGGCCGAGTCCCTCATGGTGGCAGAAGAGAAGAAGATGTTGGAGCGGGTTGTGGCCATGGCCGCCAAGCAGCCGGCCTTGTCCCCCAACCCCAAGGATTGTGATGCGCAGGGCTCCTTCCAGCCTGCCAAAGAGACGAAGAAGATACCTCTGGACCCGGAGAACCCGGAGAGGTTCGCTGTCATTGGGGCGAACTTGGACAGTAAATAGGAAGGCGAGCTCGTCGACTTCCTCCGTGAGAATCGAGACATCTTTGCATGGTCCCCAAAGGACATGCCGGGTGTCCCGAAGGATTTCGCCGAGCACAAATTACATGTCCGAGATAATGCGAAGCCGGTCAAGCAGCCCCTCCGCCAACTGTCAGAAGAGAAGCGAAGAATCGTGGGAGAAGAGATAGCCCGGCTCCTTGCCGCCGGCTTTATCATGGAAGTGTTCTTTCCAGAGTGGCTTGCCAACCCAGTTCTGGTTCTGAAGAAGAATAACAAGTGGCGTATGTGTATAGACTACACGAGTTTGAACAAGGCCTGCCCAAAGGATCCGTTTGCTCTGCCACGGATTGACCAAGTGCTAGACTCCACAGCCGGATGCGAGCTGTTAAGTTTTTTGGATGCATACTCAGGGTATCATCAGATCAAGTTGGACCCGGCTGACCGCCTGAAGACTGCCTTCATCACACCCTTTGGAGCTTTCTGCTACCTGACAATGACATTCGGCCTGAGAAATGCCGATGCCACTTTTCAGCGTTGCATGCAGAAATGTCTCTTGAAACAACTCGGCAGAAATGCCCACGTCTGCATAGACGACATTGTGGTGAAGACTGAGAAGCGCGGTACCTTGCTGGAAGACCTGAAAGAAACATTTGCCAACTTGCGCCGATTCCAGATCAAGCTCAACCCCGAGAAGTGCGTGTTCGGAGTGCCAGCCGGCCAGCTGCTAGGCTTCCTGGTCTCCGAACGCGGCATTGAGTGCAACCCCGTCAAGATCAAGGCCATCGAGAGGATGGAAATTCCCACCAATCTGCGAGATGTGCAGAAGTTCACTGGCTGCTTAGCCTCCCTGAATCGTTTTATCAGCCGACTAGGAGAAAAGGCTCTCCCCTTGTACCGACTCATGAAGAAGTCCACTCACTTCGAGTGGAATGATCAAGCTGACCAAGCCTTCCATGAGTTGAAGAAAATGCTGACCACTCCGCCTGTCCTGGCTGCGCCGACTGAGAAGGAGCCCATGCTCCTCTACATCGCCGCGACTAGCCGAGTCGTCAGCACTGTTGTTGTGGTCCAGCGCCCGGAGGAAGGCCGAGCCCAGCTAGTCCAGAGGCCGGTCTACTATCTCAGCGAAGTACTATCCAGCTCAAAGCAAAACTACCCGCACTACCAGAAGATGTGCTATGGAGTGTACTTCGCTGCCAAGAAACTGAAGCCCTACTTCCAAGAGCACCCCATCACGGTCGTGTGCACTGCCCCGCTCGCCGAGATCATAGGCAGCCGGAATGCATCCGGCCGGGTGGCCAAATGGGCCATTGCGTTGGCGCCCTACACGATTTTCTATCAACCCCGCACCGCCTTCAAGTCGCAAGCATTGGCCGACTTCCTCGTCGACTGGGCCGAGACCCAGTACTTACCGCCGGCTCCCGACTCTACCCATTGGCGGATGCACTTTGACGGGTCCAAGATGCGCACCGGCTTGGGAGCCGACATCGTCCTCACCTCTCCCAAAGGCGACAAGCTCAAGTACACGCTGCAGATCCACTTCGCCGCCTCCAACAACGTCGCCGAGTACGAGGCGCTCGTACACGGGCTCCGGCTAGCCAAAGAACTCGGCATACGCCGGATCCTGTGCTACGGCGACTCAGACTTGGTGGTCCAGCAATCATCTGGCGACTGGGACGCCAAGGACGCGAACATGGCGAGCTATCGTTTCCTCGCCCAGCAGATAAGCGGATACTTCGAAGGGTGCGAGTTCCTTCACGTGCCAAGGGCCGACAACGACCAAGCAGATGCCCTAGCACGGATCGGCTCCACCCGACAAGCCATACCGACTGGCGTCTCCCTCCAGCGCCTCCTCAAGCCGTCCATCAAGCCGTCTCCAGAGTCGGATTCCATCTTCGTACCGCCTGCGCCAAATACAGCCGGATCCGACTGGAGAAACCCCGCAGGCGGCACGGGGACTTCGACAACCGGCCCCGGGACTGCCGTAGTCGCACCCGGCCCGGGGACTGCAGCAGTCAGCCCGGGGACTGCAACGACACAAGAAGCGGTGGCCGACTCCAATTCAACGCCACCCAACCCACCCACCCGAGTCACGGTGGCCACATTAACAGAAGAAGAAGTCACAGCTCCCTCATGGGCCCAGCCCATCCTCAAGTTCCTAGTCAGCAGAGAGCTGCCGGCTGACGAGATCTCAGCAAGACTAGTGCAACGACGAGCCGCAGCATACACAATAATCAACAGAGAGCTTGTGAAGCGCAGCGTCACTGGAGTATTCCAGCGTTGTGTCGAGCCAGAAAAAGGAGTGGCAATCCTCAAAGACATCCACCAAGGCGAATGCGGCCACCATGCAGCCTCAAGATCCCTTGTGGCCAAGGCTTTCCGCCATGGTTTCTTCTGGCTGACTGCCTTGGAGGATGCTAAAGAAATAGTCAAGAGCTGCAAAGGATGTCAAGTTTTTAGTTCCAAGCAACACCTGCCGGCTTCTGCCCTCAAAACCATTCCCCTCACTTGGCCTTTTGCCGTCTGGGGACTGGACATGGTGGGCCCTTTCAAGACAGCCCGCGGTGGCCTGACACACCTACTTGTTGCTATGGACAAGTTCACAAAGTGGATTGAAGCAAAGCCAATCAAGAAGCTCAATGGGCCGACTGCCGTAACATTCATCACCGACATCACTACTCGGTACGGCGTGCCGCACAGCATCATCACCGACAACGGCATGAACTTCGCCAAAGGAGCACTGGCACGTTTCTGCGCGACGCAGGGCATCCGACTGGACTTAGCGTCCGTTGCCCACCCGCAGTCAAATGGCCAGGTCGAGCGAGCAAATGGACTCATCCTCTCCGGCATCAAGCCCCGACTAGTTGTACCACTGGAGCGATCGGCCGGCTGCTGGCTCGAAGAGCTGCCGGCTGTCCTCTGGAGTCTGCGCACTACACCCAACAAGTCAACCGGCTTCACTCCATTCTTCCTCGTGTACGGTGTCGAGGCTGTCATCCCAACAGACATCGAGTTCGACTCGCCTCGGATCACCATGTACACGGAGGAGGAAGCCAAAGAAGCAAGAGAAGACGGCGTCGACCTACTGGAAGAAGGCCGGCTGTTAGCCCTCAGCCGGTCCGCCATCTACCAGCAAGGGCTGCGCCGCT
Source organism: Aegilops tauschii subsp. strangulata (assembly GCF_002575655.3). NCBI lineage: Eukaryota > Viridiplantae > Streptophyta > Magnoliopsida > Poales > Poaceae > Aegilops > Aegilops tauschii. The sequence goes on from NC_053041.3 coordinate 236,831,705, forward strand.
ACTACAACCGCAAGGTCAAGCCAAGATCCTTCCAAGAGGGCGACCTTGTGCTCCGGCTGATCCAGCGAACAGCCGGCCAGCACAAGCTCTCGGCCCCTTGGGAAGGCCCCTTCGTCGTCAGCAAGGCACTCGGCAACGACTCCTACTACTTGATCGATGCGCAAAAACCAAGAGCACGCAAGAGAGACGACTCCGGCAAGGAGTCGGAGCGACCATGGAACGCAAACCTCCTAAGACGATTTTACAGCTGAAAAGCAGTATGTATCACGCTCCCCTTTTGTATTAAGTACAAACCAACAGGCCCCCCGAACAGTACTCGGGGACTGCCTTTTATTTATCTATGAATGACGAAGTCATATCCATGAATGTATTATTACATTTTGAATTTTTGTCCGGCACCGGGTTCGACTAGTCGGCCCGGGGACTGGCCGCCTTGAGCTATATCGAAAGTTTTTCCTAAAGTCAGAAAAGTAGTGCGCCGGCTCCCGAGTCCTCTCTTGCTGAAAGTCGCAGCTCAAAGAACTGACTGTCCGACTAGTAAGAGGAAAGACAGAAAGGACGCCCACACGAAAAACGGCTAAGGAACAACGAACCTATATAGCAAAGAGACGGCCTCCAAACATGCCTGCCGGCTACCAGAGCAGCCGGCTGGCCGGCTTCCTAAAAAACTTAGCTTTAGTCCAGTAGAGCTAAAGTACTTCCCCCTCCCCAATCGGCCAGGCACCCCTCCGGCTACAGATTGCAGAGCAACTGTTTGACTGGGGAGGCGGCAACCAAGGGAGGGCGGCAAAGGAAAAAGCAGAAGGACAAAAAGCAAAAAGTACAAAGAAAGGCCAAATGCATAAGTCATATATATACATAAAGCCCCCAACAGGCGGCAACAGACATAAGTTCGAATACACCCAGTGGGTGGAATTGTGCAGAATTTAACCAAACATTGTTCTAAAGAGTAACAAGACAGGAAAAGCAAAAAAAGGCGGACTAGGGCGCGACATGGAGGCCGAGCGGGTCGGTGAAGGCGGCCTCGCCGGCTGAAGGAGTGGCCGCCTAGCGGGCCCCGGCTTGACCACCACCTGCGGCAGGAGGCGTGGAGGCGCGCGACGTAGTGCTGGAGGCGCGGTCAGACTGAGGCTGGCCGGCTACTCCACCAGCCGGCTCGGCGTCTTCACCCTCCTCCTCCTCCTCCTCTTCGCCCTCGTCGCTGGAGTCGATCTCCTCCGCCGAGTCCTCACCGTACGCCGGGTCCAGCCCGAACCACTCTTCCGGCTGGGCGACTCCATTGTCGTCCACCTCGGGGGCGAAGACGCTGGTGTCGGTGTAGTCGGCGATCGCCAAAGCCCGCCGAATGATGGCCGGCCGCGCCGGCTCCAGCTCCGTGTCGGCTTGCTACCGCCAGGTAGCCAGCTGGTCCAGGCTCAGGTCGGGATACCAGGCCTTGACGAACTCCAGCGCCCGCCTGGCGTCGAAGCGAGCCGCCGAGGCCTTCCAAGCCTCGAAGCGGCCGACTGCCACCTCCAGCCAGTCAGCGGTCCGACTGGGGGTGCGAGGGACCGCTTGGCTGGGCCAGAGGGGGGCCAAGACCTGCGCCCCGGCACGCTGAAGCCGGCGGAGCAGCTGGTGAGCCGGCTGGATGCGAGCCTGGATCGCCAGGAGCTGTTCCTCCAGCGAGCGGCCGGCGGTTGGCGAGATTTCAAAGCCGGCTTGCCTCCGCGCCTGGCGACGGGCCTCGATGGTCTGGTTGGCGGCAGTAGAATAGCCAGGGAAATACTCTGCGCAAGAAAAGAACACCAAAATCAGAAAAACGAGCCAAAGTGGCAGACGACAAGAAAGGACGAAGGGGCAGGCGGCTTACCGTCAACCAGATCTTCGATCTGGCCATAGCCAGAGACCAGAGTCTGCCTGGCCTCAGCCCAGCCGGCCGCCTCCGTCTCGAACTCGGCCTGGAGAGTAGCTTCGCGGTCCTGCGCCGCCTTCAGTGCCGCCTTGTGACTTTCTTCCTGGTCGGCCAACTTCTTGGCCAGGCGGTCGCGCTCCTGCACCAAGGCGGCGAGCTCGGCATCCTTGGCACGAAGAGCAGTCTGGGACTCCCCCAGCTGTGCCCTCAGACTGGCGTTGGCCGCTGCAAAGTCGGAAGAAGAAGAAGAACAGTAAGAAATCGTCAAGGAAGATCCGACCCGACTGCTCAGCAGTCGGCCCGAATCTCGGGGACTACACCCAGTGGGTGCGCTGACGCGCCCCCACATGAGATAATGAATAAACCACGTACCTCGGCTCTCAGTAAGATCGGCGGTCTTCTGAGTCAGCTCCTGAGCCTGGGAGTTGAAGGCGGCCGCTCGAAGGTTGTGGTAATCCTGCAAGATGGATAGAAGACCGAAGTGAGAACAAAAATAGCAAAGGCAAATCCACCAAGAAGTTCCAAGCCGCCTGCTCAGCAGCTGGCTCGGAACTCGGGGACTACACCCAGTGGGTGCGCTGACGCGCCCCCACGGAAGAAATCAAGATCAAGAAAAAAGCAAAGTCAAGAAGAAACAAGACGGGAGTACTAACCCGGATGGCCGCCCGCGTTGCGAGGAACTCGTCGGTGAACTGCCTTAGCGCCGCGGCTTGGCTTTGGAGCCGGGTCCGGACGTCTTGTGCAGCCACGTTCACTACGGCTGTTCCTCCGCCTGGCGTCCACCCCGAGGTAGCGCTGGCCGCCTCCGCGTCCCAGGCCGACGAGCTAGAGCCCACGGCCGGCTGTGGCTTCGACGCGGCCTTTTGTGGCTCCGACGCGGCCTTCCCCGCGCGCCGGCTCGGCGGCACCCGGACTGCCACCTCAGCCCCCGCGGCCGGCTCGCCCTCTGCCGACTGTGCAGGCGGCGGATCAGGCTGGCCGCCTTGGGCCGCCCCAGTTGGCGGGGCCGGCTCCGGCGCCTTCTCCAAGATGATGACGTCATCGCCGCTTCCCCCCAGCCCCGGCTGGTCGCCGCTGGCTCCCCCTAGCGAGGGTTCCATGTCCCCGGGCGCCATGACGCGCAGCGGGGTGACCATCGAAACCTCCCCCGCCGCCGCCGCGGCCTCAGCCTCTGCCTGGGCCCTAGCTGCGGCCTCAGCGAGTGCCTTCGCCGCCTCCTCCTCCCGTGCCGCCTGGGCGGCGGCCGCCTTCCGTGCCTTCGCCTCCCGTGCGTCCTGCTCCTCCCGCGCCTCCCGCGCGTTCCTTTCCGTCGCCTCCTGGAGGTCGGCGCGGGGGTCCACGCGGCGGGTGGTGCTCCCAGAGCCCCTTGGCGACTCGACGACGGAGCCGGCAGCCGCCCGCTCAAGTGACAACGGAGCTCTGATCGTTGAAGAAAAAGACGAGAGTTCAAGAACCACCAAAGAAAGAAAGAGAGTACACAAAGAAAGATTCGGACTTACACCGACACGGTCTGCGGTTGCTTCACCACCTTGCGGAAACGAGACGCCTTCGCGGCCGCCTCCTCCCGCCTGGTGGCTGCCGCCCCGCCTCTGGGTTTCTTCGTTTGGCTGCCGAACAAGCCCTGGGCGGCGCGACGCTTCTGACCTCCACCCCGAGCAGGCTGTGCGGCGGAGGATCCCGCGCCGCGTCCAGATGCCGGCTGGCGGCGCGGGACGGCTTCGGCTTCATCCTCATCCGGCCAGTCGTCAAAGGTGGCAGTGAACCCGGAGCTGCCTGTTTCGCCGCGGGCTTGGCCTCCGCCCGGCTCGACGTCGTCGTCCATATGGACCGCCCCCAGGTCGGGGTCCTCTAGGTCATGTTCGGTCCGGTCGGGGACAAAGCGGCGCTCCGTGTCTGACCCGCCGGCCGGCCGAAGAAGAGGACTCTGTCAAAGAACAAGCCGACTAAGTTAGAGTCGGCCCAGAGGAACTCGGCAACGAAGAGAGAGAAAAAGACACAGGGAGAGCATACCGTAGGCGGCGGATTGGCTCGGCTATACGGCTCCTTGCCGAACTGCCACTCTTCGGTGAGTTGGCAGTTCGCAAGGTAGTTCACCATGTAGGCGACCTCCTCGCGCGGCATCTCCTTGGTACACATTCGGCTCGGATCGAGCTGGCCGCTCATCTGACAGATTAGATGAGGCCGGCTCTGGAGCGGAAGAACCCGGCGCGTGACGAACGCGGCCAGAAGGTCGGGCCTCGTCAGGCCCTCCGACTGGACCATCACCCGCAGTCGGGCGATGGCGGCGTTTCCTGCCGGTGACAGCGTCACAGCCCGGAAGGACCACTGGGGCAGCCTGGCCGCCGGTGGGCCGGCTGCGTAAGCCGGCAGGTTGATGTAGTCGCCCCGTGGGGCGATGTTCCGCACGTAGAAGTACGACTTCTGCCACTTCTTCACCGATTGAATCAGTGTGATGACAGGGAAGGGGTTGTCGGCAGCCGATCTCCGCGACGCGATGAAGGCGCCAGTATGAGCCGGCACGCCCTTACTGCGCGTGCCCAGCTTCGTCTGGAAGAACTCCCCCCAGAGCTCAAGGGTGGGGAGGACGCCGAGATAGCCCTCGCACAGGGTGACGAAGGCAGACAGCAGCACCACCGCGTTGGGGGTGAGATGGTGCGGCTGGAGCTGATAGAATTCGAGCCAGGAGCGGAAGAAGGCGCTCACTGGCAGACCGAAGCCGCGCAAGACGTGCGAGCGGAAGACCACCCGCTCGCCCTCCTGCGGCCTCGGCGAGATTTCCTTCGCCGGCGCGAGGCGGACCTCCACTTTGTCCGCGCTGGGCAGCCGCCGCGTGTCGCGGAGGAAGTCGACGTGGTCGTCATGGGCGTTGGAGCCGTCCCAATCCCTGCCAAGCTGCTCTACGGTGGGAGGCATGGCGAAAGCTAGCACGGCGGCGGAGGAGCGTGCGGTGGAAGAGCGCGGCGGCGAGGCGCTGTCGCAAGAACTGGCAAGAGGAAGAAGACGGTGGAAGTGGGACGAGCGTGCGAGGGCCTGCCGCCCTCCACCTCCCCCTACTTATAGCCTCACGAGGCCGAAGAGGCCGGACGTGGGGGGGGGGACGTGGGATTAACTACGCCCACTCCCCCCATGTCTCGCGATTATTGCGCATAAATGCGAGCCGAAACTGCCGCACGGAACGTGCGGGCGGTTTCGGGATACAAAGGATCCGCGCCTGGGATGGGGCGCGGACGTGGCGGGCCCCCTCCCTGCGGCGACGTCCTGTCACGCGCGTGGGCTGGCAGGCTTTCCGGCCACGTGGTTTGCCGACGGCCCGTGGCCGGCCCGCGGCCCGATGCACGTGCCAGCGGGCTCCCGCCCTCCGACTCCACAAGATTTTGACTCAGGCGGCGCGCCTGACCAAGGCCGGCTCCCAGCTGCCGGCTTGTCACAATAGGAAGCTGATCGAGCTTCTCAACCCCCACTCCACCTCGAAGCCGAATCAGCTTCGGGGACTACTGTCGGAGTAAATGGCCACGGGTAGCCTAACCGACTGCCCTTGGTTCTTCTGAAAAAATTATCAGGCCTTCGGGCCTCCAAGCACTCCGAGCCTTGGGCCGCCTTCCCTAGCCGGCTACCTCTGAAGCCGACTCCCGGAAGGCGACCCAGCCTCACCAACTCCTCCCCAGGATGACTACGGGGTGGCCGACTCCAAGAAGCCGGCCAAAAAGGACGCCGACTCCTAGGAGCCGGCCGAGACCATAACCACCAAAGCTGTTCCCACATAACGGCGACACGATGGGGTGTGGCCACAGTGCGGCCCACTACCCCCAAAGCCCGAGGCGGGCATGGCTACAGGAAGCCGTACAGGACGGCCGTCTCCCGTGCGGCTCGGCACTGTAGCCATGATGGCCTCGACGTCACCCACGACCGACTCCCGTACGGCCCGCGGGCGGCGGGCCCCTTCAGCCAGAGAGAGGCGTGAAGGCGGCCCGGCCTTTCCCAGTCGGCCAAGAGCGTAGCCGGCCTCCAGAAGCCGGCTACTCCCTTCCTCGAAGCAGGAGCCCCATTAAGGAGACAAGACGAGGTAAGGCTACAGTGAGAGCCCCCGAGGCGGCCCACTGTAGCCACGCTTACCTCGACAAAGCCCTCGTCATCAGAGGCGCGGCTACAGTAAGCAGCCGCCGACAAGACCCTAGGCGGTGGGGCCGGCCTGTCGACCAGGTAGCCGGCAGCCGGCGGGACCCACCAGCTGGCGGGACCCAGCAGCCGGCGGAGAAGCCGGCGAGCGTAGACACTGACGGCTGGGACCAGAGCCCAGCCGGATTACCATTGTACCCCCGGGGGGTAGGCCTATATAAACCCCCCGGAGCACCCATGCAAAGGGTTGGCCTCTGAGCACAGTCCGCTTCTAAGCATAGCACACACACACACCTTAGATGGAGAGAAGCAAGAGCTAGCCTTGTTCTTCTCCCTTGATCTCAACAGCTCTAGGAGCGACTGTAGCTACCTTTCATCGATCTAGTGATCATGCGGAGACCCCGCAGAGCAGGACTAGGGGTGTTATCTCCTCGGAGAGCCCCGAACCTGGGTAAGATCCGCCGGCGTGCATGTCTTCGCCTCATCCCGTTTCCAGGCACCGGCGACGTTTTATTGGCTCCCACAATGATAAGCCATCCCTTGGCATATGTCGCACCAACCACCCGACAGACCCGCACTCTAGCTAGGCAAGCATGCCCAAATGCCGACCCAACGAGGTATCCACACATCACTCCCTTGTGCACTATTCCGACGATGTTTGGATATCCTTTCGCTGCTCTCTTAGCTTACACGCCTATGCAACTATGACTTTAACTCTTATTTCTTCTGGAGATATAATCTGAAACAAGCAAAACCATTTTTTAGCGAAGCATGATGGCGCTACGGGATCTGGTACACATCCTGCACACCCGTATAACCTTGTAAGTATATGTCCTCCGGTACAACAGCAAGGTCGATTCCTCTTATTTGATCAACCATTCGCCGTGTCAAAAATGCAGAGGGGGATGCAAGGAGCACAAGGCCTGCACATCCAAGCAAGTGGTAACATGTACTTGTACTTGGAGCATCCCAAGCGCAAGCAGAGCTGCAGTGAGCTTGTACAACGAGCTAGCATAAGTCCCTGCATTTCATTTAATTCGTACTGGCCTGCATGTATGATTTGTGTGCAGTGGTGGATCCACGAATTCAAGTTACCAGGGGCGAACATTTAACTTAAAAATACGAAGGCACTTGCACTCCGGAAATCAACATAACTTGAGAAATGTGAAGCTACATGCACTTTGAAAACCAGCTAATGATCCAAAGTAGTTCAAATTATAAAACACTAAATGATGTAAGCACCATAAAACACAAAAGGCAACATGGTGTACAAGGACTACTAACATGGTCTGTACCTGCTTGAATTATTCGTTCTCTGGCTGAAAATATCGAAGTGTAATTGCACCTTGAACCAGTGCGCAAACTGCATATCAATATATCTATCCTTCACAAGTATGCCAATAGTTTCAAACAACAGATTAGAAAAGTATTTATGCTACGTTGTCATGATACGGGGACTTTCTGGTAGATGGCCTCGACGTTTCCTCAAGCCATGAAAATGTACTATAATTTTCTTCTCATCAATGCCTGCAAATCTCTATGTCTCTCTCAACATAGCAAATCATCATTAGACACTAAATCCTTCAATGGGAGCTTGCAAAATGCTTGCATTAGATCCCTCATTAGACACTAGGTGCATGTAAAATATTTGCATCAAATCCTTCAATAGAAGTCTGTTCACTAGACACTTCGGGCTCAAGAACAACATGAGCTTGTATGTTTGCACCGGAAACTTGATTAGATACATCAGATTCAGTCAGTTCAGTATTGATTGGGGGAGTTATAAAATAAGCAGAAATTGGTTTATTTTGTCATAGATTCCCTACATACAAGCAGTTTTACAACACCGTCAGGTTTAACTATTGGCCAGAAATTGAACAGTTGAATTAGATATAATCAGGGATGTGATGTACCTGCTCGTTGTGCATGCTGCTCTTGCAAGCTGTGACTGTCCGTTTACGCAAGCTTGATGCCATGCCCGTGCTGCCGCCGCTGCCTCCCACACAGGCTACACCCATGGTTGGATATTCATCTTCTTGTCCTTCCATTCGCTTGAAGCCCGACGACTGCCTTCCAATGAGGGCGCGAGGAAGTGCTGTGTCGGTCTGTCAAGCGGCGGCTAGGTTAGGAACGAACCAGACTGGAGGCTGGAGCGAACGAATTGGGATTTTTCCTGCTGTCATTCGATATGGGAGGCGCTCGTTTGGGCCGCGAGCCTGCTATAGGGCCTGCCTTGCACTTATGTTATTGGCCCATCCAAATTGAAATGTTTTTCTTCATTTTTTACATTACCTGCTCGTGCGTAGGGACGAAGAAAACTAGCCTGGGCCAACCTGGACGACTCAAACTAGGTGCACACTTTCTAGCCACCCGAGGCAGCCGCCCATACCAGCCCCTTTGTTGCGTCGCCCCTTTTTGCGTTTATGATTGGGGTAGTGAAAAATATTCCAGTGGCGCTTTTGATTTACCCACAGAATGGTTGAATTTCTTGTTTCTATGAACTGAGTTCACCAATAATGTGAAGGATGCCAGTCTTTTCATCCTATTGTAGATTGCTTAGATCTCGATATGTCAAATATAATCGCGTGAAATATACAGTAAAAGCCAGTGTGATGTGTGTGGCTACAACTAGTCTGACTACACGTCCTCATATAACATATCGAGGACGCACCATCTTATCAGATTAACCATTCAACTTACCAATGCAGTGTGGAAAAAAAAGAAGTATTGGGACTGCGTATCCAAGCAATTGATGCCATGGACTCCTCCGTAGAACCTTGTAAGCGAAAAAGAAGTTGCAGTGTGCATGTACAAAGAGCTAGCGTAAGTTCAGTTACCTGCTTCTCGGAATTTTAGTTAGCCATTTATTGCAAAATTGTTCAATTACGTTGCTTGGCTTAGTTTAGTTTGCTACTGATTACATAATGCGATAGCCTATTAATCCTATTATAGACTGCGCCTATCTATGTGTTTGATACTTACTGTTAAGAATTACCTATTTGCCTGAACTCAAATAGCTACTTAAGCACGTAGATAGCTGGTCATATGTACTTCTAGGGTGCAGCAGAATTCACGTGTAATTTACGTTTTGATACCCTGTTTGTTTAAATGGTTTGCTGTTATCACTTGTTGCACTAGTAATGTTTGCATGTTCATAGATAGACAACTGTCAGGTTTATATGAGGGACACCGTCTTTTTAACTTATATATGTGTTGGAATCATTTTGCTTACGTCAAAGAAATTTACAGATGCGTGTGTTGCTGGTAAACGACACCGACTTGTTACTTTAATACGTTGCCAAGAACTTGTTAGTTTTACTAGTTCATGTGTAATTAAATACGTTGCCAAAACTGGTTAGTTTTACTAGTTTGATGTTAGTTTCTTATGGCTCTTGCAAAACTTTATTTATTGATTTCTAACATTCAAGTTTGCAGGATCCAACTAAAACTCCGTTGGCACAACAGGTATGTTTTCAGAAACTCCCTTGTTTACCTGGTTTGCTGCTGTAATCATCTTACCAACTTCAAGTTTTCAGGATCCAATTGGAAGTCCAATTGCACAACAAGTACATTTTCAAAAATATATTTGTGTAACAAGTTTGCTGCTGTAACTTGTTGCTCTAATCAAGTTACTAACTACTCAACTTTTCAGGATCCAAGAGAAACTCCAATGCCACAACAAGTTCCTTTTGCAAAACTTGTTTGTTTAAATGCTTTGCTGCTGCAACCGGTTGCTCTAGTTATGTTACTGGCTACTCAACTTTTCAGGATCCAAGAGAAACTCAAATGCCACAACAGGTACCTTTTGGAAAACTTGTTTGTTTAACTGCTTTGCTGCTGCAACAGCCGGTTACAATGATATTAATAACTACTTTTCAGCATCCAATTGAAACTCTTTAATTCCTTGTTTGTTTAACTGGTTTGCTGTTATAACTCCTAGTTGAGATGTTTTGCTAACTTCTACTTTTCGGAATCCAGTCAGAACTTTAATGGCAAAACAGGTTAGCCCAAGATCAAAGAGCAAGGTCCCCCTGGGCGTTGTATCATCCCACAGCAGTGGCACTGGCCCAATCGTGCATCATGAATTGCCAACTGCTGATGCTCTAGTGGCTAAACTAGTGGTAGAAAGAGATTATGCTTCTGCACTTAGAGATGAAGTTGACATGTTGAGGAAGCAAACAACACAATCGCAAGAAGTACTCAAGACAACCATTAAATATTTGATGGATTTCAAAACAAAGCAAGCTGAGACTGACCACATTGTTAAGGTCCTGAAGGAAAAGAGGAAATTAAATTCCAACTTGGTAAATAATAGGTGAAATTTTCTTTCCATCGTTGAATAAATTTTTGTTGTTTGTTCATGTAATCGATCAAACCATCTGTTTTAGGGATCATGTAATAATTTTTTTTGTTTTTTGGTTTGTAATTTTATTTGAGAACAAGTCTGTATTAATTGATAAGACTCGGAGACATTTCATTTTGATTGCTGTGCTAGACCTACAATGTAACGCCCACGATGCGGCTATATCTCACACGTGTCGAGGCACGACTTAGAGGCATAACCGCATAGTGGTTTTGTCGCAAGAAGGGTCATCTTCACACAATCCCATGTAATGAACAAGAATGGGATAAAGAGTTGGCTTACAATCGCCACTTCACACAATACATAAATATCATTCATACATCATCCAAAATACAATCATATAGACCGAGTACGGTCAAAATCCAGATGAAAATAAGACAACCCCAAATGCTAGATTCCCGATCGTCCCAACTGGGCTCCACTACTGATCATCAGGAAAAGACACATAGTAACGACCACGTTCCTCGTCGAACTCCCACTTGAGATCGACGCCATCATCTGCACTGGCATCATCGGCACCTGCAACTGGTGTTGGAAGTATCTGTGAGTCACGGGGACTCAGCAATCTCACACCCGCGAGATCAAGACTATTTCAGCTTATAGGACAAAGAGGTGCAAAGAGGTGGAGCTGCAGCGGCAAAAGCATATATGGTGGCTAACTTGCGCAAATGAGAGCGAGAAGAGAAGCAATGGAACGGGCGTCATCTAGCAATGACCAAGAAGAGGTCCTGAACACCTACTTACGTCACACATAACACAGACCGTGTTCACTTCCCGGACTCCGCCGAGAAGAGACCATCACGGCTACGCGCACACTTGGTGTATTTTAATTGGGTCAAGTGACAAGTTATCTACAACCGGACATTAACAAAATCCCATCTGCCTCATAACCGCGGGCACGGCTTTCGAAAGATAATACCCTGCAGGGGTGTCCCAACTTAGCCCATCATAAGCTCTCACGGTCAACGAAGGATAAACCTTCTCCCGGAAAGACCCGATCAGTCTCGGAATCCCGGATTACAAGACATCTCGACAATGGTAAAACAAGACCAGCAAAGCCTCCCGAATGTGCCGACAAATCCCGATAGGAGCTGCACATATCTCGTTCTCAGGGCACACCGGATTGTCCAAGCTTCCGATAGGCCAGACCAGAGTTGCCCCTGGTGGCCACCGGCGACTGACAGTTTGGACCAATACTCAGAGGAGCACTGGCCCGGGGGTTTAAAATAAAGATGACCCTCGGGCTCTAGAAAACCCGGGGGAAAAAGGTATAGGTCGCAAATGGTAAAACCAAGGTTGGGCCTTGCTGGAGGAGTTTTATTCAAGGCGAACTGTCAAGGGGGTCCCATAAATCACCCGACCGCGTAAGGAACGCAAACTCAAGGAACATAATCCCGGTTAAACAGTAACTAGGGCGGCAAGAGTGGAACAAAACACCAGGCATAAGGCCGAGCCTTCCACCCTTAACCAAAATATATAGATGCATTAAATAAATAAGAGATATTGTGATATCCCAACATATCCATGTTCCGACATGGAACAAACTTCAACTTCACCTGCAGCTAGCAACGCTATAAGAGGGGCTGAGCAAAAGCGGTAACATAGCCAAACAACGGTTTGCTAGGAAAGGATGGTTAGGGGCTGACATGGCTGAAATAGGAGACATGATATAGCAAGTGATAGGTAGCGGGCATGACAATAGAGCGAACAACTAGCATAGCAAAGATAGAAGTGATTTCGAGGGGTGGTCATCTTGCCTGCAAGGTTCTCAGAGTTGTCGAAAGCTTGATCCTCGTAAGCGTACTCGACAGGTTCCTCGTTCACGAACTCGTCTCCCGGCTCTACCCAAAACAAGAACACAAACAAACGGAACCACAATCAACAACGAGAAATGCGCAAGCAACATGATGCAAAACATGTGTGATATGCAAGATATGATATGCGATGCATATGCGTGCTCCGGAAGGAAAATGATGAACATGGCAGTAACTTGGCAAACCAAGCATGCCACTGGAAAGATGAGATGATTTCGGTCGAAATCGATATAAAGATCACCGGAATCGGATGCACGGTTTGCAAATGGCAAGCAAAACAAGAATGACACTAATCTGCGATAAACAGCAAGATAGCATTTAAAATACAACAAGTAACAATGCTACAGCACCCCAACATAGCAACAAAGCATATGACGGTAATCTACAGGAGATTCTTGACAAAAGATGAACACTGAGCTACGGCTAGTTCACAACATATCAAGCTCAAACAAGCATGGCAAAAGTGCAAAAGATTACAGGTTCACAGACTTAGTGAAAAACTGGACATGGCAGAAATCAGCATCAGGTAGCAATGTTCAGAGCACGAAATCAACATGTTACAGGAACTTAACGTAGCAAAACAAGGCATGGTAGTGTTCTACTAAAAGCACATGACAAAAGTCCCTTACTGACCATAAGCCAAAAAGGACCATAAGATATGATGGCAAGCATGTAAACATAGCAAGTTTCGTTATCAGGTTTCAGACTTGACAGAAAACAGAGCATGGCAGAAATATTAATATGTAGGCCTCTTTGAGAGCTTGATGCACTCACTACAGAGCAATGCATGAAAAACCAAGCATACCTACAGCAAGATGGCATGTTTATGAAGCTATCCATGGCAAGAACAATTGCATAGCATGTATAGATAAACTACAATAAGCTTGGCAAAAATGCATATCATGTTAAGAATCTGCTAGAAATATTTTATAGCAAAAGTAGAGCAAGATTGAGTCATGCTATGGTACTCTAAAATTGCAAACAATTGTAGGAATGGATCAATTACAACTATATCTACAAAACATCCTTACTGAACATCTCCAAAATATGCATGGATCTCTCTGTAGCATCAAGTTTACATGGCAACAAAATTACAGCAGACAAGGACTTAGAGAAATCACTAAGTCCCTGAAATCAGAAATATTACGGGGCCTACTTTGCATGCTTGTGCTAGTCACCACATAGATCACAAAAATACACGGACTATACCACTGGAAAGATGGCATGGCATACTTCAAAACACATGTAGAGCTCATGCTCAAAAGATGCACAGAATAAATGATACAAAAAAAGACAAATCTCCAAGTTCTGATAAGAACCAGAGAATAACAGCAACTAGCCCTCTTCCAACGAAGATTTGGGCATCAAGATGACCTCTAATGAAAATTATGCAATTGAACAAAATGAAGAGCATCACGAGGCGAACAATTTGATATATTATACGCGCGAATCGGGGCTATATGCACAAAGTTACTGCATCGGGAACATAGCAAGTTGCTGAGAATAAATGAGGACTTGGCGAAAAAAACTAGGGTTTCGGGAGTCAACCTCCGTTGACCCAGATGGGATCGGGGCCGGCGTCGTCTCGGGCTCGGGCGCGGCCGAGGCGGCGGCGCGGCTTGCCGGCGGGAGGAGAAGGGAGGAGGCCGGCGACGGGAGAGGACGAGGGGGCGCAGGGGAGCGGCGGCGCCGGCCGGTGGCGGAGCACCCGAGGGCGGCGGCGGCGGTGAGGAAGACCGGCGGCGGGCGGGGGCGCGCCGGCGCGAGGCGGCGAGCCACGGCGAGCTACGGGCGGCGGCGGTGAGGCGAGGGCGCGCTCGCGGGCGCGCGGCGGCGGAGATGGGCCCCGCGGGCCCGATCCGGGCCCGGCGGGCCTGGCGCGGTGGAGACGGCGGCGGGGGTGACGTGGCGCGATGCCACTGGCCGGGAGCGGCGGCGCGTTTTGTCCGGCGGCGGCTGGACACGTCCGCCCGCGGAGAGGCGATTTAGGGTTACGGGAGACTGCGATTTCGTTTTCGGGATGCCCACATATAAATAGGTAGAGGGAGCTAGGAGGCTCCAAATGAGGTGCGGTTTTCGCCCACACGATCGTGATCGAACGACCTAGAGCATGGAAGAGAGTTTGGTGGGTTTTGGGCTGGTTTTGGAGGGGTTTTTTGCTGGACACTCAAATGGACATTGCGGAGGCCCGGTTAACCGTTGGAGTACCAAACGACCTCCGAATGGAACGAAACTTGACCGGTAGTCTCCGGGTGGTATAATAAAGCCGCTTGACAAGCCTCGGTCAATTCCGAGAAAGTTTGACACACGCACACGAAAGAAAACTAGAGGGGTGCACCGGAGGAGATAGGAGCGCCGGATTGGAAAACGGACAACGGGAAAAATGCTCGGATGCATGAGACGAACACGTATGCGAATGCAATGCACATGATGATATGATATGAAAATGCATGACATGACAAAAAACAAAACGAAAGACAAAACCCAACAACGAAGGGAAAAACATATCACATAGCCGGAAATGGCAAGAGTCGGAGTTACAAATATGGCAAGTTACATGCGGTGTGTTACATACAAATATGCCAATCAGGCTGAATGTGCATTCAGCAATAATAGTAGTATAGATGGACCATAAGTGGCACGCATCGGAAAGGGCCAAGATGCTGTACTAGCTTCGCTAGAAAAAGGATGCTCTTCTAGCAAAAAATATATTACAGCGGCCTGGCTTATGTATGTTAGTTGATATTATTGATCCATATCTATAAGTGTTTATATGTATGTTAGTTTTGTACATTAATTGTTGATTGACTCATATTTGAATCTTGATACATCGCTTGTGTACATATCTAAATGGTAGTACACATTATGCTGCATGTGACATTTGAGTTGGACATAAAGTGTTCCAAATATTCAAATTCACCTTAAACTGGATTCTAGCTTCTGAATTCGAGTATCGGCATTTGTAAATCATATTCATACATGACAGTGGAATACATCTTTGTTGTGCTTTTGAAGATATAAAATACACATAGAATGATTTATAAAGATTCGTATAGGAATACAAAATGGATTCGAATTTAGTTGCCAGGGTAAACATGGATGCTTATCGTCCCAAAATTAGAAAGAAGCGGCAAAATGTCCACTCCCACGTCGGCTGCCCGAAGCCAAGTGTTTGGGAGATGGAAATTACTGTCTACCCCTTACACGGACAATCCATCGACCCGATTACCACTGCTCTCAATAGGGGTAGGTTAGTAACTTCAATTAGCCGTGACACGACCACCTCAGAGCCCATTCCGACACGGTGGGTGCCAAACATGGGTGGCAAAACACATTTGATTCAAGCTCATCTGAAAGACCTCTGTTTCTCCCCCCATTTCCCCATTCATACACGGTGGGCGGCAAAACAAACTCGCCTCAGCCGAAATCGATGTAGGCAAATATTTTCAACAGGGGCAGGTTTGTAACTTCACTCAGACGTGACACAACCGCCCTACGTGTCAGCCCCGTTCATACACCGTGGGCGCCAACCATGGGCGCCAAAACACCCTCTCCTCGCCAGAAATCGCTCTGGGCAAATATTGGCGAGATACGAGATTACCGTCCTATCCCCAGCCGACGGGACGTCCAAATTTTAAACGGGGGCTAAGTTCGTAACTTTCCCATATTTTAGACAGGCGCGTCCCAAAAACATGGTTCCCCGTACCTCTCCCTCCATTTTCCCATTTGTACACCGTCGCGCCAGAACACCATCCCCACACCAGCCTCCTCCGTCCGCCACCCCATCCATCGCCGCCGTCCTCCACCCCATCCAGTGCCACCGTCCTCCACCATGCCAGAGCGCCTACCAAGACCGCGTCGTCCACTGCTTGAGATGGATGTTTCTCATCCATGGCGACGGGCCAAGAGCCTTGCATCGCGTCCTCTCGCTTCATCGGCGCCGTCGTCCTGTTTGCCGGGGCCGCTCACACGACCTTCTCTTCCACCGCAATGGGACTTATCCCCCGATGCACCGTCTACGCTCGCAGATCTGCTTCAACGCCACCGACAGCCATCGCACCCCCGATGCCTACACGGCGCCGCAAGAGAGGTGGTACTTCATATCTCCTCAACTTTTTGATCTCAACCAGAAAATAGATCGTAACTTCGTTACTGTACTTTCTTTTCAGCTCTTAGAATTTAGTTCTTAGTTCGAAGCAAACAATGGATGCTAAATAGCATTTCTCCAGTTTGCAGCTTTAAATCTACCATGGCACAGTCATAATAGGGTTTAATTGATCATGCTTAGGGTTTAATTGATCATGTTGGTTCCGTGGTGGTTTCTTTAATAGAAATCGGAGGGGAAACCCTCTTTTGCTAAAAAATGCTAGCAGAAGAACACTCGGGTGTGTATCTCTACAGGGTGCCCACAGTGGGTCGTGGCCCACCCTCGGATTTTGGGTCGGCCCAGGCCCCGATTCCCCTTCGTTCTGCTGCGCGCTTCCGATCTCTACTCGGCCCCAGCCGCCTGCCTCGCCGGCGACTTGCCGTCCCCGGATGGCATTACTCTAGGAGGAGACGCCGGATTAACAGGAGGTCAGGAGCCGCTCGCCCAACAGTGTCACCGCTGCCCGGGCATGCCGCTGTGCCTACCTTCCCAGTCCGTTCAAGGCTCAGGCGTGCAGCACCCACTAAGCCAACCCGATTTATCCTGAGATACGCCCTCAACACTATACAACCACTCCTCACCACCCATTTTCTAATTGATTCATTACTCATTAGGCAGGACTGTCATTAGGGTTTGTTGTGTGCTGAGTGCTACCTACACTTAATGGTTCAGATGTATTTCAGTAATCTTTAGTACCTGTAAAATTCACAGGGTTTCAAAATTCCGGCCCTAGGAACAGACACTAGTCATTTTGGTTTGTTGGTCGTAGTGACATTGACCCAGGTTACTACTGCAGGCCAGGTTTCTTGACAATTTTACTTGTCTTTCTTACTCATTCGATATGATATCCAATTATTCACGTCGATTAGGTGCATACAATAAGTGCTAGACAAACTTCTTGATTCAGATTTTGGATGGTCTCTTATTGCAGTTACAATTCTGCATACTTGTCCTAGTAAGCTCACAAGTAAATGATTGATTCACTACATCTATGCTTGCCTTGTCATATTTGTTGTCAATATTCTTTTAGGGTGGACCACCCTGTTTTACCTGTTTCAAAATACTGGAACCGTAGACATGAGTGAATAGTATTTCTCTGTGTGATCTCTTCCATCATGTGTCAGCAACGAACACTTCATTGTATAGAAAGAAAGTGTCATTTACAGCTTTTACATAGACTACAATCTTTTACATGGAATACAATCTGCCTACTTGCTATGCGTCGCACTACCAGCACTGCACCCTTGAAGCTAAACATTATGCCACTCATAATTCCTTAGTTTATTTGTTCAAATACGAATTTGATATGATTCTAATTTTCCTACTTGAGTTTTGAAATGTGTGTCTGCCTGTTATAGAGACATAAGAGGTTTGTATTTTTGTGTGGTCTGGTCAACACGGTTGGGGTGTGAACTTTGCATATGCAGGGGTTTATAGGGAGACACTCTTCGAGTTGAATCTGCAATGCATTCCATAGATAATCTGACTACTTTTTATGTTTTCATGAATCTCAGATTTTGAACAGCATCATAATGATTATGAGCTTGCACGCATGAAAAGAATAAAGCAGAACAATGCCATGGCTGTCAAACTTGGCATTAAGGGACTGAAATCAAGTATGGATGCAATGCAATGCAAACGCTCTCCACCTACAGATTCGTGCTCAGAATATGATCCTAATAGTGATTCTGAGCTAGAGGGAGACATAAGTCAATGTAGCTCCCTAGTGGAGGAGCCAGAGGCAGATGCCCTATCTTATTCACCCATCAAGGTGCTTGCTCTAACTTTCCAAGGTTATATTGGTCGCACATATCTTGCAACTGATTCTTTGCATTGCTTCTACTTTGTTGCACTGCCATTAGCTTAGTTTACATACCGTATACGTGAATACGCCCTGCCTATCCATTTTTAGTACATATTCCATCTGTCATCATACCATTTATATCCATTGAAATGTTGTTCTTGTGTATCAGACATTCAAAAGGAAGAGGGCGATTGCTGATCGTCGAGGAGCACGAGCAAAGTATTGGGAAAAGGTAGTGACACATGATAAATCAACTAGCCCATTAGGTGTAGTTGTAATATCACCTGACCCACAAAACACCCAAACTCTAGCAGACTCTAGCCCTACTACACTGGTCATTTCTGATGCCCCAACTCAGCAGACCCCAACTGCAGCAAACAGTATGATGATGCCAGTTGACATAGCACCAGCTCTAGACGCAAAACCCCCATTCCAGCAAAGAGTACACCAAATCCAGTTGCCAAATCCTTTTCGAACCAGAGAGAGCCCCAATTGCAGCAAATAGGTCCCTTGTTCCATTTCTTCCCAGTTTAGAAGACGAAGCTTATATTGTTGTCAGGAACTTTGTGCGCATCTTTCCTTCATTGAAAGATTATACCGCAGACACAGAACAATTTCCGGTCTTCCAACGCAACTTACGCGTAAGTAATGTACTAATGTTATTCATGGTAATTACTGCATATGTTTCTGCTGACAGAAGACAGAAGATTTCATTCTTTTAAATAGGTGTCGGGTGGTAGGTGCAACATATGCCGACGGGTGGCTTATCATTGTGGGAGCCAGTAAGACATCGCCGGTGCCTGGAAACGGGATAAGGCGAAGACATGCACGCCGGCGGATCTTACCCAGGTTCGGGGCTCTCCGTGGAGATAACACCCCTAGTCCTGCTCTGCGGGGTCTCCGCATGATCACTAGATCAACACAAGTAGCTACAAGTGCTCCTTGAGCTATTTGGCTAAAGGAGGAAGAAAGGCAAGGCTAGCTCTCCTCTTTCCTCTACGTGGTGTCTAAAACTATCTCAGAGATCAACCCTTTGCATGGGTGCCCTGGGGGGTTTATATAGGCCTACCCCCCAGGGATACAATGGTAATCCGACTGGGCGCGGGTCCCAGCCGTCAGTGTCTGTGCTCGCCGGCTTCTCCGCCGGCCGTTGGGGCCCGCCAACTGGTGGGTCCCGCCGGCTGCCGGCCTCTAGGTCGACAGGCCGGCCCCACCGCCTGGGAGCCTTGTCGGCGGCTAGTTACTGTTGCCTCGCCCCTGATGACGAGGGCTTTGTCGAGGTAAGCGTGGCTACAGTGCCGCCGCCTGGCGGGCTCTCACTGTAGCCTCACCTCGTCTTGTCTCCTTAATGATGCACATATTTCGAGGGAGCGAGGTAGCTGGCTATTGGGAGCCGGCTACACCTCAGGCCGACTAGGGGAGGCCTGGCCGCCTTCGAGCGTCTCTCTGGCTGAAGGGGCCCGCCGCCCGCGGGCCGTACTGGCACCTGTCGTGGGTGACGTCACGGTCAACATGGCAACAGCGCCGCGCCGGACGGGGGATGGCTGACCCGTACAGTGCACTGTGGCCATGCATGCTCCGGGATTCGGGGATGGCAGGCTGTACTGTGGCCACGCCCCGTCTCATCACCGTTATGTGGGTGCAGCCCTGGTGGGTGCAGTCTTGGCCGACTTCCGGGAGTCGATCTTCTTGTGGCCGGCTTCTAGGAGTCGGTCTTCTTATGGCCGGCTTCTGGGAGTCGGCCTTCTTTTGGCCGGCTTCTGGGAGTCGGCCAGCTTATGGTTATCTTCGGGAAGGTTTTTCGAGGTCGGGACGCCTTCCGGTAGTCGGCCTGTGAGATAGCCGACCAGGGGAGGGCAGCCCTGTGTTTTGGATGCTTGAAGGCCCAATCGGCCTGATAATTTTTCAAAGAGCCAGGGGGAGTCGGTTAGGCTACCCGTGGCCATTTACTCCGACAGTTGACCCCGAAGCTGGTTGGGCTTCGAGGCTGAGAAGAGGACGAGAAGCTCGGTCAGCTTCCTATCTTGAAGAGCCAGCAGCTCGGAGCCGGCTTCGGTTGGGTACGCCGTCTTGGCGAGATTTTGAAGTCTGAAGGCGGGAGTCGGTTGGGTACGCCGTCCGGCCGCTCGCCACCCGCGTACCACGTGGCACCCTCCGGCTGAAAAAAGCCTGCCAGCCCATGCGCACGACGGGACGTCGCCGCAGGCCGGGGGCCCATCACTCCCACGCCTTGGCCCAGGTGCGGATTCTCTGTGGCCCAAAGCGGGCCGCACGCCTTCCGACGGCAGTTTCTGCACGTCGTTAGGGCGCAATAATCGCGGAACGTGGGGGAGTGGGCGCAGTTAATCCCACGTTCCCCCCACGCCTCGTCTCCTCGGCTTCGCCGCACGAGGCTATAAGTAGGGGGAGGAGGGGGAACGGCAAGCGCTCGCACGCTCACCCTCGCTCCGCCATTTTCTTCCTTTCCTTCTCCGCCGCAGTAGCCCTTCGCCACCAGGCCGTCCCTCTAATCTTCGCACCACCCCGCAGCTTCACCGCCGCAGGGCCGTGACTTCGCCGTCGCCGCGCCCTTTCTCATCAGCTTCTTGCCGTCATGCAGCACGGTGGAGACTGGGACGGCTCCAACGTCCACGCGAACCACATCGACTTCCTCCGCAAGACGCGGCGGATGCCCGGCGAGGACCAGGTGCGGATCCGTCTTGCACCGAAGGAGATCTCGCCGGCGCCGGAGGAAGGCGAGCGGGTAATCTTCCGCCCGCACTTCCTGCGCGGCCTCGGCCTGCCCGCGAGCGCCTTCTTCCGCTCCTTCCTTGAATTCTATCAGCTCTAGCCGCACCACCTCACTCCAAACACGATGGTGCTGGTGTCCGCCTTCGTCACTCTGTGCGAGGGCTTCCTTAGTGTCCTTCCCACCCTCGAGCTCTGGGGGGAATTCTTCCAATCCAAGCTTGGCACCCGCATGCAGGGCGTGCCGGCTCAGAGCGGGGCCTTCATCGTGGTGCGGAGGCCGGCAGCCGACAACCCCTTCCCTGCCATCACACTGATCCAGTCGGTGAAGCTCTGGCAGAAATCGTACTTCTACGTGAAGAACGTCGCCCCGCAAGGCGACTACGTCAATTTGCCGGCTTACGTAGCCGGCCCGCCAGTTGGGAGGCGGCCCCAGTGGTCCTATCGGGCCAGGACGCTCTCGCCGGCTGGAGCCGCCGCCGTCGCCCGACTCCGGGTAATGATCCAGTCGGAGGGCCTGACTGGGTCCGACCTGCTGGCCGCCTTCTTGGTGTGCCGGGTGCTCCCACTTCAAGGCCGCCCTCATTTGATCAGTCAAATGAGCGGCCAACTCGATCCGAGTCGGATGTGCACCAAGGAGATGCCTCATGACGAGGTGGCTCATATGGTGAACTATCTCGCGAACTGCAAGCTCTCCGCAGAGTGGCAGTTTCGCAAGGAGCCGTACTCCCGTGCCAATCCCCCGCCTATGGTATGCTTTCTTTATCTTCTCTTCTTTAGTTTTGTCACCAAGTTTTTCTTGGCCGACTCTGACCAGTCGGCACGTCTTGGCAGAGCCCTCTCCTTCGACCTGCGGCCGGGACAGCGGGGGCGGATCGCCAATTTCTCCCCGACCGGGCGGAGCATGCGACTTGGGGGCGGCCGCCATGGACGATAACACCGAGGCAGGAGGCGGTGAGGCAGGCGGCGAAGCAGGCGGCTCCGGGCTTGGAGCCAGCTTCGACGACTGGCCGGAAGACGACGAGGCGGAAATCGTCCCGCGCCGCCAGCCGGCGTCCGACCATGGCGCGGGTTCATCTGCCGCGCCGCCTGCTCGAGGCGGCGCGCAGAAGCGCCGGGCCGCGTCGGGCTTGTTCGGCAGTCGGCCGAAGAAGCCCAAGAGCGGGGCGGCGGCGACCAGGCGGGATGAGGCGGCCGCGAAGGCGGCCCGCTTCCGCAAGGTGGTGAAGCAGCCGCAAACGGTTTCGGCGTAAGTGTTGATTCTCTTGCATATTCCTTCTTCTTTTCTTGTCGATTTCTGAATCCTTGTCTTGACTTATCAAACATGGCTCCGCTCTCTCTTGAGCGGATCGCTGCCGCCTCCGTGGTTGGATCGGCGGGAGGATGCGCGAACACCCGCTGCATGGACCCCCGTGCCGAGCTTCAAGCAGCAAGGGAGCGGAACGCGCAGGAGGAGCGGGAGGCGGAGGAGCTGAGGGCGGCCGCTGCCAAGGCGGCGCAGGAGATGGTGGAGGAGTCGGTGAAGGCACAAGCCGATGCGGCGGCCAAGGCTCAGGCGGAGGCTGCAGCCGCAGCGGCAGCGGCGGGGGCCTTGCTTGTCACCCCCCTGCGCGTTGCGGCGCCCGAGATCCCGGAGCCCCCGCCGGAGGAAGCCGGTGGCGACCTGCCGGGGATGGAGAGGGAGGAGGACGACGTCGTCGTCCGGGCGAGGGAGGCGGCACCGCCATCGCCGACTGGGGCGGACCGAGGCGGCCGACTTGACGCGCCGCCCGTGCGGCCGGCTGGAGGTGAGCCGGCTGCGAAGACGGACCTGGTGGTCCGATCGTCATCACGCCAGCGCGCGGGGAGGCGACTTCGGCGCCGGACCCGCAGAAGGCCGCAGGCTCTAGCTCATCGACCCAGGATCTGGAGACAGCCAGCGCCAGCTCGGGGTGGACGCCGGGTGGCGGGACGGCCGTGGTGAACGTGGCGGCGCAAGAAGTCCGGCACCGGCTTCAGTCCCAGGCCGCCGTGCTGAGGCAGTACAATGACGAGTTCCTCGCGACACGGGCGGCCATTCGGGTGAGTCTTCCCGCTTTTTTGTTTCTTGATCTTGATTTCTTCTGTGGGGGCGCGTCAGCGCACCCACTGGGTGTAGTCCCCGAGTTCCGAGTCGGCTGCTGAGCAGGCGGCTTGGAACTTCTTAGTAGACTTTGATTGCTTATCTTGCTCTTGTTAACTTCTCTATCCGACTTGCAGGACTACCACAACCTCCGTGCGGCTGCCTTCAATTCCCAGGCTCGGGAGCTGACCTAGAAGACTGCTGATCTAACTGAGAGCCGGGGTAAGTGATTCATCTTTTATCTCACGTGGGGGCGTGTCAGCGCACCCAGTGGGTGTAGTCCCCGAGATTCGGGCCGACTGCTGAGCAGTCGGGTCGGATCTTTCCTGACGACTTCTTTCTTATTGCTTTTTTCTTCTTTGCCATATCTGCAGAGGCCAATGCCAGCCTGAGGGAGCAGCTGGGTGGGACCCAGACCGCCCTTCACGCCAAGGAAGCCGAGTTTGACGCCTTGGTTCAGGAGCGTGACCGCCTGGTCAAGAGGCTGGCCGACCAGGAGGAGAGCCACAAGGCGGCCCTGAAGGCGGTGCAGGACAGCGAGGCCGCCCTCCAAGCCGAGTACGAGACCGAGGCGGCGAGCTGGGCTGAGGCAAGGCACTTTCTTTCTTTCTTTCTTGTGCAGAGTACTTCCCTGGTTACTCTACCGCCGCCAACCAGGTCGTCGAGGCCCACCGTGAGGCACGAAGGCAAGCCGGTGTGGAGATCGCGCCGAATGCCCGTCGGTCGCTTGAGGAGTAGCTTCTGGCGATCCAAGCCCGCCTCCAGCTGGCTCACCGCATGCTCCGCCGTCTTCAGCACATTGGGGCGCAAGTGCTAGCCGCTCTCTGGCCCGGCGAGGCGGTTCCCCGTACCCCCAGTCGGACTGCCGACTGGCTGGAGGTAGCGGTTGGCCGCTTCAAAGCCTGGAAGGCTTCTGCAGCTCGGTCAGGCGCCAGGCGGGCGCTGGAGTTCGTCAAAGCCTGGTATCCCGAGTTGAGCTTGGACCAGCTGGCCACCTGGCGACAGGAGGCTGACGAGGAGCTGGAGGCGGTGCGGCCGGCTATCATCCAGCGCGCCTCGGCCATCGCCGACTACACCGACACCAGCGCCTTTGCTCCTGAGGTGGATGATAACGACATTGCTCAGCCGGAGGAGTGGTTCGGGTTGAACCCGGCGAATGGTGAGGACTCGGCGGAGGAGATCGACTCCAACGACGAGGGCGAAGAGGAGGAGGGAGAGGATGGTGAAGACACCGTGCCAGACGGTGGAGCAACCGGCCAGCCTCAACTTGATCGTGCCTCTAGTAACGAGGCGCGTGCGAGCGCGCCGCCTGCAGCCGGCGATGATCAAGCCGAGACTCGCCAGCCGGCCACTCCTCCAGCCAACACTGCCGTCTCCACCGACCAGCCCGGCTCGCCTGTTGCGCCCTTAGTCTGATCCGCCGCCTTTGCTTTCCTGTTTATTGCTCTTCGAACAATATTTTGTTAAGTTTGCGCAGTTCCACCCACTGGGGGTGTATTCAAATTATGTTGACTGCCGGCCTGCTGAAGGCCATATGTGTAAATATAATCATGCATGTGTTTGGCTTCCCATTGTTCTTGCTTTTCATCCTTTGGCTGTTTCCTTTGCCGCCCTCCCTTGGTCGCCGCCTTCCCAGCTGGACAGCTGCTCTGCAGTCTGTGGCTGGAGAAGTGCTTGGCCGGTTGGGAGAGCAAGTACTCTAGCTTTCTTGGATTGTAGCGAAGTGAATGGGAAGCCGGCCAGCCGGCTGTTCTGACAGCCGGTAGGTGTGGTGGGAGGCCGACTTGTGTTATATAGGTTCGTTAGTCCTTAGCCGTTTTTCATGTGGGCATCCTTTCCTGCCTTTGGCTCTTGCCAGTCGGACAGTCGGTTCTTCGAGCTGCGACTTTCAATAAGAGAGGGCTCGGGTGTCGGCACACTACTTGTCTGACTGCAGGTAGAACTTTAATATAACTCAAGGCGGCCAGTCCCCGGGCCGACTGGTCGAACCCGGTGCTAGATAGAAAATCAAATGTAATAGTACTTTCATAGGTATGACACTCGTCATTCATAGATAAAAGAGGGTAGTCCCCGAGTGCGCCTCGGGGGACCCGTTGTCTTGTACTTAATACAAAAGATAGCGTGATACATACTGCTTTTAACTGTAAAATCTTCTCAGGAGATTGGCATTCCATGGTCGTTCCGACTCCTTGCCAGAATCATCCCTCTTGCGTGCCTCCAGCTTCTGTGCGTCGATCAAGTAGTAGGAGTCGTTGCCTAGGGCCTTGCTGATGACGAATGGGCCTTCCCAAGGGGCCGAGAGCTTGTGCTGGCCGGCTGTTCGCTGGATCAGCCGGAGCACAAGATCGCCCTCTTGGAAGGATCTTGGCTTGACCTTCCGGTTGTGGTAACGGCGCAAACCCTGCTGGTAGATGGCGGACCGGCTGAGTGCCAACAGCCGGCCCTCTTCCAGCAGGTCGACACCGTCTTCTCGCGCTTCCTTGGCCTCCGCCTCCGTGTACATGGTGACCGGAGGCGAGTCGAATTCGATGTCAGTTGGGATGACAGCCTCGGCACCATATACAAGGAAGAAAGGAGTGAAGCCGGTTGACTTGTTCAGGGTAGTACGCAGACTTTAGAGGACAGCCGGCAGCTCATCGAGCCAGTAGCCGGCCGAACGCTCTAGTGGTACGACCAGTCGGGGCTTGATGCCGGAGAGGATGAGGCCGTTTGCTCGCTCGACCTGGCCGTTTGACTGCGGGTGGGCAATGGACGCTAAGTCCAGTCGGATGCCCTGTGTCGCGTAGGAACGTGCCAGTGCTCCCTTGGCAAAATTCGTGCCGTTGTCGGTGATGATGCTGTGTGGTATACCATACCGGGCGGTGATATCTGCGATGAATGTCATGGCAGTCGGCCCGTTCAGCTTCTTGATTGGCTTCGCTTCAATCCACTTGGTGAATTTGTCCACGGCGACAAGCAGATGTGTCATGTCGCCGCGGGCCGTCTTGATTGGGCCCACCATGTCCAGCCCCCAGACGGCAAAGGGCCAGGTGAGGGGGATGGTCTTGAGTGCAGAAGCCGGCAGGTGTTGCTTGGAGCTGAAGACTTGGCACCCTTTGCAGCATTTGACTAATTCCTTGGCATCTTCCAAAGCAGTCGGCCAGAAGAAACCATGGCGGAACGCTTTGGCGACAAGTGATCTTGAGGCCGCGTGGTGGCCGCATTCGCCTTGGTGGATATCCCTGAGGATTGCTATGGCCTTCTCTGGCTCGACGCAGCGCTGGAAGACTCCAGTGACGCTACGCTTAACAAGTTCTCTGTTTATTATTGCGTATGCTCCGGCTCGGTGTTGAACTAGTCTTGCTGAAATCTCATCAGTCGGCAGCTCTCTGTTTACTAGGAAGTTGAGGATGGGCTGGGCCCATGATGGAGCTGTGACTTCTTGTATTGTCAGTATGGCTACTGTGACCTGGGTGGGTGGGTTGGGTGGTGAAGAGTTGGAGTCGGCCACCACCTGTTGTGTCGTTGCAGTCCCCGGGCCGACTGCTGCAGTCCCTGGGCCGACTGCTGCAGTCCTCGGGCCGGGTTCTGAAGTCCCCGAGCCGGGTGCGACTACGGCAGTCCCCGGGCCGCCTGTCGAAGTCCCTGAGCTGCCTGCTGGGTTCCCCAAGTCGGATCCGACTGCATCGGGGGCAGGCAGTACGAAGATGGAGTCTGATTCTGGAGACGGCTTGACAGACGGTTTGAGGAGACGTTGGAGAGAGACGCCGGTTGGTATAGCTTGTCGGGTGGAGCCGATCCGTGCCAGGGCATCTGCTTGCTCATTGTCGGCCCGTGGCACGTGGAGGAACTCGCATCCTTCAAAGTATCCGCTGATTTGCTGGACGAGGAATCGATAGCTCACCATGTTTGCGTCCTTGGCGTCCCAGTCGCCAGATGACTGCTGGACCACCAAATCCGAGTCGCCATAGCACAGGATCCGGCGTATGCCGAGTTCTTTGGCTAGCCGGAGCCCGTGTATGAGCACCTCGTACTCGGCCACATTGTTGGAGGCGGCAAAATGGATTTGCAGTGTGTATCTGAGTTTGTCACTCTTGGGAGAGGTGAGGACGATGCCGGCTCCCAAGCCGGTGCGCATCTTGGATCCATCGAAGTGCATCCGCCAATGAGTGGAGTCGGGAGCTGGCGGTAGGTACTGGGTCTCGGCCCAGTCGACAAGGAAGTCGGCCAATGCTTGGGACTTGATGGCGGTGCGGGGCTGGTAGAAGATCGTGTAAGGAGCCAGCGCAATGGCCAACTTAGCCACCCGGCCGGATGCATCCCGGCCGCCTATGATCTCGGCAAGCGGGGCAGTGCATACGACCGTGATGGGATGCTCTTGAAAGTAGGGCTTCAACTTCTTGGCGGCAAAGTACACTCCATAGCACATCTTTTGGTAATGCGGGTAGTTTTGCTTCGAGGTGGACAGTACTTCGCTCAAATAATATACCGGCCTCTGGACTAACTGAGCTCGGCCTTCTTCTGGGCGTTGGACCACGATAAATGTACTGACCACTCGGCTAGTCGCAGCAATGTAAAGGAGCATGGGCTCTTTCTCAGTCGGCGCTACCAGGACAGGCGGTGTGGTCAGCATCTTCTTCAACTCGTGGAAAGCTTGGTCTGCCTGGTCGTTCCACTCGAAGTGGGTGGACTTCTTCATGAGTCGGTACAGGGGGAGAGCCTTCTCCCCTAGACGGCTGATAAAGCGGTTTAGGGAGGCCAGGCACCCGGTAAACTTCTGAATGTCTCGCAGCTTGGTAGGAATCTCCATTCTCTCTATGGCCTTGATCTTCACTGGGTTGCACTCAATGTCCCGTTCGGAGACCAAAAAGCCTAGAAGCTGACCGGCTGGTACTCCGAACACGCATTTCTCAGGGTTGAGCTTGATTTGAAACCGGTGCAAGTTGGCAAATGTTTCTCTGAGGTCTTCCAGCAGGGTGCCGTGCTTCTTCGTCTTCACCACAATATCGTCTACATAGACGTGGGCATTTCTGCCGAGTTGCTTGAGAAGGCATTTCTGCATGCAACGCTGAAAAGTGGCACCGGCATTTCTCAAGCCGAATGTCGTAGTCAGGTAGCAGAAAGCTTCGAATGGTGTGATGAAGGCGGTCTTCAGGCGGTCGGCTGGATCCTACTTGATCTGGTGGTAGCCTGAGTAAGCATCCAAGAAACTCAGCAGCTCGCATCCGGCTGTGGAGTCTATCACTTGATCGATTCGTGGTAAGGAAACGGATCTTTGGGGCAGGCTTTGTTGAGGCTGGTGTAATCTATACACATACGCCATTTGTTGTTTTTCTTCAACACCAGGACCGGGTTGGCAAGCCATTCTGGAAAAAACACCTCCATAATGAAGCCGGCTGCCAGGAGCCGGGCTATCTCTTCTCCTACGATCCTTCTCTTCTCCTCCCTCAGTCGGCAGAGAGGTCGCTTGACTGGTTTTGCATCCACTCGGACGTGTAGCTTGTGCTCGGCGAAATCCTTCGAAACACCCGGCATGTCCTTTGGGGACCATGCAAAGATATCCCGATTCTCATGGAGGAAGTCGACGAGCTCGCCTTCCTATTTGCTGTCCAGGTTTGCACCAATGACAGCAAACCTGTCCGGGTTCTCCGGGTCCAGAGGTATCTTCTTTGTTTCCTTGGCCGGCTGGAAGGAGCCCTGAGCATCATATTCCTTGGGGTTGGGGGACAGGGCCGGCTGCTTGCCGGCCATGGCCACGACTCGGTCCAACATCTTCTTCTCTTCAGCAATCACGAGGGACTCAGCCAGCTGGCTGCTGGCTGCAGCACACTCGGTGGATTTCTTGTAATCTCCGGCTATGGTGATGATCCCCTTTGAACTCGGCATCTTCATCTTGAGGTAGGCGTAGTGGGGCACAACCATGAACTTGGCCAGGGCAGGTCTGCCAAGCAATGCGTGGTAAGGGCCCTCTAGATCCACTACTTCAAACCAGATCGCTTCTCGGCGGAAGTGATCCTTGTCTCCGAAGAGAACATCCATCTTGATCTTGCTGATTGGGGAACAGGACAGGTCGGGTACGATGCCATGGAACAAAGTCCGGCTTGGCATGAGTTGCTTCGTCTTGAGGTTCAACTTCTCTTTGGTGTCGCGGTACAGTATGTTGATGCTGCTTCCACCATCAATCAGCACATGGGAGAAACGGGCAGCTCGCCTTTCTGTCGCGAGGGTGGCGTCCAACACCAATGCATAAGAACCGGGAGACGGCATCACCTCTGGGTGATCGGCCCGGCTCCAGCTGATAGGCTTCTCAGACCAATGCATGAACTCGGGGTTGCTGGAGGCGACCGCGTTGACTTCTTGGTGCTGTCGGCGCCGACTGCGCTTGTCTTCAATTTGGCTTGTGAAGACGACGTAGGCGGCGTGCTCATCTGGGAACTCATCTTGAATGGCTCCGACTATTGGTCGAACAGCAGGCTGCTGAGGGGCTGGAGGCGGCGGGCCAGGCGGTGGAGGCGGCAGCAGCCCCTCGCCCTTGGAGATCCGCGTGAGCCAATGGCACTTCCGGGTCGTGTGGTTGGACGGCTTCGCGCCGCTGTGGAACTTGCAGGGGGCATCAAGAGTTTGCTCATCGGAGAAAGCTGGCTGCCAAGCCGGCCTGCCGCCCTTCTTCTTGGGCGCGGGCCGCTCTTCGGGCTATTCGTCTTCGACGGTGGCTACCTGCCGACTGGTGGAAGGCGGCATAGGGGCGTTGCGCTTGTGGTCGTTCTGGTAGGGGCGTCGGTTGGAGTCACCAGCCGGCGTCTTGGGAGCCGGAGCGAGCACCTTTCCACAGGCGTCCACTCGAAGCTCGGTCTTCATCGAAGAGTCGGCCGTGGCGTACTTGTCTGCTATGATCAGCAGCTCATCGAGGGTAGTCGGCTCGTCGCAGAGGAGTCGGTGCTTGAGGAGGGTGCCCTCTTGGCACCCGGCGGTGAAGTACTCTATGGCTTGAACCTCGTGCACCCCCTCGCAGGAGTTGCGGAGCTCGGCCCAACGCGTGAGGTAGTCGCGAGTCGATTCGCTGGGCCCTTGGACGCACAAGGAGAGCTGGAGAGGCTTGGGAGGCCGCTTGTATGTGCTGGTGAAGTTGGGGATGAAGACTTCCGTGAAGTCTAGCCAGTTGTTGACGCTGTAGGGCTTGAGGCTGTTCAGCCAGGTGCGTGCCGTGCCTTGAAGCATGAGCGGGACGTACTTCACGGCAACGCACCTGTTGCCGTTTGCTATGCTGACTGCGGTGGAGTAGTCGATCAACCAATCTTCCGGCTTCACGGAGCCGTTGTATTTTGGCGTGTCTCTGGGGAGTGAGAACCCTTTGGGGAAGGGCTCGTCGCGGACGCGGGGGCCAAAGCAAGGTGGGCCGACATCATCTTCTTCTTCTAGCGCCAGGGATCGCGCTAGGCGGTCGACCCGGTGGCGGGCATCATTCTCGCCGACTCCTTCGCGGTGGCCTAGTCGGCCGCCGAGAGTCGGGTGCGTGACAGGCGGCGGGGTGGGATATCTCTCCCCACGAGGCAGGGGGGAGGCAGATTGCCTTGTCATTCCACCGCTCGGGGGCGGCCTTGTGCATCGCGCTCAATGGTGACCCGAGTCCGACTGCGGCTAGCAGCCGGCTCCTTGTCTTTTCTTTCGCGGGCGCCGCTGGCAGTCGGCGTCCGGGATGTCGCGCCGTGCTCTCGGCGTGGGGGAGGACTTTCAGCGCGGGCGCCGGCTTCATGCCGTTCTGCATCCGCGTCGATTAGTTGCGGCCGTAGACGAGCTGTTTGGCTAAAGGAGGAAGAAAGGCAAGGCTAGCTCTCCTCTTTCCTCTACGTGGTGTCTAAAACTATCTCAGAGATCAACCCTTTGCATGGGTGCCCTGGGGGGTTTATATAGGCCTACCCCAGGGATACAATGCTAATCCGATTGGGCGCGGGTCCCAGCCGTCAGTGTCTGTGCTCGCCGGCTTCTCCGCCGGCCGTTGGGGCCCGCCGACTGGTGGGTCCCGCAGGCTGCCGGCCTCTTGGTCGACAGGCCGGCCCCACCGCCTGGGGGCCTTGTCGTCGGCTAGTTACTGTTGCCTCGCCCCTGATGACGAGGGCTTTGTCGAGGTAAGCGTGGCTACAGTGCCGCCGCCTGACGGGCTCTCACTGTAGCCTCACCTCGTCTTGTCTCCTTAATGGTGCACATACTTCGAGGGAGGGAGGTAGCCGGCTATTGGGAGCCGGCTATGCCTCAGGCCGAGTAGGGGAGGCCTGGCCGCCTTCGAGTATCTCTCTGGCTGAAGGGTCCCGCCGCCCGCGGGCCGTACTGGCGCCTGTCGTGGTTGACCTCATGGTCAACATGGCAACAGCGCCGCGCCGGACGGGGGATGGCTGACCCGTACGGCGCACTGTGGCCATGCATGCTCCGGGATTCGGGGGTGGCAGGCTGTACTGTGGCCACGCCCCGTCTCATCACCGTTATGTGGGTGCAGCCCTGGTGGGTGCAGTCTTGGCCGACTTCCGGGAGTCGGTCTTCTTGTGGCCGGCTTCTGGGAGTCGGTCTTCTTATGGCCGGCTTCTGGGAGTCGGCCTTCTTATGGCCGGCTTCTGGGAGTCGGCCAGCTTATGGTTATCTTCGGGAAGGTTTTTCGAGGTCGGGTCGCCTTCCGGTAGTCGCCCTGTGAGATAGCCGACCAGGGGATGGCGGCCCTGTGTTTTGGATGCTTGAAGGCCCAATCGGCCTGTTAATTTTTCAAAGAGCCAGGGGGAGTCGGTTAGGCTACCCGTGGCCATTTGCTCCGACAATAGGCGAGGACCAAACTGGATTGTCAAGACGAGCAAGGGTTGGTTGCGCTTATCAAGCACTCGTTGATGAAGTATCGTTCCTACCTGAGGCAAACGCACTTCAATGGCATGCCTCTAAACAAAGTTTCTGTAAAGTCTCCGGTGCTACATTTACCAGACAGTGACTGGAATAATCTTGTTACACATTGGTCTCGTCTGCAGCGTAAGGTACTGTCTATGATATCACATCACAATTTGAACTACATTTCTGCATTTGCCTTAACGTCTCACTTGTACGAAAACTGTTAGTAGAAGAATACTCATTCTCAAGGGACCACATAATCTCGCAACTATACTGCACGCTGTATTGCTCTTGTGAGTACCTCTTGCCCTGTATGACCATACTTACTTTCATAGTTGTTTGATTATGTAGCGTCACTGCACATGTTAGCCTCGTTATCGTCCATTTGGTGGACATTATAAGATCCATATGGACTCTTACATAAATTTAGAATCAACCCAATGCTTTTGAAGAGGTTTAGCTTTGCAGTCCTCTTGTAAGGACTGAACGTCGTCTATCACTGTACTTACATTAACAGCTACTCCCTCCGTCCCATAATATAAGAATGTTTTATACAGTACACCAGTGTTCAAAACACTCTTGTATTACGGGAAGAGGGATTGGTTCATTGTGTAGCATTCTGCATCTTATCTCCCTCGCCCACCATTTAGTAAAAAATATCAGATCTATATTTAATCTTACCAAAAAGTTGAATACACAGACAATGCCAGTGCAGAAGTGTAGCCCATTGCTCTTGTCAGTACATTTTGTCCTGTAACGCTTGTACTTCCAGGGATTGATAGTTGATTATGTAGCCTCAATTTGCATCTTATCTTCATTATCCTCTATCCCTTCCAGTATTATCATATCTATAATTACTCTCTACAAAATGTAGAGTACAGGCAATGCTTATGAAGAAGATTCTGTGCTGAAATTTTTGAGTTATCCTTCCCTTGACATGGAGAAGGGCATTATAAATCCGGTGTTAACTGTTAATGTAAGTCAGTCCTTCTAAAGCCTTTATCCTCAACTGATGTTTAATTTGCTCATACTCCCTATCATTTACTACTGTTTAGTTTGCTATTTTTATCAAAATGCATGTTCGCAAGAACCGTAAGTTCCAAGTTCAAATTCCTTATTCATACCATGCACATTACTCAATACTCCCTATATGTATGCTTGTTTTTGTGGATCTATAATCCAGTGTGTGGTGAAGCAGCCCACATTTGCACCTTGTCATCTCCTGTTTTATCTTACTGATGTGGCTGATGATATGAATAACATGCCATGCACATTAACCAAAATAGATACAATGATTGTCTTTGCCCTTCACCTATGCTTTTTATGTTGACATGGTAATCCAGTAGTGTAGGGAAGCTCCCCGCATTATGAACAATGCCAAATTATGCTATTGATATTTTGAACTTACTCTTTATTTTCTAATTTCAAATTGGATGGAATTGACAGCACAATTATCATCTTTGTTTGTACACGTGCAAAACCTGTCATCTCTCTGCTTGTTTCAGGGTGATATGCCTGATGGCATGAACAAGTCTGTTGAAGGTTGTGAGACAAACCCAACATATATTGCAGCAAAGAAGGCAAAACATCTTGAAGATAGCAAGACAACCCCAAAGTCTTGTCTTGATGTAGTGTTCAAGTTACTTGAGACTAGCAATCAGACAAGCTCACAGAATTCGTTGTCTGAATCAGTTTGACTTCTTTAGTCCCAAGTTCTAGCAGAAAGGCATTCTTCAACTCAACTTCGACTTGAAGTCCTATCTCTAAGAAAGATTGTGGAGAACACCAATGAGAACCTCATTGCTAAACAGCTACACCTGGAAGCTATGACCGACATGCTAGGCCGGTCTGACAGCCTTGCTTAGCAGCTTGCGCAACAGTTCCCGTGCAAGCCTAACCTTTCTTGAACTGTCTTAGAAGTGGTCTCGGTTTAGTATTATTTTGTTACGCTGCAATGGTGCCCAGTTTTTGTAATCTGCCTCTTCGTTGCGCTTTATGATCACTAGTGGCGAACTTCGATGCCCAGTGGATGTAATATACCATAAATCCTTTATTGTATAGTGTAGATTTATTCTAAGTTACTATGCCGTAATTTCTTTATTGTATAGATTAGGTTTGTTCATAATTCCAAGTAGTTACTGCCATCATTCGCTATCTGAAAAAATCTGATGTAGTCGACCGGGCTGAAACATTCGCCTCTAACGGGCCTGGTTTTTAGCGGGACACAATTGGGCCGGCCTGCATCTTTCTTGGGCCCGAATGGCCATTGGGGCCTTCACACTTTGCGCCAGGCCCACAACTTACTCCGGCCTATATTCGGCCCAAATTTTAGTTGGGCCTTTTGTGGACCCAGCGCTTAGTTTGGCCCATGTAGCGTTGGGCCATTAACAAGATGAATATTCTGCTAGCCTGTTATGGCCCAGAAGAAACCATGGGCCTTTAGCAGGCCGTAATGCATGTTCGGCCTCAGTTTTCACTAGTCGTCGACGGGCCTTCAGCAGGCTGAAATGTAGACCGGCCTTTTTTGGCCCAGTTATATGACGGGCCGTTACCAGGCCGAAACATATCTCGGGCCTTAGTTGGCCCACTGATATCATGGGCCTTTAACTGGCCGAAAGCTTAGTACAGGCATCAACGGGCCGAATTATACGACAGGACTTTAACAGGCCCAATGTCATGTTGGGTTGAACTGTTGCCACCTTTATCACGGGCCGTTAGTGGGCCGGATGTCGCGTCAGACCATATATGGCCCATGGGCAGCATGGGTCATTCCCAGGCCGAAAGACACACCGGGCTGAAATGGGCCCATGTCTACATCAGGCCTCTAATAGGCTGAAAGTCACTGGGCTGTAATTGGGCCCAAATATTCGGCGAACAATTAACGGGCCAGATCTGGCTTCCGCCCGTAAATGGGCCTTTATTAAACATTCCGTTATTGGGCTGGCCCAGTAGTACCTGAGTAAGTACTACAGGCCTTTGACTGGGCCGGCCTTTTTAACCAATATGGGCCTCTGTTGGGTCGTGCCACATGCCGACATATCATAGGCACCTCCTGTCCAATGAATGGATGACATCTGTCCCAACGGTGAGCCAACACGTGTTTTCTCCGGCCAATGAGAATTTTACACGTGGAAAATCCTCATTGGTCCGGGCTGTTAGCGGGTTATCAGATCCAAAACCGGAGCCGATAGCTTAACGATGACCCGTTACGGTGGATGCCACGTGTCGGTCACCCTTGACGAAAGCACTTCCATGACGCGGCATTTATCGTCATGAAAGTGGACACTTCCGTGATGATAATTTTCGTAATGTCATGGAACACTTCTACGACAGCACATGTATGACTATCTTGATTCTGTCATAAAATTGTCATGGATGTACATGCATGACAGAAAACATGACCTACTGTGACAAACATGTATCATCACGGAAGTGTATTTTGTTTGTAGTGATGAGTATGAAATATCATTTTCAGCTCTTGGAACATCTCATATGCTCCATGGCGTTCAAAACATTTTTGAAGTCCCGGTTCTGAGCCGTAAAGCATGGTGCACTAAACTATCAAGTAGTCATCATACCGAACTTGTCAAACGTTCATAACATTTGCATCTGCTCCTGCACTAGGTGTGTCACCTAGCGGTGCATCAAGGACATAATTCTTCTATGCAACAATGAGGATAATCCTCGAATCACGGACCCAGTCCGCATCATTGCTACTATCATCTTTCAACTTAGTTTTCTCTAGGAACATATAAAACATAAAACAGGGGAGCTATACGCGAGCTATTGATCTACAACATAGATATGCAAAAACTATCAGGACCAAGTTCATGATAAATTAAGTTCAATTAATCATATTACTTAAGAACTCCCAGTTAGATAGACATCCCTCGAGTCATCTAAATGATCACGTGATCCATATCAACTAAACCATGTCTGATCATCACGTGAGATGGAGTAGTCTTCAATGGTGAACATCTCTATGTTGATCATATCTACTATATGATTCACGTTCGACCTTTCGGTCTCTAGTGTTCTGAGGCCATATTTGTACATGCTAGGCTCGTCAAGTTTAACCCGAGTATTCCGCATGTGGAAAACTGTCTTGCACCCGTTGTATTTGAACGTAGAGTCTATCACACCCGATCATCACGTGGTGTCTCAACACGACGAACTGTCGCAATGCATACTCAGGGAGAACACTTATACCTTGAAATTTAGTTAAGGGATCATCTTATAATGCTACCGCCGTACTAAGCAAAATAAGATGCATAAAAGATAAACATCACATGCAATCAAAATATGTGACATGATATGGCCATCATCATCTTGTGCCTTTGATCCCCATCTCCAAAGCACCGTCATGATCTCCATCGTCACCGGCTTGACACCTTGATCTCCATCTTAGCGTCCTGGTCGTCTCGCCAACTATTGCTTCTACAACTATCGTTAACGCATAGTGATATAGTAAAGCAATTACATGCGTTTGCATTTCATACAATAAAGAGACAACCATAAGGCTCCTGCCGGTTGCCAGTGACTTTTACAAAACATGATCATCTCATACAACAATATATATCACAACATGCCCTGCAAAAATAAGTTAGACGTCCTCTACTTTGTTGTTGCAAGTTTTACGTGGCTACTACGGGCTTCTAGCAAGAACCGTTCTTACCTATGCATCAAAACCACAACGGTGATTTATCAAGTTTGCTGTTTTAACCTTCAACAAGGACTAGCCGCAGTCAAATTCGATTCAACTAAAGTTGGAGAAACAGACACCCGCCAGCCACCTTTATGCAAAACTAGTTGCATGTCTGTCGGTGGAACCGGTCTCATGAATGTGGTCATGTAAGGTTGGTCCGGGCCGCTTCATCCAACAATACTGCCGAATCAAAATAAGACATTGGTGGTAAGCAGTATGACGATCACCTCCCACAACTCTTTGTGTTATACTCATGCATATCATCTACGCATAGACCTGGCTCGGATGCCACTGCTGGGAACGTTGAATGGAAAACAAAAAATTTCTACGCACATGCAAGATCTATCCATGGAGATGCATAGCCACGAGAGGGGAGAGTGTGTCTACGTACCCTTGTAGATAGTTAAGCGGAAGCGTTTATCACGCGGTTGATGTAGTCGTACTCTTCGCAATCCGATCATGATCCAAGCGATCTATTGCTGAACGGACGACACCTCCGAGTTTAGCACACGTGCGGCTCGATGAGGTCTCCTCCTTCTCGATCCAGCAAGCGGGAGACGAGAAGTAGATGGGATCACAACCAACACGACGGCATGGTGGTGATGGTGGTGGTGGAACACCGACAGCGCTTCGCTAAGCGTCGCCGGGACAAGGCGGTGGAACTACGGAGTAACGGGAGAGAGAGGGGCGCCAAGGGCTTGGTGTGTCCTCTTGGGGCGCCCCTGCCCTCTATATATAGGTGGAGGGGCGTGGTAAACAGCCCCTCGAAGCCCTAGGGCTCAGCTAAGGGGGAGAGGATTTGGACTCCAAGTCCAATCCTATTCCTACTAGGACTCCTTCCTTTTTTGCCTTCCCGTCGGTGCAACAATCCCCGGGTCTGTTGCCCAGACTGTGCACAGGCACAGGAACAAGATTAAGCCACCAACCCAAGCGAGGGCACAAGGAACCAAGAGCATCGAAGAACCAACATGCAGATTAAGAGGACCAAGATCAAGCCAGAGAAGCGAGATACCACCAGGAGAAAAGCCTCCCTTGTCGGGCAGGCGAGCACGACAAGGGCGGGATCACCCCCGGAAGAACACATCCAAGACGTCCCGGCAGAGCCTGCCGGGACTCACGAGGGCAGAACCACCTCACCCAAGCACTCCGCCATGACCCACGTCGTCAATCGATGCGGTGTCAAGCCGCAAAGTGACTAAGTGGCAGCCATTCGCCACATGGCGGCCTCTTTCTACAGGAAATGCCTACAGATGACACCCGTCCTGCGACGTGTCAAGTGAGCAGGCATGGAGCTGGCAAGATAGCCTGGCAAGGCTTGTCGGTCAAGCGACGATGTGACGTTAAGCGGTGCATTTAATGTACCCTGTCAGCATGTAGAGTTAGGTATGATAGCACTGTTTGCTATCTTATCAGTGCATAATGACTACTTTGCCATTGTGGTAACCCCTTGATCTATAAAAGGAGGCCCATGGCAATTGGAGAAAGGGTTAGAAGATAGGATAACTCACACCCCCATACATGCGTAGCCACTGCCGCCCCTACCGGGCAAGTGTACTACGCACCACCACCATCAATCCACCAAAGCAGGAGTAGGGTTTTACGCCTCACGGCGGCCCGAACCTGGGCAAAATTGCTTGTGTGATCTCTGCCGTGCTGCCCCACGCTCGTCTGCTCTTTGTGCAACGTGACGGCCCCCTACCGAACCAGCAAGGGGCCCTATGGTCCCATAGGTGGCCGTGGTTTCCCACGACATCTTCGGCGCGCTAGGTAGGGGGATCGCTTGCGCGAACCTGAAGGCGTGTGCAGCGCGTCATCTTCATCACCGTCTTCACCTTCAACGGCGCCATCGACCATGGCGCCCAAGAAGAAACCCGGTGCTTTGGCTCATCCATCCACCTCGAAGGCTCCGCCGCCCGCGGCCTCTAATGCCGCGGGGGGTGCGGAGGCGCGCGAAGACGTGGACGCTGTTGGGGACGTGGCCGGGGCAGGTGGCACCATCACCACTTCCCCCGCGGCCGACACAGGAGCAGGAGACATCAAAGGAGAACAACATCAACAACGCCCCGACGGCCATGTTCCCCAAGGTACGGGTGAGGGGGTTACTCCGTCCACGCCCCCTCCTCTCGCAGACGGGCACAGCCACATCAATGGCGCTCGTACTAGGGCAGACCGTCGCCCTCTGGCCGCCCCCACCACAGGAGCGACCACGGCGCGTGCACCTCCCCTGAGACGGGTCGACCAAGTTGCTGCACCTGACGGAGCCGCTGGCCCTCGAGCGCCTTCGCGGCACCACCCTGCCATCCAGGTGGCCGCCCCGCAGCAGCGGGGGCGCAGTGCTACCATCGCTGGGACCGTTAGGAGCCGAGCGATGGTGCGATCTACTTCATCATCAGCCATGCCAAGCACAACTATGGAGGCCATGGCATGGGCTCAGCTGCTGCTGCCTGCTGAGGTTTCTAGCAGCGGCCGAGCAGATGGACGAATGGTGAGCCACCATCTAAAGTCTGCTTTGTTTCGCCGAAGCTGGGGGCTCACAGCAAGCTGGCCTGCCACGGCCTCCCCAAGCGACGACAACAGCTTGTGCTGCTAGCCGCACAGAAGGGGCCACCCCCACGATGCAATCCCGCCACGGCAGCCGGCGCGAGCACAGCAGAATCAAGAACCTGACGACGTCTCGATGGCCTCTTCTGACCCTCGAGCACGTCCAGGCCAACGGCGAGCCCCAGAGGATAGGCGGAGGGGAGACACGTGCATCGTTGTTGAGCAATGCCGCTATGACCCCCGCCGGACCGACGGGTACGACGACCCTGACGACGGCGAACCCGCGCTAGGTATCGGCGGGTGCCTACCTTTCAAGGTTGGGTGTCCAGCCTTTACTCGTGAGCTGCGGCAAGTCCGTTGGCCGTCTGTTTGCACATTCAAGCTAGAGATACCTAAGAAGTACGATGGGAGGCTGAACCCGGCAGAGTTCCTAAGCATCTACACCATCACTGTTCAGGCTGCCGGGGGAAGAGATGAGAAGGTGTTTGCCAACTACTTCCCTTTGGCTCTCAAGTCCAACGTGAGGTCTTGGCTGATGCACCTACCGGAGAACTCCATTTCGTCGTGGGCAGACCTATGCCATGAGTTGATTGGCGCCTTCACCGGCGGCCATCAAGAGCCAGGCCATCCCAGCGACTTGCAGATTCTCCAACAGAAGGAAGGAGAAACCCTTTGTAAGTATTTACAGAGATTCAACAAAGTTCATAGAAACATCCCAAATATCCATCCGACAGCTGTGATAGCTGCCTTCCAGTCCAAGGTGCGCAACCGCCGGATTCGTTCCAAGATGAACGTGCGGTTGCCCAAGACTGTGAAGGAGCTCTACACCTTGGTGGATAAGTGTGCTCGGATGGAGGAGGGAAGAAAGTTGCCCGGAGAGGAAGATTGCACCAACATCGATTCAGAGGATGATGATGAATCAACTGGTCAGAAGAAGAGCAAGAAGCGTAGTAAGAGGCGAAAGGATAAGGCAGTGATGACTGTTGAAGGATCGGGCACACCTAGTACCGGCAGGAAGGCCAAAACTGAGGCCCCCGGCAAGGGAGCTGTCGTGTGTGTTGACTGCCGGGAAGCCGCGGTTGCCGAGAAGGCCGGGAAAGGTGATGAGCCGTACTGCAAGATTCATTGGACCAAAGGCCATGACCTTCAAGAGTGCTATCAGGTTGAGCTGCTCGACAAGAGACAGAGAGCAAAGTATGAGAAGCATGACAAGGAAAAGGGTCAGAATGTTGCTGAGCGGTAAGTGCCGAGGCGGTGAAGTAAATCGCCCCGACAAACCCTTTTGGAACCAAGGAAAGCCCGCCAGAGGTCGAGAGAAGGCAGCTTGTGAAGATGAGAGTAATGACGGGGATGAAGAGGAAACCAGTGAGCTGTAGTTTTAGAAGGCCATTGATGCCCTGTGCATTGACGGGGGTGCATCTCTGCACACCTCTCACCGCCAGCTCAAGCGGTGGGCATGAGAAGTCAGTGCCGTTAACCAACGCCAGAGGCCCGGAAGCCACTCAAATGGTCCCGCACGCCCATCATCTTCGACGAAGAGGATCATCCTAACCGTACCATTGCGGTAGGGTGTTTGCCATTATTGGTCTCTCCCACAATTCACAACCTCAAGGTCACAAAGATGTTGGTGGACGGCGGGGCCGGGTTGAATCTGATTTCCCCGATAGTTATCAGTAGGCTTCAGATAGCAGAAGAACTAGAGGTTACCGGCATGTTTCAAGGAGTAAATCTCGGCGGGAGTCGTCCTGAGGGAATGATCATGTTACTGGTAACGTTTGGGGGAGTGAAAGGATCTAGAAGAGGTGTCTAGAGGGGGGTGATTAGACCCTCAACAAAGAAAAGTAGCAGTTTTTAATTTCTTCAAGTTAAGGTGGAGTTTTAGCACAAGTTTAAACATCCACAATACATTTCAAGCAAGCATGCCAAGAGTATATGAGCAGCAGAAAGTAAAGCATGCAAGTTGCAAGAATGTAAAGCGATGGGATTGGAGTATGCAAACGCAATTGGAGACTCGTAGATTTTTGGCGTGGTTCCGATAGGTGGTGCTATCATACATCCATGTTGATGGAGACTTCAACCCACGAAGGGTAACGGCTGCGCGAGTCCACGGAGGGCTCCACCCACGAAGGATCCATGAAGAAGCAACCTTGTCTATCCCACCATGGCCCTCGCCCACGAAGGACTTGCCTCACTAGGGTAGATCTTCACGAAGTAGGAGATCTCCTTGCCCTTACAAACTCCTTGGTTCAACTCCACAGTCTTGACGAAGGCTCCCAAGTGACACCTAACCAATCTAGGAGACACCACTCTCCAAAAGGTAATAGATGGTGTGTTGATGATGAACTCCTTGCTCTTGTGCTTCAAATGATTGTCTCCCCAACACTCAACTCTCTCTCATAGATTTGGATTTGGTGGAAAGATGATTTGAGTGGAAAGCAACTTGGGGAAGGCTAGAGATCAAGATTCTTGTGGTAGGATTGGAATATCTTAGTCTTAACACATGAGTAGGTGGTTCTCTCTCAGAAAATGAATGTTGGAAGTGTAGGCACGTTCTGATGGCTCTCTCCACGAATGAAGGATGGGTGGAGGGGTATATATAGCCTCCACACAAAATCTAGCCGTTACACACAATTCACCAAACTCGCTGGGACCGAACCGAGAAACTCGGTCAGACCGATTTGGTATAAAATGTGAACGTTAGAGTTTTCGGTGGGACCAATATGATCAACTCGGTGGGACCGATGTGCTAGGGTTAAGGTAAAACCTCAACTCTTTTTGACCGATTACACAAACTCATTAGTGTTTCTGGCAGTGGCTATGTCACATGAACTCGGTGGCGCCGGATAGATCAAATCGGCGGGGCCGAATTTGACTTTAGGTTTAGGACATATGTGGATATGAGAAAGTGGTTGAGGGCTTTGGAGCGTATCACTAAGCTCTTTGAGCAAGCAAGCCATTAAGCAACACCTCATCCCCTTTTAATAGTATTGGCTTTTCCTATGGACTCAATGTGATCTTGGACCACTAAAATGAAAATGTAGAGTATTGAGCTTTTTCCAATGTTCTGTCCTTAGCATCTTGAAGGGGTTCCACATCCTCTTGTCCACGCCACTCCACTGTTGAACTCATCTGAAATATACTTGATAAAAGTATTAGTCCAACAAGAGATATGTTGACATTAATTACCAAAATCACCCAGGGAGCACATGTGCTTTCAGGGAGAGCTAAACTACCGGACTGAGAAGATGTTTGATGTGGTTGACCTCCCCCTGCCGTACAATGGGATCCTTGGCTGCCCAGCCCTGGCTAAATTCATGGCAGCATCTTACTATGCTTACAACACCTTGAAGATGCCTGGGCCTCTGGGAGTCATTACCATCCCATCAGATGAGAAGGATGCAATTTGCATCATTTGCATGGACAAGATGTACCGGGACGCAGTCGCGACAGAGGCAGCGGCAGCGACAGTTCCTGCCAAGGAGGACATAGGAAAGAAGAAGGGTTGTAGGGACTCCGCAAAGAGTCCGGGAAGCGTGCCCCCACCGAGTGCACAACACCCATTGACGACGTGCCGGAGTGTTCCGACAACAAGAGATCCAAGGTCGCTACACCCCAAGTGAAGAAGGTCCCGGCAGGGCTGGCTGGCATTGATGGTACTTTCACTATCAGCGCCACCCTCGACGACAAATAGGAAAGCGCGCTCGTTGATTTCCTGAGGGCGAATATCGATGTGTTTGCCTAGCACCCATCTGATATCCCCGGTGTTCCCAGGGAGGTAATCGAGCAGCACCTTGCTGTCTGCCCACACACCCGACTGATAATCCCCAAGTGCAGGGAATCATCGTAGAAATTGATAAGTATGGAGTGTCGAACCCCCAAGGAGCTAAAGGTAAGATCAATATTCTCTCAAGTCCTATCTGCCACTGATACGACTCTACGTACACCGAACGTTTGCTTCCAACTAGAAACGAGAAATAAAACTATGTTGTGGGTATGAAGAGGATAACTTTGTATGATATCGGAGAGCTAAAATATAAAAGTAGGTGATGTTATCATAAAGTTAGAATATATTACTAAATATTATAAATAGCGAGTGTGGAATAATGATGGATCGGTGTGCGGAATTGTCCTAGGCAATTGTTAACAAGACCGGTAATCACTATTGCAATTTCATATGAGGGAGAGGCATAAGCTAACATACTTTCTCTTCTTGGATCATATGCACTTATGATTGGAACTCTAGCAAGCATCCACAACTACTAAAGATCATTAAGGTAAAACCCAACCATAGCATTAAAGCATCAAGTCCCCTTTATCCCATACGCAACAACCCCCTTACTCGGGTTTATGCTTCTGTCACTCAAGCAACCCACTATAAGCGAATCATGAACGTATTGCAACACCCTACAGCGGGAATCCCTCACGCTTGCGCGACACGGAGGGCACAATAGGACAGCACCAAAATAAAACATACAACTCGTACCAATCTAGATCATCAATCAACCCAAGGACAAAAGATATCTACTCAAAACATCATAAGATGGCAACACATCATTGGATCATAATATGTGGCATAAAGCACCATGTTCAAGTAGGGATTACAGCAGGGTGCGGGAGAGTGGACCGCGTAAAATAGATGAGGATGGTGATGATGATGGTGATGTTGATGAAGACGATCATCACGGCGATGATTCCCCTCCTGATGGCACTCCAGCGCCACCGAGAGAGAGGAGGAGAAGTTCTCCCCCTTGTGCTTCCTCCTCCATGGCCTCCCCCCTGGATGGGGAGAGGTTCTCCCTCTGGTCCTTGGCCTTCATGACGATGATGGCCCCTCCGGGATCCTCCTCCATGGCCTCCGGTGATGATGGCCCCCTCCGGCAGGGTGCCAGAGAGGGCCTAGATTGATTTCTCGTGTCTACAGAGGCTTGCGGTGGCGGAACTTCCGATCTAGGTTAATTTCTAGAGGTTTGGGTATTTATAGGAGAGGTTGGCGTCGAGAACAAGTTAGGGGGCCCCACGGGTAGTCCACAAGGCACAGGGGCGCGCCCCCTACCCTCGTGGGGCCCACGGGACTCCCCTTCGGTAGATTTTTGTTCCAGTATTTTTTATATTTTCCAGAAAAATTCTTCGTTGATTTTCAGCGCATTTAGAGAACTTTTATTTCTGCACAAAAACAACACCACGGTAGTTCTGCTGAAAACATCGTCAGTCCGGGTTAGTTCTAATCAAATCATACCAAAATCATATAAAACAATAGTAAACATGGCATGAATACTTCATAAATTACCGATACATCAGAGACGTATCAGCATCCCCAAGCTTAATTCTTGCTCGTCCTCGAGTAGGTAAATGATAAAAGAAATAATTTATGAAGTGTGAATGCTAGAAAGTTCTTAAGTTTGATCAATGATAGTTTCAAACACTTTTTATAGCATCATTATATATCATAATAGTAGCTCAACTCATCAAACTTCTCATGATCAAGTAACAAGCTATTCACATGTAAAAGTATAGATCATAAACTTTCTTGAAAACTAACAAACCGTGCTCTTAGTCATCAAACAATTGCAA
The DNA here is from genome assembly GCF_002575655.3 of Aegilops tauschii subsp. strangulata. Classification (NCBI taxonomy): domain Eukaryota; kingdom Viridiplantae; phylum Streptophyta; class Magnoliopsida; order Poales; family Poaceae; genus Aegilops; species Aegilops tauschii. The sequence continues at coordinate 236,876,332 of NC_053041.3, forward strand.
TTCATCTTATTTTCAGGAAGGGTCTATGTAAGAGCTTTGATTCAGCAAACTCCACATACTCAACTATCATTTAACCTTTCACAATTGCTAACACTCACGTGATATTTGTGGGTTCAAAGCTTTAATCGGACACAGAGAAAGATAGGGGCTTATAGTTTTGCCCCCAACCTTTTACCTCAAGGGTAATGTCAGCAATAATAGTTCATGATAACTTACATCCAATTGGATATATATACCAGGATCTTTCCAACACAATGTGCTTGCCAAAGGATAAAATGTAAAAAGGAAAGGTGAAGATAACCATGACTCTTGTATAAGGTATAAGACAATAATAAAAGATAGGCTCTTCACAGAGGGAAGTAGAGGTTGTCATGTGCTTTTATAGCTGGATGCACAAAATCTTAATGCGAAAGAACGTCACTTTATATTGCCACTTGTGATAGGGACCTTTATTATGCAGTCTGTGGCTTTTATTGCTTCCATATCAGAAGATCGTATAAAGCTTATATTCTCCACACTAATAGATCATACATATTTAGAGAGCAATTTTTATTGCATGGAACAATGACAACTAACTTTAAGGATCTTACTCAATCCATAGGTACATATGGTGGACTCTCAGGGAAAAACCGGGTTTAAGGATATTCGGAAGCACAAGTAGTATTTCTACTTGGTGCAAAGAATTTGGCTAGCATGAGGGGAAAGGCAAGCTCAGCATGTTGGATGATCCATGACAATATACTTTATTTCGGATATAAGAAGACATAACCCATTACATTGTCTTCCTTGTCCAACATGAACCTTCTAGCATGTAATATTTTAATGAGTGCTCACAATTACAAAAGATGTCCAAGATAGTATATTTATATGCGAAATCTCTCTTCCTTCAATATTCTTTCATGAATTATTCAAGTGACCAATTCTGCGTTTGCTAACTTTCAGTAAGTTTACTACCTATACATATTTTGTGTGAAGTCATTACTCCCCATGGTATAAGCATATGAAACATATATAAATTCAGATTTATGATATTCAATTCATTCAACCATTTACTCATAGGATATACGTGAAGCACATGAGTAAATGACAAACTACTCCAAACGATATAAGTGAAGGACACTGAGTAGTCAAATAATTAACTAACCATGGGAGGATACTTTTTCATTCAAGATTTCAGATCCAATGATTTTATTCAACATAAAGTAAAATTGAAAATACGCTCCACGCAAAACATTTATCATGTGACGAATAAAAATATAGCTCCGAGTAAGGTATACCGATAGTTTTGAAGACGAAAGAGGGGATGCCTTCCGGGGCATCCCCAAGCTTAGGCGCTTGACTTTTCCTTGAATATTACCTTGGGGTGCCTTGGGCATCCCCAAGCTTCGGGTCTTTCCGCTCCTTATTCTCCTCATACCGATATCTCACCCAAAGCTTGAAAACTTCAAACACACAAAACTTAACGGAACTTCGTGAGATAGGTTAGTATGATAAAGAGTAAACCATTCACTTTGGTATTGTCAAAGACAAGGTTAATAATTGTTCTCACACAATGCCTACTTTACCATATCATTTCTACAATTTATATTGAGAAATATAATCCATAGAAACTAGAAAACAAGCAAACTATGCAATGAAAACAGAATCTGTCAGAAACAGAACAGTCTGTAATGATCTGAACAGCAACCATACTTATGCTACTCAAAAAATTATGAAATAAATTGGTGGACGTGAGGAATTTGTCTATTAATCTTCTGAAAAAAGAATCAACTGAAAAGCACTCTTCTGTAGAAATTGGCAGCTAATCTCGTGAGCGCAAAGTTTCTGTTTTTTACAGCAAGATCACATTAACTTTCACCCAAGTCTTCCCAAAGGTCTTACTTGGCACTTGATTGAAACAAAAGCTATAAAACATGATTTCTACAGTAGCTTAATCATGTAAACACAAAAAAACAGTAAGGGTAAATATTGGGTTGTCTCCGAACAAGCGCTTTTCTTTAGTGCCTTTTAGCTAGGCATGATGATTTCAATGATGCTCACATAAAAGAAAAGAATTGAAACATAAAGAGAGCATCACGAAGAATATGACTAGCACATCTAACCCACTTCCTATGCCTAGGGATTTTGTGAGCACACAATTTATAGGAACAATAATCTACTAGCATAGGAAGGCGAAACAAGTATAACTTCAAAACCTTAAGCACATAGAGAGGAAACTTGATATTATTGCAAATCCTACAAGCATATATTCCTCCCTCATAATAATTTTCAGTAGCATCATGAATGAATTCAACAATATAACCATCACATAAAGCAATCTTTTCATGATCTACAAGCATAAATTTTTCTACTCTCCACATAAGCAAAATTCTTCTCATTCGGAAAAGTGGGATCACTAATTCCTAAAGTTGACACTCTTCCAAACCCGCTTTAGATGATAGTATTATTCATACTCCAAAAGATATAAGTGAAGTTCATGGAGTATTCTAAAATTACTATAGACTAACCAATATCCAAGCTCAAAATATATAAGTGAAGCACACGAAGCATTCTATAAAACCATACTCAAAAGATTTAAGTGAAGCACAAAGAGCAATTCTATACGATCATACTTAAAAGATATAAGTGAAGCACATGAAGTATTATATAAATAAATGAAGGACTATCTCATACTAGCATGGTTCTTAAAGAAAAGAATAACACAAAGGACACAAATCATGTGAACAAAAGAAAAACCGAGGTATACCGATAATTGTTGAAGAAGAAAGATGGGATGCCAACCGGGGCATCCCCAAGCTTAGATGCTTGAGTATCCATGAAATATTTACTTGGGGTGCCTTGGGCATCCCCAATCTTGAACTCTTGCCTCTCTTTATTCTTCTCATATTGATAGCTCCTCGATCTTCGAACACTTTATCCACACAAAACTTTAACAAAAACTTAGTGAGATCCATTAGTATAATAAAGCAAATCACTACCTTTAGGCACTATTGAAAACATATTACAAATTCATATTAGAATTATATCTACTGTATTCTAACTTCACCATGGTTCATACCCCCCGATACTACCCATAGATTCATCAAAATAAGCAAACAACACACGAAAAACAGAATCTGTCAAAAACAGGACAATCTATAGTAATCTGGAAGTTTAGTAAACTTCTGTAACTCTAAACAATTCTAAAAAAATATGACAATTTAAAATTTGTACAGAAGTAATGTGCAAAAAGTTTCAGACCCATTTGAATTTCTAGTCAAAAATGTAAATTCACGCGCTACAGCCAAAGTTTCTGTTTTCGTACTGCACAAAGTAAACAAGCAATCTAATCATCCTAAAACCAAAGCTTGGCACATTATTTTTATAATACAATGGATATATACAAGGGGGTAATTATTTTCAGAGAAGCTTCCATGATTTGTTTTACATTGTTTCCATGAGCATGAACACAAGTGCTCAAGGTCGACCCTCACTTCTTCAATGCATAATCTTCCAATCACTTCTCTTATTGAAAAACTTTTTAGGCATGAGACACAAGTAATTTTTTTGTATTTTGTATTTTTTAAAAAAAATTGTATGTTTCACCCACAACTAAACAGAAACAAAAAGGTAAAACAAAATCTACTTAGTGAAGAAAGCAAACAATCACACACGAGAATATCAACCCCACGCTATTGCTCCTCGGCAACGGTGCCAGAAAAGAGCTTGATAATCCCCAAGTGCAGGGAATCATCGTAGCAATTCCCAATGGTGGAAGTGATAAGTATGGAGTGTCGAACCCCCAAGGAGCTAAAGGTAAGATCAATATTCTCTCAAGTCCTATCTGCCACTGATACGATTCTACGTACACCGAACGTTTGCTTCCAACTAGAAACGAGAAAAAAAACTACGTTGTGGGTATGAAGAGGATAACTTTGTATGATATCGGAGAGCTAAAATATAAAAGTAGGTGCTGTTATCATAAAGTTAGAATATATTACTAAGTATTATAAATAGCGAGTGTGGAATAATGATGGATCGGTGTGCGGAATTGTCCTAGGCAATTGTTAACAAGACCGGTAATCACTATTGCAATTTCATATGAGGGAGAGGCATAAGCTAACATACTTTCTCTTCTTGGATCATATGCACTTATGATTGGAACTCTAGCAAGCATCCGCAACTACTAAAGATCATTAAGGTAAAACCCAACCATAACATTAAAGCATCAAGTCCCCTTTATTCCATACGCAACAACCCCCTTACTCAGGTTTATGCTTCTGTCACTCAAGCAACCCACTATAAGCGAATCATGAACGTATTGCAACACCCTACAGCGGGAATCCCTCATGCTTGCGCGACACGGAGGGCACAATAGGACAGCACCAAAATAAAACATACAACTCGTACCAATCTAGATCATCAATCAACCCAAGGACAAAAGATATCTACTCAAAACATCATAAGATGGCAACACATCATAGGATCATAATATGTGGCATAAAGCACCATGTTCAAGTAGGGATTACAGCGGGGCGCGGGAGAATATACCGCGTAAAATAGATGAGGATGGTGATGTTGATCAAGACGATCATCGCGGCGATGATTCCCCTCCCGATGGCACACCAGCGCCACCGAGAGAGAGGAGGAGAAGTTCCCTCCCTTGTGCTTCCTCCTCCATGGCCTCCCCCTGGATGGGGAGAGGTTCTCCCTCTGGTCCTTGGCCTTCATGACGATGATGGCCCCTCCGGGATCCTCTTCCATGGCCTCCGGTGATGATGGCCCCCTCCGGCAGGGTGCCAGAGAGGGCCTAGATTGATTTCTCGTGGTTACAGAGGCTTGCGGCGGCGGAACTTCCGATCTAGGTTAATTTCTGGAGGTTTGGGTATTTATAAGAGAGGTTGGCGTCGAGAACAAGTCAGGGGGCCCCACGGGTAGTCCACGAGGCATAGGGGCGCCGAGGGGGTGGGCGCCCCCCACCCTTGTGGGGCCCACGGGACTCCCCTCCGGTAGATTTTTGTTCCAGTATTTTTTATATTTTCCAGAAAAATTCTCCGTTGATTTTTAGCGCATTCCGAGTACTTTTATTTCTGCACAAAAACTACACCACGGTAGTTCTGCTGAAAACAGCGTCAGTCCGGGTTAGTCTAATCAAATCATACCAAAATTATATAAAACAATAGTAAACATGGCATGAATACTTCATAAATTATCGATACGTTGGAGACGTATCAGCATCCCCAAGCTTAATTCCTGCTCGTCCTTGAGTAGGTAAATGATAAAAGAAATAATTTATGAAGTGTGAATGCTAGCAAGTTCTTAAGTTTGGTCAATGATAGTTTCAAACACTTTTTATAGCATCATTATATATCATAATAGTAGCTCAACTCATCAAACTTCTCATGATCAAGTAACAAGCTATTCACATGTAAAAGTATAGATCATAAACTTTCTTGAAAACTAACAAACCGTGCTCTTAGTCATCAAACAATTGCAATTCATCTTATTTTCGGGAAGGGTCTATGTAAGAGCTTTGATTCAGCAAACTCCACATACTCAACTATCATTTAATCTTTCACAATTGCTAACACTCACGTCATATTTGTGGGTTCAAAGCTTTAATCGGACACAGAGAAAGATACGGGCTTATAGTTTTGCCTCCCAACCTTTTACCTCAAGGGTAATGTCAACAATAATAGTTCATGATAACTTACATCCAATTGGATATATATATCAGGATCTTTCCAACACAATGTGCTTGCCAAAGGATAAAATGTAAAAAGGAAAGGTGAAGATCACCATGACTCTTGTATAAGGTATAAGACAAGAATAAAAGATAGGCTATTCACAGAGGGAAGCAGAGGTTGTCATGTGCTTTTATAGTTGGATGCACAAAATCTTAATGCGAAAGAACGTCACTTTATATTGCCACTTCTGATAGGGACCTTTATTATGCAGTCCCTCGCTTTTATTGCTTCCATATCACAAGATCGAATAAAGCTTATTTTCTCCACACTAATAGATCATACATATTTAGAAAGCAATTTTTATTGCATGCAACAATGACAACTAACTTGAAGGATCTTACTCAATCCATAGGTACATATGGTGGACTCTCATGGCAAAACCGGGTTTAAGCATATTCGGAAGCACAAGTAGTATTTCTACTTGGTGCAAAGAATTTGGCTAGCATGAGGGGGAAAGGCAAGCTCAACATGTTGGATGATCCATGACAGTATACTTTATTTCGGATATAAGAAGACATGACCCATTACATTGTCTTCCTTGTCCAACATCAACCTTCTAGCATGTAATATTTTAATGAGTGCTCACAATTACAAAAGATGTCCAAGATAGTATATTTATATGCGAAATCTCTCTTCCTTCAATATTCTTTCATGAATTATTCAAGTGACCAATTCTGCGTTTGCTAACTTTCAGTAAGTTTACTACCTATACATATTTTGTGTGAAGTCATTACTCCCCATGGTATAAGCATATGAAACATATATAAATTCAGATTTATGATATTCAATTCATTCAACCATTTACTCATAGGATATACGTGAAGCACATGAGTAAATGACAAACTACTCCAAACGATATAAGTGAAGGACACTGAGTAGTCAAATAATTAACTAACCATGGGAGGATACTTTTTCATTCAAGATTTCAGATCCAATGATTTTATTCAACATAAAGTAAAATTGAAAATACGCTCCACGCAAAACATTTATCATGTGACGAATAAAAATATAGCTCCGAGTAAGGTATACCGATAGTTTTGAAGACGAAAGAGGGGATGCCTTCCGGGGCATCCCCATGCTTAGGCACTTGAGTTTTCCTTGAATATTACCTTGGGGTGCCTTGGGCATCCCCAAGCTTAGGGTCTTTCCGCTCCTTATTCTCCTCATATCGATATCTCACCCAAAGCTTGAAAACTTCAATCACACAAAACTTTACGGAACTTCGTGAGATAGGTTAGTATGATAAAGAGTAAACCATTCACTTTGGTACTGTCAAAGACAAGGTTAATAATTGTTCTCACACAATGCGTACTGTACCATATCATTTCTACAATTTATATTGAGAAATATAATCCATAGAAAATAGAAAACAAGCAAACTATGCAATGAAAACAGAATCTGTCAGAAACAGAATCTGCCAGGTTGTGATTTGCTCTCCTTTCTAGACGCATATTCTGGGTATCATCAGATCTTCATGTCCAAGGAAGATGAAGAGAAGACATCGTTCATCACCCCATGTGGTACGTACTATTTTGTCTGCATGCCATTCAGATTAAGGAGTGTCGGATCGAATTTTGCAATGGCTGTTTAGATTGGTTTTGAGCCATAGTTACACAGAAACATAGAAGCTTATATGGATGATATTGTGGTCAAGACCAAGGATAGATCCACCGTTATTCAGGATTTGGAGGAAACATTTGCTAATCTGCGCAAGATCAACTTGAAGCTCAACCTGGAGAAGTGTGTGTTTGGCGTTCCCTCCGGCAAGCTGCTTGGATTCTTTGTATCCCATCAGGGGATCGAAGCCAACCTCGACAAGATCAAAGCTATTGAGTAGATCCAAGCACCAAGGACAGTCAAGGATGTGAGGCGTCTGACAGGGTGCGTTGCCGCACCAAGCAGATTCATCTCCAAGTCTGCCGAGCGCGCCCTGCCGTTCTTCAAAATCTTGAAGAAGGCAGGGCCTGTGAAGAGGACCCCGGAAGCAGATGCAGCTTTGCAAGAGTTGAAGACCTACCTATCCTCTGTGCCTACCTTGGTTGCTCCCAAACCACAAGAGTCGTTGCTGCTGTACTTAGCAGCAACCAACCAAGTGGTTAGTGCAGCCTTGGTGGCGCAGCGGGAAGTGGACGAAGCAGAGAGTGAGCAAGGACCGCCAGAGCCAGAGAAGGATCAGGACTGTGATTAGCCCGACAGTGAGAGCAACCCCAAGGACACGACAAGGAAGAAAGTGGTGCATCGCCCAGTGTACTTCGTCAGCTCCTTGTTACAGGGGGCTAGATCGAGGTACTCTGGCGTGCAAAAGTTGATCTTTGGTCTCGTCAGGGCCTCAAGGAAACTGCTCCATGATGTCTACTACGCAACCTTCTTCTTGTAGACGTTGTTGGGCCTCCAAGTGCAGAGGTTTGTATGACAGTAGCAAATTTCCCTCAAGTGGATGAAGATGGTCTCTCTCAAACAACCCTGCAACCAAATAACAAAGAGTCTCTTGTGTCCCCAACACACCCAATACAATAGTAAATTATATAGGTGCACTAGTTCGGCGAAGAGATGGTGATACAAGTGCAATATGGATGGCAGATATAGATTTTTGTAATCTGAAAATATAAAAACAGCAAGGTAACTAATGATAAAAGTGAGCGTAAACGGTATTGCAATGCTAGGAAACAAGGCCTAGGGTTCATACTTTCACTAGTGCAAGTTCTCTCAACAATAATAACATAATTAGATCATATAACAATCCCTCAACATGCAACAAGGAGTCACTCCAAAGTCACTAATAGCGGAGAACAAACGAAGAGATTATTGTAGGGTACGAAACCACCTCGAAGTTATCCTTTCTGATCGGTCTATTCAAGAGTCCGTAGTAAAATAACACGAAGCTATTCTTTCCGTTCGATCTATCATAGAGTTCGTACTAGAATAACACCTTAAGACACAAATCAACCAAAACCCTAATATCACCTAGATACTCCAATGTCACCTCAAGTATCCGTGGGTATGATTATACGATATGCATCACACACTCTCAAATTCATCTATTCAACCAACAGAAAGTACTTCAAAGAGTGCCCCAAAGTTTCTACCGGAGAGTCAAGACGAAAACGTGTGCCAACCCCTATGCATAAGTTCATTGAACCCGCAAGTTGATCACCAAAACATACATCAAGTAGGTCATGTGAATATCCCATTGTCACCACAGATAAGCACGGCATGACATACATCAAGTGTTCTCAAATCCATAAAGACTCAATCCGATAAGATAACTTCAAAGGGAAAACTCAATCCATTACAAGAGAGTAGAAGGGGAGAAACATCATAAGATCCAACTATAATAGCAAAGCTCGCGATACATCAAGATCGTGCCAAATCAAGAACACGAGAGAGAGAGAGAGAGAGATCAAACACATAGCTACTAGTACATACCCTCAACCCCGAGGGTGAACTACTCCCTCCTTGTCATGGAGAGCGCCGGGATGATGAACATGGCCACCGGTGAGGGATCCCCCCCCGGCAAGGTGCCGGAACAGGGTCCTGATTGGTTTATGGTGGCTACAGAGGCTTGCGGCGGCGGAACTCCCGATCTATTCTGTTCCCGAAGTTTTTAGGGTATATGGATATATATAGGCAAAAGAAGTCGGTCAGGGGAGCCACGATGGGCCCACGAGGGTGGGGGGCGCGCCCAGGGGGGCAGGCACGCCTCCCTGCCTCGTGGCCACCTCGTTGCTTCCCTGACGTACACTCCAAGCCTCCTGGATTGCTTCCGTTCCAAAAAGAACTCTCCTGAAGGTTTCATTCCGTTTGGACTCCGTTTGATATTCCTTTTCTGCGAAACACTGAAACAAGGGAAAAAACAGAAACTGGCACTGGGCTCTGGGTTAATAGGTTAGTCCCAAAAATAATATAAAAGTGCTTAGTAAAGCCCATTAAACATCCAAAACATATAATATAATAGCATGGAACAATAAAAAATTATAGATACGTTGGAGACGTATCACGCCACTACTTCCAAGCCCATGAGATCACGGTTGTCACTCGTTTCCCGTTGCAAAGGTTACTCTGAAATAATAGTGGAGTGGGCTTTGGAGTTATCCAGTTTTGGCTTGAAGTTTGAGAGCACATGAACAATGCAGAGTAGGGCATTGGCAAAGTTTATTGTAGAATGGACGCCAACCCCTGATGAGGAAGTGACAGAGATAGTTATCCCCGGCAAGGAATCGCCCCAAGAATGGATTATGTATTTTGATGGTGCCTTTTCCCTGCAAGGTGCAGGGGCTAGCATGCTTCTTGTCTCCCACTCCGGGGAGCACTTGAACTACGTCATCCAGATGCATTTTTCCTAGGAAGAGGCGACCAACAATACAACAGAGTATGAAGGGCTCCTTGCCGGGCTCAGGATTGCAGTAGAATTGGGAATTAAGAAGCTGATCATTCGAGGAGATTCACAGCTTGTGGTGAGACAAGTCAACAAGGATTACCAAAGGCCATTGATGATTGCATACGTCGAGGAAGTGAGGAGATTGGTGGAACGCTTTAATGGATTGCAAACATAGCACGTACCCCATGCGGAAAACAGCATAGCTGATCATTTGTCAAAGTGTGCTGCACAGAAGCTTCCTGTGGAACCACAGACTTTTGTTCTCCATCTCACTCAGCCCTCCATATCCCGAGCAACAATGGCCCGGAAAAGGAGAAAGTTGGACTTCGGTAAGCCTCTCCCGGTAGAGCCGTCCGCTCCTGGCAGAGACCCTACTAGAAACAACTCCTTGCAGCCTGCTGGACCACACCCTCCAGCCGGGCCCATGGACCCCGCGAACGAGGCACGTGCTCCTGCAGCAGAGTAGGTGCCGCTAGTCCTCGTTGCCGAGCCCCAGGCTCCAACTTGGGCAAGGCACATTGTCCACTTCCTCCAAACCGGAGAGCTTCCCTGCGACCAAGATGAAGCTGAAAGAGTAGCTCGGAGGGCCAGTACGTATAAGCTTGTCGATGACACTCTGTACAGAAGGAGGCCCAACGGTGTGAAATTGAAGTGCATCTGCCGGGAAGAAGGAAAGGAACTGCTGGCTAAGATACACGAAGGCATGTGCGGCTACCACATTGGATCAAGGGCATTAGTTGGGAAAGCATTCCGGTAAGGATTGTATTGGCCCACAGCCCTCGAAGATTTGGTTGAGCTAGTCACCAAGTGTGAAGCCTGCCAGTTCCATTCCAAGAAAACCCACCTGCCTGCCCAAGCTCTTCAGACAATCCCTCTACCATGGACATTTTCGGTCTGGGGGCTCGATATCCTCGGGCCCTTCCCCCGAGCAATCTGGGGCTTTGAATTCTTGTTCGTTGCCATCGACAAGTTTACAAAGTGGCCGGAAGTGACTGCTATGAGAAAGGTGGCTGCTTAGTCAGCTCTCAAGTTCTTGAAAGAATTGGTGTGTCGTTTTGGATTTCCGGCAAGGATCATTACCGACAACGGCACCCAGTTCACGAGCCGCGCCTTCATGCAATACGTTCATGCCCTCGGATGCAAGATCTCTTTTGCCTCTGTGGCACACCCCCGGAGTAATGGACAAGCTGAGAGGGCGAACGCTGAAGTGCTGCGGGGACTCAAGACAAGAACCTTTGATACGGTGCAGAAGCACGGCGGGCGGTGGATTGAGGAGCTGCCGGTAGTTCTCTGGTCCCTCAGAACGACACCAAATCGAGCTACCGGGAAGACTCCCTTCTCCCTGGTCTACAGGGAAGAAGTAGTTATCCCCACAGAAATCATTTACGGGTCGCCTCAAGTGCTTGCCTACGATGAAGTAGCGCAAGATAAGCACCGGCGTGACGACGTTGTGCTACTCGAGGAGAACCGTCTTCGGGCTACTACGTGTGCTGCACGCTATCAGCAGGCCCTGCATCGCTATCATAGTCGCAGTGTTCACGCCCGGTGTTTTGAGGAAGGCGACCTTGTTCTTAGGCGCGTTCAGTCCGCCAAGGGTACAAACAAGTTGATGCCAAAGTGGGAAGGCCCTTACCAGGTAGTACGAGTCACCAGACCCGATGCAGTCCATCTAGAGACCGCAGATGGCATTCAATGGCAAAACTCATGGAATATTGAGCATCTCCGCAAGTTCTACCCGTAAGGCGCGGCTGTCGGGCCCTACCCGGCAACCACCCTTTTGTACAGGCCTTGCCTCAGCTGCATGTAACCCCTTGTACAAAGCCAGGGCGATGACCCTGTGCAAGAGAAAATAAAGAAGCGCTGGGGGGCCCCCGACCAAGCTGCATGCATGCATAAGCATTCCAAGATCACTGCATAAGCATTTCATGAGCATTTTCATATGCATATAGATAGGGTCGCATCCTGCATTCATATTCATCTACATGAAGCTGCAATTTCCTGTCGTGAACTTGACTTCAACAAGGAGTTGGGAAGATAGCCCGGCACTGCGATCCCCGGCAAGCTAAACAAATAAGCTCTACCTCTTGTCCATTACTGTTCTGTAAGCTATAACTTGTGCATGAGAAAACCTTGCCACTCTCCCGAGACTTAGGTGCTCCCATCCTTGACTCGAACGTTGCTTCAGGTCAGGATGGTCGCAGTGGCCTTTGGTAAAAGGAAGTTGGCGGGGGGCTGGTCGCACTACAAAAAAGACGCATCCGTGACATTTTTGGCTGAACGAAATTTTTTCTGTCATGCTTATGACACTTCTATGACGATAATTGTGACAAAACCCGGTATCATCATAGATGTGGCGGGCTCCTACTTCTATGACAAAAAATCATGACAGAAAATGGGCTTTTAGTCCTAGGCGGGCCAGAGTTGCAGCTGCATGACATTCTTTGGGCCGTTCATGCCGGAAAAAACCGTGGTAGAAGCGAGGGCGCAGAAAATATCGGGGCGTTCCCGGTACAGTGGGTGGTCGGGGGCCGAGTGATGAGCGTTTCTCTCGTACACGTGCACGCGTGGGTGCGAGGCGTTGGGCTCTAACTAAACCCGAGCGATTGCACTGCAGGCTACGCGTTACTGAACCCGAGCAATAGATCGATGGCTCTTAACTAAGCCTGATCTAGCGATTCCTTCGCTACTGCTACTAACTGAAGCCGATCGAACCTGCTGCCTCTTGATGAATACTGAGCGTTGTTGGGGGTCTGGATGAATAGTTCCTGGTGGGGGGTTGGATGAACAGGAACCCGTGGTGTTGCCGCTGGATGAACAAGACCCCGATCGATCGAGCCGGTGGAGGGGTGGATGAACAGGACCCCATGGAGGGCTGGATGAACAGGACGACCCTGTGGAGGGCTGGTTGAACAGTAGCCGGTGGAGGGCTTGATGAACAGTAGCCCATGGAGGGGTGGTTGAACAGGACCCCGTGGAGAGGGCTGGTTGAACAGTAGCCGGTGGAGGACCGCGCGGTGGAGGCTGGATGAACAGGAGCCCGTGGATGAACAGTCGCAGGTGGAGGCTGGAGGAGGTCGACGGTGGATGAACAGTAGCCCGTGGAGGCTGGAGGAGGTCGACGGTGGAGATGAACAGTATCCCGTGGAGTCCCGTTTTGCGGTACGCCACACCCCTCCCGATGAACAAGACCCCCGTTTCGACCGTAGCACTCCAACACAAGTCTGTTTCCTTCGTTTTGCGGTACGCCACACCCCTCCCGATCAACAGGACCCCGTTTCGACCAAGATAAGTCCGTTTCCTCCATTTTGCGGTACGCCAGACCCCTCCCAATGAACAGGATCCCGTTTCGACCATGGCCGGTCGAACACAAGGCTGTTTCCTCCATTCTACGATACGCCAGGCCTCGTTTCCATCGGCTGTTTCATCCAAGCGTTCCGTTGAATAGCACGCGTTCCGTTGCCTCTCGATGAACACGATGCATTCTGTTGCCTCCCCATGAACACGATGACGACGCAGTTTCTCCGTTCCGACTCAGCCATGTACACGAGCCCTGGCCCTACGTATGCGTGAGTAGGCGTTCGAGACCCCGCCCGCATGTACGTACGTGGCAGTATTTACTTTGTTGCACCCTGGCCGCTGTACGTACGTGTACATGCTACGTGCGCGCCTAGACACGTGCCCTTCCTTACTCGGCAACGGTTCATCGCTGCAGCCTACAGACAGACCGATCGTATGTACGTACACGTTTGCGACCAGAATGACAACGCTACGTATGCTTCGACCAGGTGGGCCCGACTGTCAGGCACTTCCTTGCGTGCGAAGATGTAGCTGGTGGGTCCGAGCAGTCAGGGGGCGAATCATTTTTTTGCCGGTAATATGGACGCATTTCCTTGCGTGCGAAGATGTAGCTGGTGGGTCCCAGCAGTCAGGGGGAAATGTTTTTTTCACGAAATACGGTGGCCCGTCTGATGGGTCCTTGATGTCAGGTCGAGGAATCATTATTTTGCACGTAATAAGGAGGCATTTCCTTGTGTGCGGCCGTGGACCCATCTCTCAGCCTCTCCACGTATAGTCCACGTCCGATGATGTCGTTCGTTGACCACATTGACCACGCCGCGCCGAGAGCACTAGGGCGGATGACGATGGCGAGTCCTAGGAAGGGGACGACGCGGAGCCGGGGAAGACGCGACAGTGGATGCCCATGCGGAGGGGAGTACGTGGGTTGACTGCTTTGGCTGCGGTGTGAGGCTGCCGTCGCCGGAGAATAACAGGAGGTGTGGGTGAGTATCGAGGGATGGCATGGCCAGCGGTGGCAGCACCGTCGGACACAGAAGGCAGGAGCAGGCGGCACGGCCGACGCTTGTTTGGGCGGCTGGAGCAAGAAGACCAGAGGTTGAAGAAGCACTATGGCCGTTGGATGGACATCGTACGGTCATTTGAGCTAGAATCATTCATATTGACTAAGTTGACAAAGCCCTCCGTCCGCGTCAACTTAGTAGGCCCACAAGTCAGCCTCCCATATGGTGGGTCCCAGCTAGCAGGGGGAGTATTCATTTTTTTGTGCGTAATAAGGAGGCACTTCCTTGCGCGTGAAGATATAGCTGGTGGGTCCGAGCTGTTAGCGGTAGTATTCATTCTTTTTGGCGTAATAAGGAGGTACTTGCTTGCATGCGGCCATGGACCATGTTGGTCCCAACTGTCAGCCTCTCCATGTACATCCCTCTTACGATGTTGTCGTTTGTTGACAACATTGACCACGCCGTGCCGAGAACACCAGCGCAATGGACGACGGCGAGACCCATGAAGGGAATGACCCGGAGGCGGCGAAGCCACAATAGTGGAGGGATGTGGGTGAGTAGAGGGATGACCTGGCCAGCACTGGGAGTAGTAGGGGGTGGTGAGGCCTGCACGGCAGCACAGTCGGCCACGGGAGGCGGGAGCAGGCGGTCCCGCCGGCGCTGGATTTGGCGGCTGGAGCAAGAAGATCAGAGATTGAAAAAACACGACGGTCGTTGGATTGACATCCAACGGTTATGTCTGCTAGAATCGTTTGTTGTCGTATATAATAAGTAAAAAGATCTTGCATACGCATCAACTTAATAGGCCCACAAGTCAGACCATTCCCTATTTTTTTAATAATTTATATATAGCTCATTGCAACTTCTTATGCAATTTATTGCAGTCCGTTTTTTTTTGTTGGCCAGGGCCAGGGTTAAAAATTTAAACGAAATTTTGCATATTTCAGTGGGTTCCAAACTATGTTTAATACTGAAATGTCGAGCCAGATTTAAAGTACTTTGAAGATATATTTAAATTAGGTTAAAGCCCAGTGAAATTGGAATCTGAAAATGTGAAAAAATCAGAAATTATAAAGTAATTGCCAATTTGTCATCTGTTTTTATATTTACATCCCATTTCATATTACTTCCAAGATTTGCAGGCATCTTGAAAGAGTTGCAACCCATCAGGGCGTAGAAAAATAAGTAGGCCTGGATTGGGTATTCTCGAGAAAATAAACTGGGCTCATTTTCACAAAAAAGCTGGATTGGTCATGTGGTGAACATAAAATATAAGCTTGGGCTAGACGGGCCACAGCCCAGTTGAAACCCTGCTTCGTCTCAACAATAACAAAAAAATACTGCTCGAGCAGCTACGTCCCAGGTGTCAGCCGATCTTGTGCCGTTCTCTTGTCTATTGACTATATACGTTGACAATGTCGTGGGTCCCGGATGTCAGGAAACCACTGGCCGGAAGCATTTTCTTTTTCCATACGCTGCCAATGGAGTATATATACCAAAAAATGAGGAACTTCCTTGCGCCCGGCCATGGACATGGTGGGCCCCTACTTTCATCCTCTCCACGTACAGTCCTCTGCCGATTCCTCTTGTTTGTTGACCATGTTGACAACGCGAGAGGGCGGCGCCACAGCGAGCATAGCAAATTGCGCGGAGGACGACGGCAAGGCCTCGGAGGTCAGTGTTAACGATTTAGGAGACGGTGGGGCGGCGATGTGTGCGCTCAGGCGCAGCCAGCTGTGGGAGGCGGAAGCAGGCGGCCCCGCAGGCGCTAGTTTGGTTTTGGCGGCTGGAGGAAGACAGGACTGAAGAAACACGACAGACTATGAAAGTGCTACCTCTTGAGCACTGCATTGGTTTTCCCTTGAAGAGGAAAGGGTGATGCAGTAAAGTAGCGTAAGTATTTCCCTCAGTTTTTGAGAACCAAGGTATCAATCCAGTAGGAGACCACGCTCGAGTCCCACGCACCTACACAAACAAATAAGAACCTCGCAACCAACGCGATAAAGGGGTTGTCAATCCCTTCACGGTCACTTACGAGAGTGAGATCTGATAGATATGATAAGATAATATTTTTGGTATTTTTATGATAAAGAGAAATAAAGATGCAAAGTAAAATAAACGGCAATAGAAATAGCTAAGTGTTGGAAGATTAATATGATGGAAAACAGACCCGGGGGCCATAGGTTTCACTAGTGGCTTCTCTCAAGAGCATAAGTATTACGGTGGGCAAACGAATTACTGTCGAGCAGTTGATAGAATTGAGCATAGTTATGAGAATATCTAGGTATGATCATGTATATAGGCATCACGTCCGTGACAAGTAGACCGAAATGATTCTGCATCTACTACTATTACTCCACACATCGACCGCTATCCAGCATGCATCTAGAGTATTAAGTTCATAAGAATAGAGTAATGCTTTAAGCAAGATGACATGATGTAGAGGGATAAACTCATGCAATATGATATAAACCCCATCTTTTTATCCTCGATGGCAACAATACAATACGTGCCTTGCTGCCCCTGCTGTCACTGGGAAAGGACATCGCAAGATTGAACCCAAAGCTAAGCACTTCTCCCATTGCAAGAAAGATCAATCTAGTAGGCCAAACCAAACTGATAATTCGAAGAGACTTGCAAAGATAACCAATCATACATAAAAGAATTTCAGAGGAGATTCAAATATTGTTCATAGATAAACTTGATCATAAACCCACAATTCATCGGATCTCGACAAACACACCGCAAAAGAAGATTACATCAAATAGATCTCCAAGAAGATCGAGGAGAACTTTGTATTGAGATCCAAAGAGAGAGAAGAAGCCACCTAGCTAATAACTATGGACCCGAAGGTCTGAGGTAAACTACTCACACATCATCGGAGAGGCTATGGTGTTGATGTAGAAGCCCTCCGTGATCAATGCCCCCTCCGGCGGAGCGCCGGAAAAGGCCCCAAGATGGGATCTCACGGGTACAGAAGGTTGCGGCGGTGGAAATAGGGTTTGGCTCCGTATATGATGTTTCCAGGGTATATGGGTATATATAGGAGGAAGAAACGTCGGTGGCGCAACGAGGGGCCCACGAGGGTGGAGGGCGCGCCTGGTGGGGGTGGGCGCGCCCCCTACCTCGTGGCCTCTTCGTCTGTTGCTTGACGTCCACTCCAAGTCCTCTGGATCACGTTTGTTCCGAAAATCACGTTCCCAAAGGTTTCATTCCGTTTGGACTCCGTTTGATATTCTTTTTCTGCGAAACACTGAAATAGGCAAAAAAACCCAGCAATTTGGGCTGGGCCTCCGGTTAATAGGTTAGTCCCAAAAATAATATAAAAGTGCATAAATAAGCCCATTAAACATCCAAAACAGAATATATAATAGCATGGAACAATCAAAAATTATAGATACATTGGAGACGTATCAAAAAGCAGCAGGAGTACTTAACAACCTTAACTGAAACCAGCAGGGGCACTTAACAACCATAGCTGAAAGTAGTATGAGTACTTATACAGGTTCAACCGGACAAAGCACGCCTAGAACAGTGCAACTTTGCCTACAGTTAACCAAAGGGTGAGGCCGCCAAGCCCCGGGACAAGGCCTAGGCGCCACCCCGCGCATCCACAACCTTCTGAAAGCGACTACATCTCGCAATGTGGTCAATAAACAGGATATTCGCTTTAGAGCCATGGAAAAGCAGGAACATAATCTTCTGTCCTATTCTCCAAGATGGACGGGCATTCATTATTTGAGACCACCCATGAATAAGTATCTTTTCACCTCCAAGGGGAATGGAGTAGGTCGATATAAACATCATGTTGTGACCAAGCGCAAGTCTGACCCGACCATGGTCAGGCATCTGTATAGGAACAATAGAACTGGGCAGTTCCTATTTCAAGAAGATCACAACTGTAAAACTATGCATAAGCAAGAGTTTATGAACAACATATATAACAGAAAACAGCTCGTACCATAAGTTTCTCAACATAGTTGGACCTGTTCAACGAGTGCAGCAGTGGCACACATAACCCACATGGCCTTCCACCATTGAAACGCCCCACAAGGACCTCAAGACGATCAATAAAGTGTAGGAACTTGTGGATGTCATCCAAGTCAACTTCAGTGCCATGAGTAACAGCCGAGTTCTTATAGAATAACAAACGAGTATCCTGCTTAACTCTGAAAAAACCTACACGTGCCACCAATTATAAGAAAATATTAGTTAGAAGTAGCATCTCCGTGAGAGATTCGTTGCTACTTGTAAAGTTGAATTGTGATTAGTTAGACAGAATATGTGGATTAAGAAGTAATCGAGGCAAGAAGCAAGAACCAGATACAAAACTAACATGGATGAACAATTGGAACGACGTCGGGGTGGAAGATCGCAGTGAAGATGAGACCAGGTTCTGCTATTTCCACCAACATTCATGCGCCAACTTTCAATCCGTAACACTTGAGAAAGTTTATCCAAGTTCGGCCATAAAAAAGCAGCGATCTTCTTGGTTCATGAACCCAACTCAAAACTTATATCCATGGCTTGTCTTCACTGTGACCATTAAACTGGTGTATTCAGTTATGGCAAGGCCGAGCATCTTGAGTACATGTGTTCTAGCAGAGCAAGGAATGCACTGTAGGAAAAATAATATGAGAACACAATGTATTCCCTATATCCAAATCTAGAAATAATTTCCTCCTTCACGTTAGTGTTGACCATGGTACCAGTACCTTTTATCCAAATATACCAATCCAAATTTCCAAATTAGTCGACAACATGTTCAAAAAACCCCACCCTCCAGGATAGAAAAGTGGATTCTAGGAACATACTGTGCGCGTTTTAAAATCCTGTGTTAGGATGAGAAGGAACAAGTGTGCCGTCTCGCCAAGGGCGCAGAAACCTATAGGGTCCTCGCACTTTGGGCACTACAAATGAAATACACTAGATTAAGTAGGAAGAAAAATGCATCAACGGCGGCGGCTGCCATCCTAGGAGTACCCGCGACCAAGGGACTTGGATTTATCGGGGATGGATGAAGAATTCGTACCAGGTTCTCCATGAGAAAACCCTATGCAATCACCGAGCGAGGGTTTTCTCTGAACAAACAGACGAGGGAGAAGGGGATTCAGGCCTAGTGAAATATTGCCACTTCGTCCGTCCAGCTTACTGCTAAAGCTGGAAAGGTGGGGTTTTTTGTGATTTGACGGCTCATTGGGCATTACTTCGGTGCTACGACCGGGGTGTGTCTACCGTGCAGTTGTGCACTGTAATTTGGTGCATATGGCACGTGGACCCCGTTGCCGGATGCCCCACATATCAGCGAAAGGAAGTAGAAAGACAGGAGTAACTAGTTACACATAAATATATTTTTGACAGAGAGATACTCCTTCTGTAAAGAAATATAAAGATCTTTTATATCACAACTTTATACATAAGAAAAATCAAGGGGAATATATATATAATTTATAATTATAAAAAACAGTTTTTTAACATGGTATAGACGAGTTGGTGATGATGGTGTGCCTGCCATCCTGCAATATAGGCCGTCCAATTTATATTTGACGGATAGGAAGGAAACTATGACAATTTTGCAAAAAGGTACCCACACACCTCTCCATATTTGCAAATAAGGCCTTCCCTTGTACATCCTTTTCTCTCACAAGATAAAATACTCATACAAATGCATCTTGATGTTACGTGCAACGCACATGCATTATGGGGGTTCAGCTAAGAAATACTCAGACAAAATCACGGTTCTGGACTTTGGGCTATAGGCTGGTGGGCCTGCATGTTTGGGGGCCCGTGTGTTCTACCTCAGCGCTTATCATATTGCAAGCGATCGGTACGGTGCTGGTTTTAGATGCTGTCGCAAGGTGAATACACAAAATTGAATAAAGCACGGCAGCTGTTGGAATGAAATCGAACGACAGTTCCTAACCATCAATCAGAGTTGCAATTCTATCAACGATACTATCGTACTACTTATACACACAGGACACTTGTTTCACCATGCCAGAGTATTACATCAAAATCTCTCGGTGGATAGATCAGTTCGGCAGTTGCGTGCTGCTACTGAAGAATTTCAAAGTTGATTTGGACCAGCTCTCCTTGCCGAGAAAGTTCGATTTTGACATCATCCCCTACCGCAAGATATGATTTAGATTTGAACCTTGACCATCCTTTAGAATCAATCATCATGCGACCATCCTTTGTACTTACGGTATATTGAGCAGGTTCATTCACACCAAGCCTGCGCATGGTAAGAGAAACTTGGCCACGGTCGCCCGGATTGTTGAACGAC
Source organism: Aegilops tauschii subsp. strangulata (assembly GCF_002575655.3). Classification (NCBI taxonomy): domain Eukaryota; kingdom Viridiplantae; phylum Streptophyta; class Magnoliopsida; order Poales; family Poaceae; genus Aegilops; species Aegilops tauschii. The sequence continues at coordinate 236,897,020 of NC_053041.3, forward strand.
TCCCTCGTTGCTCTAGGAATTCTCTATTTGCAAACAAGAAGACATACACAAACAGTTAGATCAACACAGTGAATCATGTGAAACAACATGGAAAGAAAAAAGAACGAAGCACTTGGGCGGCCAATGCTTACCAAGAAGGTGGACATGTCGGTTTTTGTAAGGACTTTGGTATATGAAGTGCGAACTGCAGCCCAGTCTATTGCCGGTGCAACTGCTGGTTCCGTTGCCGCCGCACGGGCTGGAGCAGATGCAAGTGCAAGTGTTGGTGCAGGTGTCGAAGCCGTTGCTGGTGCCCGTGCCAGTGCGACTGGTAGTACCGCTGCTGCTGCCGGAGATGGTGCTCCTTGTAGAGCTGGTGCCGGTGTCGGAGCAGGTGCCAGTGTAGATGTCCGATCCTCCGGTAGATCAGCCTGATCCGCTGACGCGGCCGGTGCCCAATCCTCAGCTAGATCAGACTGAGCCGCTGCCGCTGTCAGTGCTAGAGCAATTGCCGGTGCTCGATCCATTGCTGAAGGTGGTACCGATGTGTGAGACAGCGGCGATCATGTCTGGTCTGCTATGATCAGCTTTCTAACTTGACTAGGCTCCGTGACCATGATCCAGTCTTTTTCTTCATTTCGTTTAAACGCGAGAAGGACTAATTGTGGCATGTTTGTTAAACCAAACCACAGTTCATCATAGGGATTCAGCTTGTACTCAGACAACAGACTGATCCAATTTTTTCCAGTAATATAAGTGATGGACAGTGCCTTCGTTACTAACACGACATAAGAAGTGAAACCTGCAAAAATATCCATCGTAGAGCAAACCAAATGGTTTATTCTGTGATGAATGTCACATGGCAAAACCTGCATCGTAAAATTGCAGCAAAAGAAAGAAAACATGACATTACATCAATAAGATTTAGACAGTAAATCAATAAGATTTACTTGATGTGATATGAGTGAATCCTTACTAGGAAATCACTATGTTGAAGTACTAAACAGAAGATTGATCGTCGAACTACGTGTGGCATGTAGGGCCCCCGCCGACTCCCACAAGGAGGACAGTCCAAAGGTCCTGACAAATCGTATGGACCGAGCATCCAAGGGACTGGAAATACTGGTGGGTGCAATAAACCCTGCAATGCATACAGATATTGGAGTGTAACTGTTGAGGACATAGACCTGGGAGTCACCCGCCAGGAGGGCCGGGTTACACTGAGGGTCATTGCCAGAAGCCCGGAGCTAAGTTTCAAGATAATGGGCCAGAGATGGGCTGAGACCCGGCGATGGCTTAAAGCCCGTAGTACAATCTTTATTGTTATAGTGGACTTGTAGTGTAAGGCAAGTATTGTTTAGAGTCCGAGCCGGACACTCTTATGAGCCGGCCGGGACTCTAAGGGCCGCTGGGTGTCTACCTCCCTATATAAAGGGACGACCCGGCAGCGGTTTAGGCGACAACAATCTGATCGAGAGCCGGGCATAGCTGTTTAGCTCCCTGGTTATCGAAACCCTGATTAATACCACCTCAACTGGACGTAGGCTTTTACCTTCACCGTAAGGGGCCGAACCAGTATAAACCCTCGTGTTCCTTGTCCCACTTAACCCCTTCAAGCTTCCCAATTGCGATGGCTCCACGACTAAGTCCTAACCCGAGGACATCTGCCGTGACAATTCCACGACAGTTGGCGCCCACCGTGGGGCTGGCGCACGGTGGATTTGAGTTCTTGAAGGGCAGCTTCGAAGGGCTCAAGGGATACGCTGTGGGCCGGATGACCAAGAGTCGTCGCGGCAAGCTCTACAGCGACGATGCGGACTGGGGCCCCGACGCCGGCTCAGTGGAGTATGGGTACCGGGTCCCCTTCGGTGGAATTCATGTCTTCATCGGCAAGATTGGAGAGCCGGGCCCCGAGCCGGATCTCCGCGCCGGTCTCATCAAAACGGCTCAGCGCGCACGACCCGCCCGGGCCCGGCCTGCCTTAAAGCGCGCTTTTGTGGGATGCATCCACGGAGGGCCCTCTGATCCATCTGGGTCTGGGGATGAGGCGGCCGCCGGCTCTGACGGCGAGTCGGCCGCTGATGAGTCAAACTCGTTGTACCAACTTCAAGATGGCAGGCTCATGAGTTATTCCGATGGCAGCAGTATTCCGGACCTTTTTGAGCCGCCAAGTCAGGTTGGAGTTTTTATGGCTGGTGCGCAGCCTGTTCAGAACCCCGCTTCCGGATCGGAAAACCCGGTGCCTTCCCCGGCTTAGGTGCTGATGGATCTCACGGATAAGATGACAGCCCTGTTAACCGCCACGGTCGACCCGGCGGATCAAGTTCAGCATGATGCGGCGGTGGCACAGCTAAAATTGGATCTGATAAAAGCTAAAGAGGACCTTGCAGCGGAAGGGATCAAGCTGGCTGCGGAGCGGGCGGCTCTCGATGCCCAGACCCAGCTGATTCAGGCGCAGTCTTTCCAACTCACGATGGATCAAAACGCGGCCAATGAGGTCATAAGAAGGAGGCATCAAAAGGCTCAATCTCGACTCCCGCCGGTCTACGATCCGCGCAACCTCTTCAACACGCCAGGTGCATGGTCTAGTCACCCGCCAGGGGTCGTAGCACCCGGGTCTGGACCCCTTAGTCAACCACGAGTGATGGGGCCTCCCCAGGGCCCCCTGCCCCGCCTCAATATGTGCCAATACCCCCGGGCCATTATAATAACCCGCTGGAGAACATGGTCGCCGCGGCGGCACGGCTGGCGACTCTCCGACCGCTATTGAGACCCGCCGGGTCAGAGAACTCCTTCATACAGCACTGGCGCAGCAAGAGGCGTACTCCTACAGCCGGGATAGGATCCACTCAACCCCACGTCCAGGGCAGAGCCCAAGTTACAGCCGGCACATGGTCTCGGCGACCGGCTCAAGTAATGTCCGACGCCATGACCCGCCCCCTGGTCATGGCCCGGCTCATAATGGAGCCTTCTACGTAGCAGACCAAGCACGCCAGGAGGCGGAGCAGGCGCCTCAATTGACGGCTTACTAGACCCCCCTGGCTTATCCGACGACGTCCGTTGATGCGGGTATCCCTACCAGAACCGGGGGTGTCCCTTGTTTGGTGCCAGCTATCCGTAATGAACGTCTACCCAAGGACTTCAAAGGACCAAGGAAGGTGCCTAACTATACAGCAGACTTACAGCCTGCAGCCTGGATTGAGAGTTATGAGATGGCTATGGAATTACTGGAAGTCAGTGAGGCGGCCATGGCCAAATATTTCACCATGATGTTAGATGGAACTGCCCGCACGTGGTTGAAAGGGTTACCGCCGAACTCCATTGGGTCTTGGGCTGAGCTGAAAGCCCGGTTCATTCAAAACTTCAAAGATACCTGCAGGCAATCTATGTCAATCGTGGATCTGACTAACTGTAAGCAGCAGGAGGGTGAATCCACGACCCATTGGGTTCGCCGGGTCAAGGAGATCATACATTCATCGGACAAGATGGATGCCGGCTCTGCAGTCTTAATGTTGGAACAAAACTGTCGCTTTGTGCCCCTAAAGATGAAACTCGGGCGGCTTAAGCGTGACTGTACTGATATGGGTACACTGATGGCAGCTCTTGTCAAGTACGCCGATTCCGATGGTACCAAGGATCCCCCTTCAGATGATGAAAGGGCAGGGAAGGGAAAGAAGAACGGCAACGGCAAGGGTCCTCAGTTTAGCCCGGGGAACCAAGGAGGAGGCAAGCGCAAGGCCGATGGCAGCCTAGAGTTTGTAGCCAACACCAACTCTCAAGGTAATAACCAGCGACGCAAGGGGAGGCCCCCTCCCCGAGGCGGCGGGTCAGGACCTTCTCTGGAACAGCTGTTGAATGAACCTTGTCCGAGACACGGTTCTAGAGAGAAGCCAGCGACTCATCTGTGGAAGGATTGTGCTATCATGAAGGCCTTTAAAAACTACAATGGGCCGGGTGGCGGCTCAGGCGCCGGCGGCTTTCATGGCCCGGGCGGCGGGTCAAATTCCGGTCCTCAGAACAGTCAAGGGGGCTTTAATCAACAGTCTGGTCAGGGTCATCAACAGCAACAGGGAGGCTATCAGACCAACCCAAAGCAGCTTAGCGGTGGGCAGTATCACGTGTTCACCACTAGTTTGTGCAAACGAGACGAGAAGCTTCACAAGAGGGCTGTTAATGCTGTTGAGCCGGCGGTTCCACGCTACTTACGGTGGTCGGAGCAGCCCATAGTGTGGAGTAGGGAGGATCACCCTCCCCGGGTGGATAACCCGGGCCACCTGGCCTTAGTGGTGGCTCCTCAAGTGGGAGGCTATAAGTTCACAAAGGTACTCATGATGGAGGCAGCAGCATCAACATCCTCTATTATGAGACTTTCCGTCGTATGGGGCTAGTTGATAAGAACCTCAGCCAGTCAAATACTATCTTCCATGGTGTGGTACCCGGTAAATCGGCTTATCCAGTCGGCAAGATCGAACTGGAAGTGGCCTTCGGTGATGAGAACAACTACAGGGTGGAGAAGTTGACCTTTGAGGTGGTCAAGATAAGAAGTCCTTACCACGCCATATTTGGACGGCCGGCTTACGCCAAGTTCATTGCACGGCCGTGTTATGTGTACTTACAACTCAAGATGCCGGGTCACAACGGGACCATTACGGTTCACGGCAGCCGGAAGGTGGCTCTGGAGTGTGAGGAAGGTGACGCGGCTTATGCAGAGTCTGTTTGTGCCACAGAAGAGTTGAAATTTTATAAAGACAATGTTGACCCAACAGATATGACCTCTCTGAAAAAGCCAACCACGGAGAATGAACCAGCAATGAAGTTTAAATCAGCTGATGAGACTAAAGTTGTTGATTTTGTTCCAGGTGACTCGTCTCAGCAGTTCAGCATCAGTGCAAATCTGGACCCGAAATAGGAAGGCGCGCTCATCGAGTTCATCCGTGAGAATAGGGACATCTTCGCATGGAAACCTTCTGACATGCCAGGTGTACCTAGAGAACTCGCTGAGCACACTCTCAATGTTGATCCAAAATTTAAGCCGGTCAGACAGTTCCTTCGACGGTTTAACGAAGAGAGGCGGAAGGCTATTGGTGAAGAAGTGGCCCGGCTTTTGGCGGCCGGGTTCATTGTTGAGGTTTTTCACCCGGAGTGGTTGGCTAACCCGGTGCTTGTACTTAAGAAGAACGGCACCTGGCGGATGTGTGTGGACTACACAGACTTGAACAAGGCGTGTCCGGCTGATCCTTTTGCTCTCCCCCGTATTGATCAGATCATTGATGCTACGGCAGGTTGTGCACGCTTAAGTTTCTTGGATGCCTATTCCGGGTATCATCAGATTAAGATGGCAGTTAAGGACCAGGAGAAGACGGCGTTCATCACTCCCTTTGGAGCCTTCTGCTATGTCTCTATGCCCTTTGGGCTCAAGTGTGCGCAGGCGACTTACCAGCGTTGTGTACAGAATTGTCTCCATAAACAGATCGGGCGCAATGTTCACGCTTACGTGGACGATATTGTGGTTAAGTCCATCAAGGAGGAAACCCTGATAGATGACTTAAGGGAAACCTTCGATAATCTCCGGGTCTACAAGATGATGCTTAACCCGGCCAAATGTGTTTTTGGTGTTCCTGCGGGCAAGCTATTGGGTTTCTTGGTTTCGGACAGAGGAATTGAAGCTAACCCGGAGAAGATCAAAGCTATCACTTCTCTAGCTAAGCCGGCATGTATAAATGATGTTCAGCGTTTGGCAGGTCGCATCGCTGCTTTAAGCCGGTTCATAAGCCGCTTGGGTGAGAAGGCTATGCCCTTATATCAGTTGATGAAGAAAATGGATAACTTTGTCTGGAATGATGCAGCTAATACCGCCTTCGAGGATTTGAAAAAGCAACTGGCAGAGCCCCCCGTTCTTGCTGCTCCGGTTGATAAGGAGCCCTTGCTACTGTATGTGGCGGCAAACACACGAGCCGTCAGTGTGGCTATGGTGGTGGAGCGTAAGGAGACGGGTAAGGAACATCCGGTTCAGCGGCCAGTTTATTATGTCAGTGAGGTGCTTATTGAGTCCAAGCAGCGATACCCGCACTGGCAGAAGCTTGTATATGGTGTGTTCATGGCGAGCCGGAAACTCAAGCATTATTTTCAGGGTCATCCCATCACTGTGGTCAGTTCTGCCCCTCTTGGGGATATTATCCAGAGCCGAGAGGCTACAGGGAGAATTGCTAAGTGGGCTATTGAGCTTGGGCCTCATGGCCTCAAATATGTGCCACGCACTGCTGTTAAGTCTCAGGCTTTGGTGGATTTTATTAATGATTGGACAGAGTCGCAAGTGCCTGAGCAGAAGCCGGATAACACCTATTGGACTATTCACTTTGATGGGTCCAGGCAGCTGGAGGGCTCGGGGGCTGGTGTTGTATTGGCTTCCCCTAGGGGTGACAAGTTCCAGTATGTGCTACAATTGATGTTTCCTTGCACTAACAATGCGGCTGAATACGAGGCCTTACTCCACGGTCTTCGGGTGGCTAAGGAGATGAGCTTAAGCCGGGTACGGTGCTTTGGGGACTCAGATTTGGTGGTTCAACAAGTATCAGGCACTTGGGATTCTAAGGATCCCCTCATGGCGGCTTATTGCCGCGAGGTTGATGCCATTGCTGGGCACTTTCAGGGATATCAAGTGGAGCACATTGATCGCAGGAAGAACGAGGCGGCTGATGCTTTAAGCCGGCTCGGCTCTCAGCGAAAGCCGGTGCCGCCTAACACTTTCCTGGATGTCCTATATAACCCTTCGGTTAAGTTGCCTACAGAGGAGGACTTGGCTATCCCTGACCCGGAGGCACGACTGGTGGCGGCTCTTCATGTCATACCAGACTGGACAGTGCCGTACTTGGTTTATATAACCCGGGGAGAGTTGCCTGAGGATGAAACTTTGGCCAGGCAAATAATCCGGCGGGCCAAGTCAATGATTGTTATCGATGGCGAGTTGTATCATCGCAGTGTTTCAGGGGCATTTCAGCGTTGTATCTCCCCTGAGGAAGGTCAAGAGATCTTGCGCGAGATCCATGAAGGGGATTGTGGCCATCATGCCGGTTCAAAATCTCTTGTGGCCAAGGCTTTCCGCCATGGTTTTTATTGGCTGACGGCTCACGCTGATGCAGAGGACTTGGTCAGTAAATGTGATGGCTGCCAAAGGTTCTCACGACGGGCTCATGTGCCGGCTCAGGAGTTGAGGATGATTCCAATCACCTGGCCCTTTGCGGTCTGGGGGCTTGATATGGTTGGGCCTTTTAAACGGTCCAAGGATAAGAAGACCCACCTCTTGGTGGCAGTGGACAAATTCACGAAGTGGGTGGAAGCTGAGCCAGTTAGCAAGTGTGATGCAGCCACGGCGGTTCAATTTATGAAAAAGGTGATCTTCTGCTTCGGCTTTCCGCACAGCATCATAACAGAGAATGGCACTAATCTGTCCAAAGGCGCTATGGAGGAGTTTTGTCAACGAGAGCATATCCGGCTTGATGTTTCTTCAGTAGCTCATCCCCAGTCCAATGGTCAAGCTAAGAGAGCTAACCAGGAGATTCTGAAGGGCATCAAACCCCGGCTTTTGGTCCCTTTGCAACGGACGCCGGGTTGTTGGGTGGAGGAATTGCCCTCCGTCTTATGGAGCATCAACACTACTCCTAACAGGTCTACAGGCTTCACGCCTTTCTTCATGGTTTATGGAGCAGAAGCGGTTCTCCCCAGCGACATCCGTCATGATTCACCTCGTGTGGCGGCTTATGTTGAGACGGATAATGAACAGGCGCGCCAAGATGCTCTGGACTTGTTGGACGAACAGCGTGATGTGGCAGCCGCCCGTTCAGCAATTTACCAACAAGACCTGCGCCGTTATCATAGCCGCCGGGTCAAGTCCCGGGTCTTTCAGGAAGGCGACCTGGTGCTCCGGCTCATCCAGGATCAAACAGATGCACACAAGTTATCCCCACCTTGGGAAGGGCCTTTTGTGGTCAGTAAGAACTTGCACAATGGGTCATATTACCTCATTGATATCCGGGAGCATAAGGACTCGCGTAAATCTGAGGAGGAGACCCGTCGGCCGTGGAACATAGCTCAGCTTCGGCCTTACTACACTTGAGCTACCTGCTCTTGTGGTGTATATATTTATCTCAGCCATGTATATATTATGATAAAGCAATAAAGCAGGGCCTCTGTCCGTTGCTCTCTTCCAAATATGTGTGTTGCAGACTTACAGAAGATCCGGCTTATGATCATCTTCGAATCTAGCCGTAAGCAGTAAAGTCACTTGGGGGCTTCCTGTTCACACATGGGTCGTATTCGAACCCAAGAGAACATAGCTGTCGATACCCATTTGATTGGCAAAGTGCCGAGCTCATTGGGAAGTTGCCTCTGGTCATATTTGAATCATAGTGTAACCCCTCTGAGAGCCGACGTGGATCGTATTCGAATCAGCGTCGTTAAACAATTTTCAGAATCATTTGGGGGCTTCCTGTTCAAACATGGGTCGTATTCGAACCGAAGAGAACATAGCTGTCGATACCCTCTTGATTGGCATCGCCACACCCACTGGGGGCTATATGATCGTATCCGAATCTTAGCTTAACCCCTTTGGACCGAGTTTCTGGTCGTATTCGAACCGGAAGCCCCTAAGTTTTTATATTGTATCACAAGTCTACTCTGATCATGTCAAAGTATGTACTGCCGGGTCTCACTTACCGGCTTAATTTTGGTTTATCTTGTTAGTTGAACATCATGGATGTCATCAAGACAAGTAACTTCGAGTTAAGGTACCAACCGTGCTACCCGGGTTATTTAAACCGGAAGTATGCTTACAGGCTGTTAATTGTGTTATCACAGCTATGTTCAGAGTATAGTTAAGGGCCAGTCTTTTCGGTTCGTATTCCGGGTTACCCATCTCAAACACCTGATTCTCAGGGCGGTAAGCCGCCTTGCGATTTGTGATTTACCTTTCTATGCAGATACTTAAAGGCACCTTTTAAGGTTGAGAAGGACAAAGGGATAATTACGACCCGGAGGAACACAAAGGATAATTTCAAGGGATTTCAGCGTTCATTACGTGCACGATGGCACGGCAGAGATAAAATGTTGCACCTAGTCTATTACAAAATTCCTCAAGTCTCAAGGTTGGAGCGTTGTTCGATGAACCGCCAGCCGCTTTACGATGCCTGCTGGGTTGAAGTCCCCGGCTCATCTTCTGCTCCGGCTGATCCCAAGGCTTCGAAGGTCGACGATTTCCAGTTGATGCCGCTGAGAGCTTCGAACTGAGCTTCTTCATCAATTAACCCGGCCGGGTCAATCTCGGGGGCGTAGGTGTGTTGGCGAGCCGGAGGAATCAGACTAAGAGCTTCATAGCGAGGGGTTGGAATCCTCTGATTCTCCGCGTTGTACCCCGGCTGATACTTGGTTAAGTCGGTGTCGTTCCCGATGATGGTGGCCACCGGGCGTACAGCCTTCACGCATGCCGCGAAATCCTTCTGGTCGAAGGTGGAGCCGTCTTCCTTCAGGCTGGGGTAACCCAGGGCGACGTCTGCCGGGTCTAGCTCCGGCAGGAAGGCTTTGGCCCGGCTCAGCGCGGCAATTGCTCCGGATCTTGCGGAGGCTCGACGTAGCTCTTGGATTCGCTGTGGCAAAACTGCGAGCCGGCGCAGGACTTCAGCCAGATGGGTTGGCACCTCATTGGATAGGGCCACCACAGCTAAGGCGCGCTATGGCCCGGTGTAGAGTTGTTCCACCAGGGTGTACACGGCCTTTAGCTTGGTGACCACGCTCTGGTTGAGGTTGGCACTCCTGGGACCTGTTTAATAAAGGTCAGGTAAGCCGGTGACAAGGGTGAATCGTAACATGAGCAGACTTGATGAAAGCCGGTGAGGCGACTTACCGAAGATAGCAGCCACCATTTGGGAAACCTGGTGCTTTAGACCGGAGAGCTCAACGGTCTTCTCAGTGAGGGCCTTCTCCGCCTGTTCTGCCCGGGTCATCAGTGCGGCTTTCTCCTCAGCCCAGGCCTTCCGCTCAGCGTCGAATTCAGTCTTCAATTTCTCCTGAGCGGCGATGCTGGAGACAAACTTGGCATTCGCCTTCCGGGTCTCCATCTCTTGAGTCTTTAACCGGCTCTTGAGATCCGCCAGGTCCGACTCTAATTTCTTGCCAACAGCCTGCATATATTTCCGGGTTATTGACAGTCATTCTATAAAGTCCCAAGCGCTTTCCAAGCAAAGACACTTGGCACTTGGGGGCTAATGCATATTGAACGTATCTATCTATGTACGGCCGGCTCAGTTCAGTAAGCCGGAATCTAAGTCTACAACATATTCAAGTATAAGTGCTAGACTTGGGGGCTAGGATGACAAGGATCACTATGCAGAAATAAGAAAACAGCAGAAGGTTACCTCAGATTTCTGTTGGATCTGGTTGACCATGGCGATCTCGGCGTCTCGGCTCTTGTGAACTTGGCTGATGTAGCCTGAGACAAGCTCTCCAATGCTTAAATCGGTGTAGCTGGAGAGATCCAGATTCACCCGATGGGGTTGCAGCAACTCCCCCTTCGCGGAGCATTTGGCCAGTACGGTCGGCCTCCCCGGCTCAACATACTCCGTCCGGGTAATTACCACGTCCGGGTCGTTAGCTGGTGGGGCTGAGCCGGACGCCTCCGGATTAGCTGACGCTTCGGTCGTTGTCTTGGTGGTCGGGGCAGGGGCTTCAGGCGTCGTATCCATGGGAATGGTGGCCTCGGAGGCGGCTGGCGGATCTTGAGCCGTCGTCTCCGGCTCAGGCAAGTCCGGCACTCCGGCTGACCTGGTCTTCTTTGCTCTTTTGGTGAGCTTTGCCTGGGCACTGAAAAGACAGAAGTGTTAGGCATACAAAGAGTAAATACAGACAGATAATGTAAGGTGATTGTTATTACCCGGGTGCAGTCTTGAAGGCCGGCAGACTTGATTGCATGGAGTCACCCGAAGAGGGGGAGGTCTCCTGGTAATTGGAGTCAGAAGAATTAAGTGGTTGACGGATAACACCCGCCAACGGATGAAAATGGTACAAGTGAGAAAAGACCTCGGTGCGATGTTTCTTTGTCGCGTCGGGTGACCCGGCGGAGAGGTCGGTGTCCTTGCGGGCCCGGGTGAGACGCCGGCTTTCGTGAACCTGCTGCTTCAAAAGAAATTGAGGTCTTGATGAGCTAATGGATGAGAAAAGCTTACTTTCCGGGTTACCCTTCGGACTTTCAGCTGTGGCAAAGGCTCCGAGTCGGAGGGGAGTAATGTTACCTCTTCAATCACCGGGTTACTGGCGCCGGTGTCATCCTGTCAATAAGCAAAATGATGGTAAAGTGGACAGCAGCAAACAACAAATATGGCAAGAGTTTAAAGGTTTAAGGGTTACCTGTGACTCGGAGCTATCGCTTAATTGCAGCAGCTCCGAAGCAGTGGGTCTGTTTCCCTTTTTGCGAGGGGCGGCTCTCTTGGCGGCTTTCTTCGCCTTCCTGGCCTTCTTGGCCGCCTCATGGTCATACTTGACCCGCCAGAATTTATCATCAGCCTGAGAAATACAGTAATGAATTCTTGAAATGGTTCAGAGCAAGGTGACATATCAAAGAAGCTGAAAGGTTAAAGTCAGCGGCTTACCGCTGGGGCTGGATTGGTCTTGCAGAACGGGGCTAGCCCGGTTCTTCCACAGTCTGCCAGGCTCTCGTTTAACAGAGCCTTGGTCTCTTCTTCAGCAACGTCTTCTAGAAGATCATTGCGACTGTGCCTCTGCGGGTCATCCTTTCGCCCGGTGTACTCACACATTAAGCCGGGGCGGCGGCTCAATGGGATCACCCGCCATGAGATCCAGACCCGGACCAGATCAATTCCGTTCAGACCATTGCCTAGCAGGGCCTTGATCTTGTTGATCGTTGGAAGCAAAGGTTGGCGTTCCGCGGCAGTAAGCTTGTCGGATAACGGGTGAGTCGGCTCCAGGCGTGTTGGGCGAAAGCCGGGCAGTGGATTCTCGTCAGCCAGGGATGTATCTTGGCAGTAGAACCAAGTCATATTCCAGTCCTTAGGGTGGCTTGGCGGCTCTGCATAAGGGAACAGACAGTCCCTACGTCGCTGGATGGAGATGCCGCCTAGCTCTAGACTTGGCCCGTTGGCACACTCATTTTGGCGGTTCAAATAAAACAGCTCTCTGAAGAGCAGCAGACTCGGCTCTTCTCCAAGATATACTTCACAAAAAAACTTGGAAGTTGCAGATGTTGGATATGGAATTGGGTCCTATATCCTGAGACCGAAGGTCAAAGAAGTTGAGCACGTCCCGGAAGAATTTTGAGCCGGGCGGTGCGAAGCCCCGGATCATATGGTCCGCAAAGATCACTACCTCCCCCTCCCTCGGCTGTGGTCTTTCTTCGGACGGATCAGGGGCACGGTAGGACATCACTTCCTTCCTGGGCAGATATCCGGACTTAACGAAGTTGGCCAGGGTCTCATCAGTGACGTTGGATCTCATCCAGTTGCAAGTGATGGGAGCTTTGGGAGGCATGGTGACGGTTGGTGATCTATGATAAAGAAGAAGGTGTCCGGGTTAATTATAAGCCGGAGTTTATCATTCAAACTACAATGACGGCTTATGAAGGGGACTAATGGTATGTATTGATACGTCTAAGCCGTCGGGGCATTCAGGATGAGTTGGTCATCTACGGCTTACTGCGGTTAAGTCGGAAGATACTACAGAGCATGGTTCTCTTTAAACCGGAAAGTTCTACGGCGCGTGTTTTCTTTAAGTCGGAAACATAAGCCGCCAAGATTCAAGGGCTGCAATTTTTACTAAGTGTGGTAAAACAGATTTCACATATTACAGTAACTTTTTCGGATCAAAATGGTCGGGCAAGATGAAAATTTTCTAGACCTAAAGAAACAGAAGCAGGAGAAGTTCTTAAGGTGGAACATGGTTTTTAAGCAGTAAAAAGAGGATTTTTTGCAGATGGAATGGATCTCGAACATTTACCGCGAAGGTTCTACGAAGAGTTAAGATCAACGGGGGCAGTGACTACAGGGGTTACTGAAACTTGCGGCAATGGTGAAGAACACAAGATGAACCCTACCACAGATTTGTTCTAGCAAGGCAGAGAAGACTCACCGGAGTTGAGGAAGAGCGAAGGTCGCCGCCGTTATCTGGTCCGGGTCAGGGTGATGCAGCGGCCGGGTCGATGAAGATCAGGGGCGCGACGGCGGCGGCGGCGGCAGAAGCTCGGGCAGAGGAACGACAGCGCGAGGAAGAAGAAGGAGAGTGTGAGAAGAGAGTGCCGGGCCGGCCTATTTATAAGGTAAGTCATAAGTGGGCGCGAGATTCAAGGAGACCACGGCGTGGTTATCTCCCCCTCACGGCGCCTCGATTTTCACAAAGACAGTAAAAGCAGAGATCCGTTGCGGATCTGGCGGAGTAAAAAACGGACTTAATGGAGGATGACGTCACGGCGGATTATCCGGAGTCCGGAGAATGACGTCATTCCGGGTTATGGCCTTCACACGAACGGTAAGCCTGAGATTTTTCTGTCGGCAGAGTTGAAGATTGACACGAGCCGGCTCAAGTCAATCTGGGGCCTAATGTTGAGGATATAGACCTGGGAGTCACCCGCCAGGAGGGCCGGGTTACACTGAGGGTCATTGCCAGAAGCCCGGAGCTAAGTTTCAAGATAATGGGCCGGAGATGGGCTGAGACCCGGCGATGGCTTAAAGCCCGTAGTACAATCTTTATTGTTATAGTGGACTTGTAGTGTAAGGCAAGAATTGTTTAGAGTCCGAGCCGGACACTCTTATGAGCCGGCCGGGACTCTAAGGGCCGCTGGGTGTCAACCTCCCTATATAAAGGGACGACCCGGCAGCGGTTTAGGCGACAACAATCTGATCGAGAGCCGGGCATAGCTGTTTAGCTCCCTGGTTATCGAAACCCTGATTAATACCACCTCAACTGGACGTAGGCTTTTACCTTCACCGTAAGGGGCCGAACCAGTATAAACCCTCGTGTTCCTTGTCCCACTTAACCCCTTCAAGCTTCCCAATTGCGATGGCTCCACGACTAAGTCCTAACCCGAGGACATCTGCCGTGACAATTCCACGACAGTAACCATAATTGATAAACCGTCCTCACAAAAAAGATGATCTGGATACTTCAAAATATACAAACTAAATTGAGTGGACAGACATTAACATAGAATGTTCTCAGGACTCACCACACACCAAAAGTGGCAGTACTAAACAATACAGGGTTCACAAACACAAATCAAGTACTGAACAATAGTACTTACTACAGACAAGCAAAGTTGCACTAATTAAACTATGCAGACTATTTCTTGCAACCGACCTATGGGATGAACCCTGCATAACTGACTAGGCCATGGACTTCGTGAGAGATGTCTACCAGCACCATCGCCATCTCGTCAACCTTGGAGAACCTAACAGAGTGGTCTTTCCACTCATAAACATGATGATGAAGATAGGCCGCATCAGATTTTTCGGGAAGCTTTACAAGAACCACACCCTTCGTAATCGAAGGCACAGCCAGGAAATTGTTGTGGTCAAGTACAGCCTCCAGAACACGCCCGACAACAATGCTATAGGAAAACACTAGTTCAGGACACGCGGCGACAAGGACACAGCAGCTGTATAGTTTAGCAGTAGAACTCATCCTCAGGTCTTCCAGTTCACACGGCATGACTTTGAGAACTTCATCTCCACCGTGGACCTGGTTCTAATTCGAACAAAAACCAAATATTTTATTACTACCGGCTCCCCCTGAGCTCCACCGCCCCGGAGCTCCACCGCCCCGGAGCCCTGCCACCCCCGTCGCCACCGCCACCCAGCCGCCCGCCGGCCCCGTCACCACCGCCACCCCCGAGCTCCGGTGAGTTATTTTTCCTGTTTTTTCTTTTTTTGCTATTTAATTGTTTGTGTTAGATTTAGGTCTAGATATGTGTTAGTGTTAGTGTTAGATTTAGTGCTAGATATGTGTTAGTGCTAGATTTAGTGCATGGGTTTTAGATAATTAGTTATATTATTAAAAGAAGTAGAAAAAGGATGAAAAAAGAAGAAGAAGAAAAGAAGAATATGTAGAAGGGGAAGAAGAAGAGAAGGAAAGAAGAAGAAGAAGAAAGCAAAGAAGAAGAAGGATAGAAGGAAACACCCTGACCCCGACACCCCGACCCCGACACGACACCCCGACCCCCTGACCCCGACACCACACCCCGACCCCCTGACCCCGACACCACTCCCCGACACCCCGACCCCGACACCCCGACCCCGAAACAGCACCCCGACCCCCTGACCCCCTGACCCCGACACCCTGACCCCGACACCACACCCTGACACCCCGACCCCCTGACCCCGACACCCCGACCCCGACACCACACCCCGACACCCCGACCCCGACACGACACCCCGACCCCGAAACAGCACCCCGACCCCGACACGGCACCCCGACGCCGACACGACACCCCGACACCGACACGACACCCCGACCCCCGACACCTCCCGAAAAATTTCTCTTTGGCCTTCCAGAGGCCGACGGGGTCATATATTTGTGAATTATGAGTTAGGTCATATATTTTTCGATTTTGTTATGAAAAACATCATATATAATTGTGTTGATCGGGTAGATTTAAATGTGCAGTTGTTTCATCGCTGCGAGTTTTGGTGTTCGACGACCTCCCCGTGCGTTTGACGAGCTCTGCCCCTTCGTTCGTGGGAGAGCACAAATGACATGTCCTCCTCCCCCCTTAATTATTTGCTCTGTTCCGGTGTTCGTGCCGATGAAACTTGATAGCTAGCTATATATCTGTCTTGAATCATCAGTATGCGTAACCAATATGCGTCTCCCGTTCGCAAGCGTTATAGTTATAAATATGCATGCATTTGCATATTTATAACCGTGATTCTTTCGAATTGTCCAAGGCTATCCATGGACAGCTCGAGTATGTGTAGATTGGGTTCGTTTTCCCATATGCTTTGCTCCAGCAAAACTTCCCGGGGTTTGTCACGTTGCCTGGTGAGGGTCGGCTTCCAGAGCTTGGATTGAGCTGGGAGCACTACTTGGCTGCCCCGGCCCCGCCGGGTGAGATTATCGACGGTGTCTTGTGCGACACGAGGGCAGACGTGGTGATCAAAAAGTTCTGGGTAATTTCTCCTTTACACATTTAAAAATCTTCAACTAGCTAGTTATTAATTGTACTAATCAATATTGTCTCATTTGATTGCAGACATTCTACAGGTGTGAGGAGGGATACGAGGAGGAGGCGGCAAATGTTATCGAGAACGTCTGTAAGCGCCTACTACAGAACTTACGACACGAGGCTCGGGTGCAGGCTATTCGAGACTACTACGCCTTGCGTGGTATCAAGAAGCCCAAGCCGGCGTGCCGCGATAAGTTCCTGAGTAAGGAGCAGTACATGAAGGTAAATCTTAAGGCCTTGTACTTACTTCCTTCATTTAGTAATTCATAGCCGTAGCGCTCAAGTTTCTATTTTCTAACTTAGGCGCCTCTGAGATGGTGTGCGGATCGGATGTATTGTTGGGAGGTGTTGGTCAATGAGTGGTGCTCAAAAGAATGGCTAGCCGTCCACAATGCGGCCAAGGACAAACGTGCCCAAATGGAAGGTGTGCCACACCATCAAGGCAGCTCCAACTTATATCAGTTTGAGCAGAACTGGGTATGTGGTTTGCTTCATGATTCATGGAATTCATTCATCATGCTAGCTTGAACCCTTTAATTACTAATTTACTTTGTTTCTCTCTTTCAGGCACGCTACAAAAAGGCAGATAAGGTGCCAGAGGTGTACGACCTGTATGCCATGGCCCACACTGCCTCTTTCAAGAAAATCAAGGCATTCTCTCCGTCTGACCTCGATGATGCAAACAACTTCACCAACACCTCCTCCCACGACAAGCTCGTGAAATATAGAGATGAGGGGAAGGCGAGGAAAGGGGAGGACTTTAACCCGAGCCAGGGTCCCATTTATCCAGAGCTGGTGATGATATCTGGTGGCGGGAGGTCCCATGGCTCCATAGCCATTGGAGATGGACTTATCCGTTGTCCTAGCACTCTCCCGGAGATCAAGGCGCGCCAGTCGAGCTCCGCTCCTGAGATAAGGCCTCGTGAACGGCCAGTCCAACTCGCCATCAAGGTTAGTTATACATACTCAGCTATCTTTCTCCATTACATTGTCTGTGCTTCCATCAATGATTACAAATGGTCATGTGACTGGTGTTGTAGGCTGCTATACAGAGTGAGAGAGATAGAACGGACAAACTTCTGGCGGAGGCGGCGGAGAGGCAGCGGGAGTTGGAGGAGAGGACGACAACGATGTTGGAGGAGGAGAGGGCACGGAATGACATGCAGGGAAGGGCCATGTACGAGCTCCTTGTGGTAAGTTTCTTCTGCAGATTAGCCAGAACATTCATGTAGTGTTTGTCTCATTACTAACTAGTATGACTGAGTCGTCAAAACCAAATGTGCAGTCTGTGTGCGAGAAGGCCGGTCAGACCGCTCCGCCGATGCTAGTGATTTCTCCTGGGACCATGGTGAGTGTAATTTGAATGGACATTACTTGCTAGTCTTAACATTTGAGTGTCATCATGCTAACGAGACATTGGAAATGATCTCTGGTGCAACGTAACTCCAGACAAGCATCGCACGATCCTTCTCCAGCTACCGGCACGAGCCAGCCCGCTCCTACACCTCCATGATCATGGTAAGTTTCTCTAGTGTTTTGCTTAACAAATGCATAAAGACCTAGACTTAGCCTTATTTCCTCCAATATGCTTACCACAATGACCTAGAGTTAGCTTCTTTTCCTCCAAAATGACTTAATAAGCTTACTGACCTCCAAAACCATCCATTTTACCTAAGTTAGCTCTAAAACGATCTATACTTAGCTTTGTTTCCTCCAAAATGACCTAAGTTAGCTCTAATATGCTTAGTTAACTAGGTTTGCTCAATAATGACATGTACTTAGCTTACTTATGTCAAAAATGGCATAATTAGCTTAGTTAGCTCATAAACAATCCATTTTACCTAAGTTAGCTCTAAAATGACCCATTCTACCTTAGTTAGCTCATAAATGATCCATTTTACCCAAGTTAGCTCTAAAATGACCCATTTTACCTAGACTAGCTCCAAAATGATCCATTTTACCTATGTTAGCTCTAAAATGACCCATTTTAACTAGGTTAGCTCCAAAATGACCCATCTTACCTAGGTTAGCTCCAAAATGATGCATTTTACCCAAGTTAGCTCTAAAATGACCCATCTTACCTAGGTTAGCTCACAAACGATCCATTTTACCTAGTTTAGCTCCAAAATGACCCATCACACCCAGGTTAGCTCTAAAATGATGCATTTTACCTAAGTTAGCTCATAAACGATCTATTTCACCTAGGTTAGCTCATAAACGATCCATTTCACCTAACTTAGCTAAAAAACGATCCATTTCACCTAGGTTAGCTCCAAAATGACCCATCTTACCTAGGTTAGCTCTAAAATGATGCATTATACCTAAGTTAGCTCATAAACGATCTATTTCACCTAGGTTAGCTCATAAACGATCCATTTCAACTAAGTTAGCTCATAAATGATCCATTTCACCTAAGTTAGCTCATAAATGGCATACATTTCTTCTTCTAGTCACCTTTTTCTAACTTTCTTATTTGCCATTTTGCAGATTTCATTCACTTCATGGAAGCTAGCTTGCTATGATGGAGTGCTTGTTTTTTCTTTCATTCTCCTCTAGTATTCTTCTAGCTTGCTATGATGGAACTTGCTATCTTGATGAAACTTTGTATGGATGGAACAATGTGTATGTGCAACTTGCTATGTATGAATGGATGGAACTATATATGTATGCACGATGAAACTTATGTGCTGGATATGTCATATGTTTGCTGTCAAATAGCCCTGTGAAATATATATATATATATATATGTCATATATTTGCTGTGAAAATTGCTGGATTAAAAAAACAGAAAAAAGAGGCACCTTTGTCGTCAGCCACTGATGGCAAAGGCTCCTTTGCCGTCTGCCGCGGACGGCAAAGAAGCCACGCGGCGGCCACCTGTGCTCCCTGGGAGCTGACCCATTTGGTCAGTTTGCCTACAGCGGCGGACGGCAAAGGCTTTGCCTACAGTGGCAGACGGCAAAGAATGCCCACATTTGCCTACAGCAGCACACGGCAAAGGCTTGTCCCGCAGTGACGTCCAGCTGACGTCATTCGGCGGACGGCAAAGGCTACCGTTAGCCGCCTAACGGACTAACAGCGCATTTATTGCCGTCGACTTTCTTTGCCGTCAGCC
The DNA here is from genome assembly GCF_002575655.3 of Aegilops tauschii subsp. strangulata. Classification (NCBI taxonomy): domain Eukaryota; kingdom Viridiplantae; phylum Streptophyta; class Magnoliopsida; order Poales; family Poaceae; genus Aegilops; species Aegilops tauschii. The sequence continues at coordinate 236,916,330 of NC_053041.3, forward strand.
GCTGATAGCAAACGCCCCTTTGCCGTCCGCTTCAAAAAGCAGACGACAAAGAAGCTCTTTATCGATGCCTACTTTGCCGTAGCCTTTTGCCGTCCGCGACAGACGGCAAAGGCCTTTGCCGTCCGCCATCCTTGCCTTTATCGTCTGCCGTGGCAGACGGCAAAGTAGCTGATTCCTGTAGTGTGACTAATTGCTGCCGCACCTGAAAAATCCTGCCACGCCTGCCGCACCCAAAGACTAGAGCAGCGTCGCGGTGAATATTTAAATTTACCTGCCGGCAAGGAGATAAAAAAGGGGTGAAAAAACAAATGTGGCGGCGGCCTAGCTAATCGGTTGCACTTGCTTCACTGATGTACTCGGCAGACCTTTTCGCTTCGACCTCTGGACCCGAAGGTGCGGAGTGTTTCCGAATACCAGAGCGGCAATACAGACCGGGGTATGCGTGGAAACCAGGCGTAGGGGTCATAGTTTCTTGAACAGACAAGTTGTATCCAGCTAGCTATGTTATATTACGTGTTGATTGTAAGAAACATCTTCCAGGGAGAATAGTTCCGTTAAGGGTTCCTTTCCCTGGGTGAACATGCGTTGGTATGCATGTCCGAATTGTGACCGAAAAGTCGCAGTAGACGTAACATCCGGGGGTTCATAGTGTAATGAGTGTAAAACATCTTTAGTCCGCCGATCGAATATTCCCTTAAGAACGCTAGCTTTCGACTTCACCCAGTCTGAGGTACACGTCCGGATGACCCGGCTGTAACAATCGCAGAGGTGCTCCCTTTATGCCCTAGCCGAACAAACGGGAACATAGGGCATAAGCACAGGAGCGAAGCAACCCAGCTTGGCAAAAACTTAAGTCATAACGATGCATATAATGGCGAAGAAAAGGTACATATGAGGAAAGGACACATATGTGTGGAGCTTGATGCTCGGAAAATAATAATAATAAGCTTCTGTAAAAGAAGCCCCCAGGCATTATGGGCGTATACATTCAAGGATGTGTACGTCATAGTTGCGCGACTTAGCCGCACAAGAGCTTAAAGCTATATAAAAAAATTAAAGAGAGGAAAAAATGGAGACAAAGGGAGGAGAAAATGAACAAAGAGTCCGGCTCTAGGCGTAGAATCTTAGGAGTCTGGCGGCGTTCCACGGGTTCGGCTCTAGGCGATTGTCCGATGCATCACGCATGTGGTACACACCTCAAGTGAGAACTTCATCTATGATGAAGGGACCCTCACACTTGGCTTGAGTTTGTCCTTTTTCTTTTCTGGCAAGCGTAGAACGAGTTCACCAACATTATAAGTCTTGGCCTGCATCTCTCTGCTTTGATATCTGCGAGCCTGTTGTTGATAGAATGCAGAACGGGCTTTTGCAACGTCGCGATCCTCCTCCAAGGCATCTAGACTGTCCTGCCGATCCAACTCGGCTTCTCTCTCTTCATACATGCGCACTCGTGGTGAGTCATGAATAATGTCGCGGGGCAAAACGGCCTCTGCGCCGTACACCATGAAGAATGGTGTGTATTTGGTAGTGCGATTGGGCGTGGTCCGCAGCCCCTAGAGTACGGAGTCGAGCTCCTCAACCCAGTGCTTGTATGATTCCTTCAACGACCACACTAGTCTAGGCTTAATGCCTCTCATAATAAGACCATTAGCTCGATCGACTTGACCGTTTGTTTGTGGATGATAGACCGAGGCGTAATCGAGCTTAATGCCCAGTTTAGCACACCAGGTTTTTACTTCATCGGCTGTGAAATTGGAGCCGTTATCGGTGATGATGCTGTGTGGGACACCATAACGGTGCACGAGACCGGATATAAAGTCTGTCACCGGTCCAGCTTCGGCCGTTTTCACTGGTTTGGCCTCTATCCATTTGGTGAATTTATCTACCATGACTAGCAGGTATTTTTTCTTATGGCTTCCTCCTTTAAGGGGTCCGACCATATCAAGCCCCCAGACCGCAAAAGGCCAAGTAATGGGGATTGTTTGTAAAGCAGTAGGCGGCATATGGCTTTGATTGGCGAAGAGCTGGCATCCGACACAACGTTGGACCAGGTCCTGTGCATCTGCTCGGGCCGTCGGCCAAAAGAAACCTGTACGGAAAGCCTTACTTACAAGGGCCTGAGCTGCGGCGTGGTGACGGCCGAGGCCAGCATAGATTTCGGCTAGGAGCTGCCATCCCTCTTCCTCGGAGATACACCTTTGAAGGGCTCCGGTAGCACTTTTCTTGTAGAGCTCTCCGTCATGGACCTTGTAGGCTTTCGAGCGCCGAACAATGCAGCGAACCTCATTCTGGTCCTCAGGGAGCTCTTGGCTATTAAGGTAGGCCAAGAAGAGTTCGGTCCATGGGGCAATTACTGCAATTATTAGACGGGCCGATGATGTTATTTCGGTGGCTGAGCCCCCAATGATATTGGTATTGTGTTCGGAATCTGCGGGTATAATCGGATCCGGGCTAGTGTTGCCGCTCTCATCCTGCCACACCACGGATGGCTTAAAGAGCCTTTCCAAAAAGATGTTAGGTGGGACGGGGTCACGCTTGGCGCCCATTCAAGCAAGGACATCCGCCGCTTGATTGCTTTCCCGAGCCACATGATGAAACTCGAGTCCCTCGAACCGAGCTGATATTTTGAGTACGACGTTACGATAGGCCGCCATCTTTGGATCTTTGGCGTCGAAGTCCCCATTTATTTGGGATATTGTGTGATTCGAATCCCCGCGCACCTCCATGCATTGTATGCCCATGGAGGCAGCCATCCGAAGATAGTGCAATACGGCCTCGTATTCGGCTGCATTGTTGGAGTCTGTGCATAATATTTGGAGTATGTGCTGGACTGTGTCACCAGTGGGGGACGTTAAGACAACTCCCGCTCCTAAGCCGGCCAGCATTTTAGAGCCATCGAAGTGCATGACCCAGTTGGAATATGTGCCATACTCTTTAGGGAGTTCGGCCTTGGTCCATTTGGCGATGAAGTCGGCCAATACTTGGGATTTAATGGCTCGGCGTGGTTTGTATGTTATGTCGAATGGAAGGAGCTCAATGGCCCACTTAGCAATCCGGCCCGTAGCGTCGCGGTTGTTTGTTATGTCATTGAGTGGTACTTCGGAAGCCACCGTAATAGAGCACTCTTGGAAGTAGTGTCGTAGCTTCCGGAATGCCATGAAGACCGCATACGCTTTCTTTTGCAAATGGGGGTACCGGGATTTGCATGGTGTGAGGACAATGGATACGTAGTATACCGGCTTCTGGAGTGGGAATTTATGTCCGTTCGCCTCTCGCTCAACGACGAGCACCGCGCTCACCACCTGGTGTGTTGCAGAGATGTATAATAACATTGGTTCGCCGATGTTTGGTGCGGCCAGGATTGGGTTGCTCGCTAAAAGAGCCTTTATTTCTTCCAGTCCAGCCGTTGCCGCATCCGTCCACTCGAAGTGGTCAGTGCGTCGGAGAAGGCGATAAAGTGACAATGCTTTTTCTCCTAATCTGGAGATAAAGCGGCATAAAGCTGCCACACATCCGGCTAGTTTTTGGACCTGTTTAAGATCTGTTGGTATAGCCAATTGTGATAAAGCCCGGATTTTGGCTGGATTTGCCTCAATTCCTCTATTGGAAACGATGAAGCCCAACAATTTTCCAGCGGGAACGCTAAAAACACACTTTTCCGGATTGAGCTTGATGTCATATGTGCGGAGGTTGTCGAATGTGAGATGTAGGTTGTCTATTAATGACTCGACGTGCCTAGTCTTGATGACTACGTCATCCACATATGCTTCAACTGTCTTGCCGATTTTTTTCTCCAGGCATGTTTGAATCATGCGTTGGTAGGAGGCACCGGCATTTTTGAGCCCGAAGGGCATAGTGTTGAAGCAGAAAGGCCCGTATGGGGTAATGAATGCCGTTGCGGCTTGATCGGACCCCTTCATTTTGATTTGATGGTATCCGGAGTATGCGTCGAAGAAACACAGTGAGTCGTGTCCTGCGGTAGCATCGATGATCTGATCGATGCGGGGGAGGGGGGAGGGTTCCTTAGGGCAGGCCTTGTTGAGGTCTTTGAAATCAACTCACAGGCGCCAGGATTTATCCTTCTTTGGTACCATCACCAGGTTTGCTAGCCAGTCCGGGTGTTTTATTGCTCTGATGAATCCAGCCTCAATTAACTTGGCTAGCTCCTCCCCCATAGCTTGTCGTTTGGGTTCGGAAAAGCACCGCAGTGTTTGCTTGACCGGCTTATATCCCTTCAATATATTGAGGCTGTGTTCGGCCAGCGTGCGTGGGATCCCTGGCATATCAGAAGGGTGCCAGGCGAATATGTCCCAGTTTTCGCGTAGGAGCACTCGTAGTGCGGCGTCAACCGTTGGGTCCAGTTGCGCCACGATAGAAGCTGTCTTCTTGGGGTCTGTCGGGTGGACTTGAAATTTGACTATTTCATCTGTTGGTTTGAAGGAGGTGGATTTGGGCCACTTATCAAGAATTGCGTCATCCCTATCCACTGTGGAGCGTAGTGCGGTTAACTCTTCGGCCGCGAGGGCCTCGGACAGTGCCTCGAGGGCCAGGGATGCCGTTTTGTTTTCGGCGCGGAGGGCTATGTCTGGATCGCTGACGAGAGTGATAATACCGTTGGGCCCGGGCATCTTGAGCTTCATGTACCCATAATGAGGTATAGCTTGGAAGCGTGTGAATGCATCTCGCCCCAACAGGGCGTGATATCCACTGTTGAAAGGAGCCACTCGGAAGGTTATCTCTTTGGACCGATAATTCTCCGGCATGCCCAATACCACGTCGAGTGTGATTTTCCCCGCACATCGTGCTTCCCGGCTGGGAATAATCCCTCAGAAGGTCGTGTTACTTCACTCGATGCGGTTCCTGTCTATTTCCATTTTGTTGAGTGTATCCTCATAGATGAGGTTTAGTCCGCTGCCGCCGTCCATGAGCACTTTAGTGAGTCAAAAGCCATCCACAATTGGATTGAGGACCAGGGCGGCTGGTGCCCGAACTGACCGGAATTTTGGTTCATCACTGGCATCGAAAGTTATGGCCGTGTCGTTCCAGGGGTTTATTGCTGCGACTTAGCAAACTTCGGTGAGGTCGCGGAGTGCCCTCTTGTGCCGATTGTTTGAAGTGAAAGTCTTGAAGACCGTCAATACTCTGAGGTCATCGTCGTCCGGGGGACGTTGCTCTGAGGTGTTTTTGGTGAGGATATCCTCTCCGCTTTTGGCCACTTGCCGGAGTATCCAACATGATCTAAGGCTGTGGGTTGGTTCGGTGTCCGGTGTCGTGTGTATTTTGCATGGCTTATCGAGCCATCCCTCCAGAACGGTTCCGCGCCCATAATGGGCTTAGTTTTCTTCAATATGGGGCCAGGTGCCGCGCGAGGGTGCACCCTTTTCGCCCGCCCGAGGGGTTGAGTGATGACTGGTGGTTCCGAGCGAGCTGTCTGAGTTTTCCAGGCGCTCTCCATTGCGTAGTACTTCTGTACTATGGTTGCCAAGTCAGCGAAGTGTGATACACGACGGTGGTTTATGGCGTTGAGGATTCCTTCGTCCGTGCAATTGTTGCAGAATATTGAAATCGCGTCCTCGTCGCGGCAATCTTTAATCTTGTTTTTAACAAGGAGGAATCTGGCCCAAAAGTGATGGACTGTTTCCTGAGACTGCTGTCGAACATGCATGAGGTTGCATATATCCGGAGGACCGGAATTACTTGGTGAATATTGCTCGTGGTGGGTGGGTGGCTTTAAATCCGATCCCTGAACCAATTTGGAGTTTGGTGTGTGAAAAGCTTCCGAGCTTATTAGTTCGGGCTCCGGGATGTTGAATGATTTTTCAGGCTCGATGCCCGATTTTATGTTCGGAGGACTGGGAGTGCCGTCCCGCAGATAGGTATCTGGCTCTTCGAGCTCGGAAATCCAAACATAGCTCGTCCTCAATATCGGGGAACAGTTGTTGTTTTGCTCCTCTACGACCACTATCTGATGGGTGATCGGCGGAGATTTGATTTCTCTCTGATCGGGTTTAAGCCCAACCTGATCATAGTCGGTAGCGACCACCAAGGCGGCGATGCGATCCAGGAGTTCGTTTAAAGACAACAACTCCGCTAGATCCATCCGTGTGGAGTATTCAGAGTCACTACAGAGACGATTTTCGATGACCTGAGAAGTCATCGTCGGCTTGACGACCGAACGAGCGGTCATGGTAAAGCCGCCCAGCCGGAGGGTTTGCCTGAGGCCAGGGCTCCTCCGGTGGTGATACCGTCCTTGATGACAGGGTGAGCCATCAACCCTATCTTCGACGTCACAGTGGAACTCTAAATGAAAGCACTAATGCCGGTGTCAAAATCGGCGGATCTCGGGTAGGGGGTCCCGAACTGTGCGTCTAAGGTCGATGGTAACAGGAGACGGGGGACACGGTGTTTACCCAGGTCCGGGCCCTCTTGGTGGAGGTAATACCCTACTTCCTGCTTGATTGATCTTGATGAATATGAGGATTACAAGGGTTGATCTACCATGAGATCGTAATGGCTAAACTCTAGATGTCTAGCCTATACGATTATGATTGTCTCTAAGGACTAAACCCTCCGGTTTATATAGACACCGGAGGGGCCTAGGGTTATACAAAGTCGGTTATAGAGAAAGGAAATAATACATCCGGACGCCTAGCTTGCCTTCCACGCAAAGGAGAGTCCCATCCGTACATGGGAGGAAGTCTTCTATCTTGTATCTTCATGGCCCAACAGTCCGGCCCATGTCACACAGGCCGGACGCCCGAGGACCCCTTAATCCAGGACTCCCTCAACCACGTGCACTGGTGCACACAGTGCCACAAGCTATTCCAAAAGACGTCTGGGGGTTAGTCCTTCCAGGGGAGGTTGCAACTGAGGTGGTAGCTCGACCAAAGATGCTGTGGTTAAATGGTAATTAAGTGAGCTCTGAAGTTTACTGTTGAAAACTAGATCATTATGCAGTGATCAATGTCCTGTGGAGTTTGGAAGGACTAATGTCCTATGGAGTTTGGAAGGAAATGGACCAAGATTTAACATAGTTGCTTCACAACTGCTTAAATTGGTCCAGAAACTTGAGCATGATGATGCACTTACATGGAGTATCAACTTGAGCTCAAATTTGGCAAGGCAGGGTTATTTGGCCATATGAAGATGCTGTAAAAGTTTCATACCAAATGGATAAACCAAAATGGTACTTGCTTCACAAACATCTCCTCTGGACAGAAACTTGCAATAATTTTGGTGATCAAATGGCTTAATTAAATGATCCCAAATTTGGTGGAGATATGTTATATGGGTAGGGGCATGATCTGGGAATTTCTCAGAATTAATGAAGCATTAAAAATAATACTTGCTTCATAACCTGAAAATATAGCCAGAAACAAAGATTTGAGCATGTGCTCACATAGATGATTGGATAGAGCTGAAAAATTGGAGGAGGGCATTGATATGAGCACATTAAGGAGTGTGCAAAATTTCAACTCATTTGGATAACCCTAGCTAGCACTTCCTTCACAAAGGCTTCCCTTAGACAGGAACTTTGAGAAATCATTGAGGAAGATTGGCTAGGCAAATAAAGTTGAATTTTTGCACAGGTTAATTATTTGGACATTAAAAGGTGTCCAAAAAGTTTGGGGTCAAATGGGCAAAGATAAATAGCACTTGCTTCACAATGTGCCATTTAGGACAGAATAGGAAATGAATTAATTGAGCATGATGGGAAACATGGCCAATGAAATATTTTGCCATATTTGAGGAATATATGACCCAAACAATTTATGAGAATTATTTGGGAATTTTGGGAGTGATAAAAATGTAGGTTGCTTCACAACCTAGGGCCGACAGGGTTATTCCTTTAATAGAAAAAGGAATATTCCCTAGCAAAAGAATATTGGGGTTGGGCTAGGATGAAAATGGCCAGGTATGGGGAAGGGTTTGAGGATGACAAGCCACTCTGGAAACAAAGAAGAGGTAATCTTCTTCAGTTTCCAGACCACACAATCACAGAAAAAGAAAACTCAAGCAAAAACCTCAGAAAAACAAAAGAAAAAGAAAGGGCCAAAAATCAGGCTGTGACAGAGAGAGAAAGAGGGAGAGAGATTGAGCGAGCGTGGCCCGCCATGAGGTCGAAAGAGCAGCGGCGGCTTGGATGGACTGACCTAGATAGACAATCTGTGTGAGAGAGTATAGAGTGTGTCGATCGAGGCCCGAACAGGGAGATATATCGTTTGTGTGTGAAAGAAAACGAGGTTAATCGAGACTCAGATAAAGAGAGCGAGATTGAGTGAGTGTGGCCCGCCGTGCGGAAGAAAGAGTGATATAGTCTCGAGGGAGTGACCTAGATAGACAACGTGCGTGCGTGCGCACGAGAGGTTGGGGGGCTAGATAGGCAATGCATGTATTTAGCGAGAGAGGGTGGGAGGGAGAGAGAGAGAAAGCTCGGCATGGGGTGCAATGGGGGGTGTGTGAGGTAAATACATTTGGTAACAGAGTGTAAAAAGGGGGTTGTGTAGTTGATAGAGTTAGAGAACAAAACATGGAGCTAAAGAATGAAAGTGTGTCGGAAACCGATAGCTTCCTAATGTGGTTAGGAGAGGAAGATTGACCGATACAGGAAGTATGTAGCGTGTGTGCCGGGGGGGTGGGGCTAAAAACAACATTTGAATGTAGATAGTACGAGACTTAATATCGATGTTTCAATTCAGTGTACATTGTAAGATTTGAACTGAGGACCATGCTTATGGGTAATTATTTCGAATTCGTGCCATACTAGGTTTGGAAAAGTTGACATTGACTCGATTGTTGTGCTATTTATTAGGTCATATGTTTGAATCCATCCAAAGTTTTCTCACTACCATGGTGTTCAACATATACATATGAATTTGTATTAAAAAAGTAGCGTGGATACCGTGAAATGCGAAATCCACATTAGAATTGGAGATCGCTATGTGACACACACTCTAATTCAAATAATTAATTATGTGACACACAATCTAATCCACGTTAGCGTGGATACCGTTTCATTTTTTTTCAAATAACTCCTCATTAATTAATTTATAGTATCTCGTTTCAAATGACTAATTATTTTCAAGGAAAACACGGGCATGGTAATACATACAGATTCGTTTGCATTCTCAAATGTAGGCACATCAGGCAGACTAGGGTCGTGTCGTGGTGGTCGTGTGTGTCGTACGGACGCTTAGCACCCAGCCACCCACCCCCTCCCCCCCAAAAAAATGATGACAAAATAAGTTCACGCTTCCACGTTTCGGATTGAAATAACTGGCGGCCCCAAGCAAAATCTCCCTTCTCCACCGTCCCCTTCCGCGCCCAGATTGCTCAAATCCCTAATCCGCCGCCAACCCAAGCAAAGTTCGAATTGCCCCTCGTCTCGTCTCTTTCCCCACCTCTGTGCCGGGCGACGAAGACGACGGTCGTGCTTCACCACCGCACCGGAGCTACCTCATCCACGCCCTCGTCCAACGCACCGGGTGGTCCACCGACAACATCGGCCGCCGCAACCAACGTGCCTCACAAACAACGACTTCCACCGCATCATGTGCGCTTCACCGACGTCATCTCCCACCTCACCGGGGCAACTTCACCGAGCACATCGTCGCACCTTCGCCCCCCGAGGCCGTTGGGACTTCACCAACGGTCTCGTCCACCGCATCGTAGCTCTCCGCTGCCACTCAAGATCTGCATCCGTACGCGGCCAGCCAACGCCAGCGCATCACCCTCAATGGCTCTGAAGTGACCCGCACTCTAGCTAGGCGAGCATGCCCAAACGCCGGCCCGAACTAGGTATCCACATATCACTCCCTTGTGCACTGTTCCGACGATGTTTCGATATCCTTTCACTGCTCTCTTAGCTTACATGCCTATGTGCTACCTCTTGAGCACTGCGTTGGTTTTCCCTTGAAGAGGGAAGGGTGATGCAGCAAAGTAGCGTAAGTATTTCCCTTAGTTTTTGAGAACCAAGGTATCAATCCAGTAGGAGGCTACGCGCGAGTACCTCGCACCTACACAAACAAATAAATCCTCGCAACCAACGCGATAAGGGGTTGTCAATCCCTACACGGCCACTTACGAGAGTGAGATCTGATAGATATGATAGGATAATATTTTTGGTATTTTTATGATAAAGATGCAAAGTAAAATAGAAGCAACGGAAATAACTAAGTGTTGGAAGATTAATATGATGGAAAATAGACCCGGGGCCATAGGTTTCACTAGTGGCTTCTCTCAAGAGCATAAGTATTTTACGGTGGGTGAACAAATTACTGTTGAGAAATTGACAGAATTGAGCATAGTTATGAGAATATCTAGGTATGATCATGTATATAGGCAACACGTCCGAGACAAGTAAACCGACTCCTGCCTGCATCCACTACTATTACTCCACACATCGACCGCTATCCAGCATGCATCTAGAGTATTAAGTTCATAAGAACAGAGTAATGCTTTAAGCAAGATGACATGATGTAGAGGGATAAATTCATGCAATATGATAAAAAACCCCATCTTGTTATCCTCGATGGCAACAATACAATATGTGCCTTGCTGCCCCTACTGTCATTGGGAAAGGACATCGCAAGATTGAACCCAAAGCTAAGCACTTCTCCCATTGCAAGAAAGATCAATCTAGTAGGCCAAACCAAACTGATAATTCGAAGAGACTTGCAAAGATAACCAATCATACATAAAAGAGTTCAGAAGATTCAAATATTGTTCATAGATAAACTTGATCATAAACCCACAATTCATCGGTCTCAACAAACACATTGCAAAAGAAGATTACATCGAATAGATCTCCACAAGAGAGGGGGAGAACATTGTATTGAGATCCAAAAAGAGAGAGGAAGCCATCTAGCTAATAACTATGGACCCGAAGGTCTGAGGTAAACTACTCACACTTCATCGGAGTGGCTATGGTGTTCATGTGGAAGCCCTCCGTGATCGATGCCCCCTCCGGCGGAGCTCCGAAACAGGCCCCAAGATGGGATCTCGTGGGTACAGAAGGTTGCGGCGGTGGAATTAGGTTTTTGGCTCCGTCTCTGATCGTTTGGGGGTACGTAGGTATATATAGGAGGAAGGAGTACGTCGGTGGAGCAACGTGGGGCCCACGAGGGTGGAGGGCGCGCCCAGGGGGTAGGCGCCCCCCTACCTCGTGGCTTCCTGGTAGCTTTCTTGACATAGGGTCCAAGTCTTCTGGATCATGTTCGTTCCGAAAATCACGTTCCCAAAGGTTTCATTCCGTTTGGACTCCGTTTGATATTCTTCTTTTGTGAAACTCTGAAATAGGCAAAAAACAACAATTCTGGGTTGGGCCTCCGGTTAATAGGTTAGTCCCAAAAATAATATAAAAGTGAATAATAAAGCCCAATAATGTCCAAAACAGAAGATAATATAGCATGGAACAATCAAAAATTATAGATACGTTGGAGACGTATCACTATGCAACTTTGACTTTAACTCTTAACTCTTCTGGAGATATCATCTGAAACAGGCAAAACCATTTTTTAGCGAAGCATGACGGCTCTACGGGATCTGGTACACATCCTGCACACCCGTATAACCTTGTAAGTATCTGTCCTCCGGTACAACAGCAAGGTCGATTTCTCTTATTTGATCAACCATTCGCCGTGCCAAAAATGCAGAGGGGGATGCAAGGAGCACAAGGCCTGCACATCCAAGCAAGTGCTAACATGGACTTGTACATGGAACATCCCAAGCGCAAGCAGAGCTGTAGTGAGCCTGTACAACGAGCTAGCGTAAGTCCCTGCATTTCATTTAATTCATACTGGCCTGCGTGTATGATATGTGTGCAGTGGAGGATCCACGAATTCGAGTTACTAGGGGCGAACATTTAACTTAAAAAACACGAAGGCACTTGCACTCCAGAAATCAACAAAACTTGAGAAATGTGAAGCTACATGCACTTTGAAAACCAGCTAATGATCCAAAGTAGTTAAGATTATAGAACACTAAATGATGTAAGCACCAAAAAACACAAAATGCAACATGGTGTACAAGGACTACTAACATGGTCTGTACCTGCTTTAATTATTTTTTTCTCTGGCTGAAAATATCGAAGTGTAATTGCACCTATAACTAGTGCGCAAACTGCATATCAATATATCTATCCTGCACAAGTATGCCAATAGTTTCAAACAACAGATTAGAAAAGTATTTATGCTATGTTGTCATGATACGGGGACTTTCTGGTAGATGGCCTCAACGTTTTCTCAAGCCATGAAAATGTACTATAATTTGCTTATCATCAATGCCTGCAAATCTCTATGTCTCTCTCAACATAGCAGATCATCATTAGACACTAAATCCTTCAATGGGAGCTTGCAAAATGCTTGTATTAGATCCCTCATTAGACACTATATGTTCATCACCGGGAGCATGTAAAATGTTTGCATCAAATCCTTCATTAGCAGTCTGTTCATTACAAACTTCAGGCTCAAGAACAACATGAGCTTGTATGCTTGCACCGGAAACTTGATTAGATACATCAGATTCAGTCAGTTCAGTATTGATTGGGGGAGTTGTAAAATAAGCAGAAATTGGTTTCATTTTCTCATAGATTCCCTACATACAAGCAGTTTTACAACACCGTCAGGTTTAACTATTGGCCAGAAATTGAACAGTTAAATTAGATATAATGAGGGATGTGATGTACCTGCTCATTGCGCATGCTGCTCTTGCAAGCTGCGACTATCCGTTTGCGCAAGCTCGATGCCATGCCTGTACTGCTGCCGCTGCCTCCCATGCAGGCTACACCCAGAGTTGGATCTTCATCTTCTTGTCCTTCCATTCGCTTGAAGCCCGATGACCGCCCTCCAACGAGGGTGCGAGGAAGTGCTGTGTCGGTCTGTCCAGCGGCGGCTAGGTTAGGAGTGAACCAGACTGGAGGCTGGAGCGAACGAATTGGGATATTTCCTGCTGTCATTCGATATGGGAGGCGCTCGTTTGGGCCGCGAGCCTGCTATAGGGCCTACCTTGCACTTACGTTATTGGCCCATCCAAATTGAAATGTTTTTCTTCATTTTGTTTACATTGCCTGCTCGTGCGCAGGGACGAAGAAAACTAGCCTGGGCCAACCTGGACGACTCAAACTAGGTGCACACTTTCCAGCCACCCGAGGCGGCCGCACATACCAGCCCCTATGGTGGCGTCACCCCTTTTTGCGTGTATGATTGGGGTAGTGAAAAATATTCCAGTGGCGCTTTTGATTTACCCACAAAATGGTTGAATTGCTTGTTTCTATGAACTGAGTTCTCCAATAATGTGAAGGATGCCAGTCTTTTCATCCTATTGTAGATTGCTTAGATCTCGATATGTCAAATGCAATCGCATGAAATATACAGTAAAAGCAAGTGTGATGTGTGTTGCTACAACTAGTCTGACTACACGTCCTCATATAACATATCAAGGACGCACCATCTTACCAGATTAACCATTCGACTTACCAATGCAGTGTGGGGAGAAAGAAGTATTGGGACTGCGTATCCAAGCAATTGATGCCATGGACTCCTTCGTAGAACCCTGTAAGCGAAAAATAAGTTGCAGTGTGCCTGTACAAAGAGCTAGCGTAAGTTCAGTTACCTGCTTCTCGGAATTTTAGTTAGCTATTTATTGCAAAATTGTTCAATTATGTTGCTTGGCTTATTTTAGTTTGCTACTGATTACATAATGCCATAGCCTGTTAATCCTATTATAGACTGCGCCTATCTATGTGTTTGATACTTACTCTTAAGAGTTACCTATTTGCCTGAACTTAAATAGATACTTAAGCACGTAGATAGCTAGTCATATGTACTTATAGGGTGCAGCAGAATTCACGTGTAATTTACGTTCTGATACCCTGTTTGTTTAATTGGTTTGCTGTTATCACTTGTTGCACTAGTAATGTCTGTATGTTCATAGATACACAATTGTCAGGTTTATTTGAGGGACACCGTCTTTTTAACTTATATATATGTGTTGGAATCATTTTATTTACATCAAAGA